>NW_026947493.1:45612500-46020000 GCF_034190915.1 Cavia porcellus
ATCCAGCATTCTCAGGCTTTCACAAGGTTGTTGGGGATATAGCTCAGTGGTGAAGCACCTGCCTGGCAAGGTCATGAGTTCAATTTCTGATACAAGAAAAAAAAAAATCAGGAGGTAAGCCTAAATATGCACAATGGAATTTCTGATTTTCCCTACTTGCCCTTAAAAACATCTCCACCTGGAAAACCCATGGTAACCAAAGTAGGTTTTTGCAGAGAAAAACTTGGTGTATTCTGAACTAGCGCCAGCAATGATTTTTAGGAGGTTTACTAAGGGTAATAAACTGAAGTGAGTCCTGAGAAAAAAAACTACTTATCTGCAACATGACTCTATGGTATTATATGACTGTAATTCTTAAAAATTGTAAGTCTGTAAAAATATAGTGAGATCTTTGGCTCATTACTAGTCACAGACTGATTCGAAGTGGCTTTTTCCACCTTGAACTTTACAGAGACTGTCATATCAGAAGTTTATGTGCGCAGCACTGAAGTCTGGGGCACATGCTGACAAACCACAAAGGGGTGCAAAATACACACCTGATGCTTCACGTTAGCTCTTATTGAGGCAATTGGCGCTTTAAGGCCAATAATAATTGTGAAATATACTTTTGGTCCCCTCTGTGCCTGGTTTTCATGGATAACTGTTGAGCAGACATCTCATGTGAGACATTAAGCCTAGATAGAAAGTAATTGTGGACTGCTGAGGGTCTCCTCCTTCAGGAGAAACTTTTGAAGACACCTTTCCTTCCTATGTTTAAGCATTGCAGATCATCAAATTATACGTGGCAGATGGATTATAGTTTGTCCTTTTAGTGACAGGGAAAGCTGCTTTTAGATCCTGGCAAAGAAATCCATTTACATCCAGATAAGATTCTACTGCTCCTCAGCTATATTTGGGAAGATGCTTTTTGCTCTTTTTAAACCAGTGATTATAAAGTTTTTTCATTATATTATGTATCACTTAAATAACTGGTTTTCGTTTATGCATTATAGTAGAAATGCTATAGGCTTCCTATAATTATACGTTAAGACTTGGTACATATTTGCTCAACTGTATTGTCTTTGTAATGCATAGGAAAATTGCAAGATACATAAAATGCTCATTTTGAATCATCTTGGCACTATTGGAAAATGTCCTATTTATTTAAAAACAAAAGCCAAATGTAGCATTTTTCTTTCTACTGAAGCTACAATAGAAACTACATCTCTATTCTTTTAATTTTCCTTTGTCTCTTTTTTTTCTTAAACCGTTATTTCTTAACATCATTCTTGCTGTGTTCCCCTTGTCTTTCATATTTTCCTCTTTGTTCTTTCTGGTGCTATCGCTGATTTCTGCCCCAGTAGCTAATCTTCAAGGAGTCTTTCAACCTGGCTCCAGGTAGGATAGATAAACTTCAAAGTCTTGTCATTGAACTTTGTCATAGGTTGAATGAGTAAATGAAAGAATAGTATCAAAAATTATGATTCATAATTTTGAATGAAGCTTTTACCTGTTCTTGTCTCTTATTTAGTTCAATTTTTCCTTATAATCTATTCTGTCCTGGAGAAAATAAAACTGCTCAGGATGAGAAGGGAAGTTTTATAAGGATACCTGCTCTTCCCTTCTTAACCTAGTATTTAATCTGCTACTGTGCTTCAGGAATTTCCAATTGTATACCTGCTGTTTTCTTCAAACAACTAAATATTAGAGTGCCTACCTTCCTCTAAGAAGGATTTTGTATATATCACAAAGCAGAAACATTAGCCATTAGAGATCAGTGTTCTTCCATTAAGATTTAAAATGTTAGGCCCAAAACTGTATTAACTATCATTATATTAACAAAACATTTCTTTTGCTGACGTCTTAATTAGCTCATTAATTATATTTTAATTATCCATTGTCCATAACCTATAATTGTTAGCAGCTGAATTTCCAGTCATTGACATTAATTATGTATTCTGTAATCACTCTCAATCACTGTCTGGAACTCTCTAGTACAAATTAGCCGGTGTAACTAGCCAGTGCCTTATAGCCCACACATCCTCATGAGCAGAGCTGTAGTGACTGCATGTTGCACACTTATGATAATTATGCCAGCAAGTAATCTAGAAGGTAGACTCCAGCTAAATTCAGCATTGATTTTTTTTCAATCAGTCTTTCATTATGGAGCTCCTGTGCTGAAATAGCTTCATCATAAATTTGAATTTAGGTATTTCATCACTTACAATAAGGTTTTAAAAATTTAAAATGTGATGTTGCTCCCATGTTAAGTGGAATCTTGGCCAACCAGAAAATAATTGAAGGTTGCACTGCCAAATGTCCACAGGGCCAAACCTGTCCTGCCCACTTCCCCGTGGGTGTGATTTGAGAAGGGCTGCAAACCCCTTTTTCCAAAAAAATATATAAAAGTAGCTGTCAGTCACAATTACCTGGATATTATTTCTAACACAACACATAAGCACAGCCTGACTAAGAATTTTGATAAGATTTGAAATGTTCAATTACATTGAAAGAAGTTTTAATCAGTCCATTTCACTGAAAAAAAGATTTTTAAAAAAACAAAATATTTGGACTACTTTACAATATTTGGATTAACTGAGGATATGTGAGTTCTAAATAAGTTTTCAACATTTTCATTGGGGTTTGATTTCTTAGGACCTTAAAGGCATTGAAATCTTTAATAGACTATGATTAAGATTCAACCTCCCCAGAATTAATACTTTTAGCATTTATCAATGAATGCCTTAGTGAAAAATGACCCATTACACATGAGAGTTGCTGAGAATTTCACAGAATGTCAGCAGATGGAAAGTGCCAGATCTACTTCATTTATTTCACTCTTGCCTCCAAAGCTAAGCAGAAAGCAAAGTAAGGAAATTAGAAAGAAATATAATGCCTAATTCTTAAATGTTGCTTTATAAAGTGTATATATAAGTATGTTTGTACGTGTACATAAATGTGTGTGTTTATTTTTAATCTAATCAGATTTGACAGCCCTCCATGGTCTGTAGCCCGGTTTGCACTGCCTATCAACACAGAGGTTAGGCAGCTGTAGAGGCGCAATTCAGATCTATTACATTTCTCATTTGTTTTAAGCCCTATGTTCTTCTGATGGTATAGGTCTGTATCTGAAAATATTCAGACCAAATCAGGAAACACATCCATCAAGAATAAACAGAAAAGAATGCAACCCTAGAATGCAAGTTTCTTGACAATAACAACTCAGGAAATCAACTGAATATAAATGGTATATATAAAAATAAATGTACCTAATATGTTTCCTTTCTTTTCATTCCATTTCATCTATTAAAATAGATGCTTTTCACTTTTCTTTGATAGAGTGAAAAGTTCTAAAGATTAGGAGCTACTTAAATAATGATAGGTTCTCCATTTCTAAAGTTTTGTCCTGCTGAATGTGAATAACTATGATGGTTAAGTCTGACTGTGTCAGCTTTACTGATATGGGAACCACCCAGGGGACTTGATAAAGCACACTTCTGAGTATGTCTGGGTGGGTCATGGAGGATGATGTTAGGGTATGTGCTGGGTCCCTAGCACCGTTTCCCTGCTCTGCTTCCTGGTCATTGTGAACTAACCAGTTTTGTTCCAGCAAAGCTTCTGCCATGGTATATCTGCCTTGCGGCCAGTTAAACATCTAGAAGCCAGAGATTTAGTTCAGGGGAATAAGTGCCTTCCTGGCAAGCACTAGGTCATGAGTTTGATCCCTGGTACAAAAAAAAAAATTAAACATCTCTTCATTTAAATTGTAAATGTTGAATATTTTGTCCAAGTAATAGAAAAGTTCATGAATACAGAAGATTAGTGCCAAGAGTAGGATTGTTGCCATGACTGTACCTGACCATATGATTCAGAAGACTTTGGAACTGGCTTTCAAAAGTTATTTGGAAAGGTTTGGAAATACAGTCTACAGAAGCCTTAGAACACTGTAAGCATAGCCTGAGGAATGGTTCTGATTGAAGCTCAAAAGGTTTGAATATTGAAAGGAATGAAGACACTGAAGATTGGACTCAGGCGGTTTCAGTTGGGGGCAAGAAATATACTGGCATTTGGATTAGAGATCACTCAGACATGTATTTGTTCATATTTGGCCCATAACCCTGAAACTTTACAAAAGGATGAGATAAAGGAGAGTGGACCAGCTGACTGGACATACCAACTTTCAAGCAGCCCAACATACAGTCCATAGCATAAGCACTACTGATTGTTTTTAGCCAGATTTATAGTGAGAATTTAGCAAAAAGCAGAGCAGAAATACTTGGAAAACTTAAATTTTGGTCCACAAAAAGCCATGTGTAAATTTGCGTCAAATGAGGAATGGATGCTGAAGAGATTAACACCATTAAAATAAATTTTAAGAAATACTTTGTACAGAGGTAAGAATAAAAATCCCTTGAAGGAATTTCAGAAATTAAGAAAACACAACTCAAAACACAAAGGTAAAGGAGTATAAATATTTCATTTGAGTAGAAAATCCCTGGGACTCTGGCTGAAGAACAGTTTTCTAGGAAATTGCCTCCCAGGATTTATTTTACCATGTTCATCCATCCGGGCACTAAGAGGCAGTCATGTTTCAAGGCCTGCTACTGTGTCCACTGATAGCAGACCTTGACATGGTCCATGTGATGGTGGTTTTAACAACATGAAAAATACAGACTTGTGAGGTCAGGAAAGCTTCCAACCAAATTTCAAAGGTAGACCTGGGAGGCCAGACAAGGAACCTCTGGAAGGCCAATGCATTAAAATATGGAAATGAAGTCTATGATGCTGAGGAGACCCCAAGAAGTCAGAGATGCCAGGAGTGTGAAATGGTCTGCTGAGAAAGACTGAAGGCTGTATGCAGAGTCAGCTCAAAGGAGAAGCTATTTGAGTTACAACTAGCAAGGCCATAGAAATAGGACTGCTCAGGTCCTCTAGCTGTTGCACCTCACCACTGTGTGCCCCAAATATCAGATATGGAGCTGCAGGATTTAATGTTTGTCCTGCTAGACCTCAGCCTTTCTTTGTTTTGATTCCCTTCTACCTCTTTATTTCTCCCTTTTGGAAAAAAGTATTTACCGTATGTCATTGTACCTTAGGATTACATAATTTATTTTTGAATTTTACAAAACTTTACAGCTAAATGTTTGCCTTGTGTCTCAGAAGAGACTTGGACTTGAACTACTTTTTCATACTGGAATTATTTAAGGCTTTGGGGAAAAGATCACTGGAATTTTGGTTATACCCAAGGTAGTCATATCATTCTAGGTACAAATGATGACCTTGTGCTTATTTAGGTATTAAGTATGATTTAAGGTGATACACTTGGATGTCTGGTTGACACAGGATAGGATAATTAAGCTTGATTGTGCCAACCAGATTCAGATGAGAACTGCCTTGAGCAGTGGTGGTGAACCTATGGCACATATGCTGCAGTTACTTGTGCATTATCACTGAAAGCCTTAAAAGGCTTGTTGTCACTGGCCTAGGGGATTGGTGGAATGTACTCCTGGGTATACATGGATGAGTCAAAGAAGCGGGATCTTGGTATTTATATCTTGTTCATGGCTCTTCTTCCTTGCACTGTTCATCTGTCCTGTTTCCTTGCCACCATAAACTAAGCAACTTTGCTATGCTACACTCTTCTGTCATGAATTTTCTGCCCTGAAGTCAGATGATCATGGATTGAATCCTCTTCAAACATCAGCCAAATTAAGCCTCTCTTCATTTAAATTGTGCCAAGTATTTTTTCCAGCAATTGGAAAGCTAACTAATACAACTATTCTTCTCTAAATATTTCTTATTTTTTAATTTCAAATGGTTTGTACCTCTAGATAAAGGTATGTGCTACTCAGCTTCCTTTCACTCAAATAGCATAAATGAAATAGTTAAACTAAAAGGAAAGGTTTTGTGTCTGTTCACAGTGTACATTGCTTTTGACTTGTGATGAGACAGTACACTGTGGCAGAAACACACGAAAGTATAGAACTGCTCACTTTCTAGCTAGGGTGGAAAGAGAAAGAGGTCAAACCCCACAGTCTTCTTTAGGGACCACACTTCTAGTGACCTAAATCCTCCACTAGGCCTCATAGCTTAAAGGCTCCAACATGTCTTAACAGTGCCACCCTAAGAACCAAGCCGTTGACACATGAGCTTTGTGGGGACATTCAAGATCCAAACTATAGCAGATTGCTACATGTGAGAAGGCCAGAATTATGTGACATACAATTCACAGAGCTATAGTCTAGGAGAATAATGGCTATAAAATCGTAAAGACACTATCATCAAAACCTTTGGATATAGTGTTCCTTACATTGTCAGTGATGTGCCTGAGACCTTCCAGGCTGAACCATTTCTCCAGCGTTCCATATTTGACCAGTGTTCCATATTTGACCAGTGTTTTGAACAGAAGCTTTAAACAAAAGCCTCTTGATTCCTAAAGAAATGCTCCCTAGAGCAGTAAGGTAACATTATGCATTCTAGCTGTCCCCTTATTATTGTAAAGTATCATTATTTTCCAAATTTTTAGAAATGTGATTTTTCTTTTCTTATTATTGCAGGGGTTTTTAACCCACTGGGCTTACTATATTGTATATCCATAACTGATTCATCTTTAATGGGTCTTGTATAACTGGTAATTTAGTTATCAGTGAATTAGAACTTTAAAGTTTTGGGGTCAAATCCCTTTTTGAATGTTTTCATTTACTTAATTATAAGAAAAATATCCTCAGAACATTTTAGTGAATACATAAGTAGAAGAGTTATTTCACTATATTAACCTATAAATTAGGTCTTGTTAACTTGATTACCAAGTTATCTGACAGTCTTCAAATGGAAGCAAAAAAAAACCTTGAGAAAGTAAAAATAGGTCTCATAAAGCATTTTATGTGTCTCACAGTTTTCTCGTGAAGAAGAGTAAGTTTACACTTATGTATGAAAGCTACAGGGAAGACAAGTGCATCTGTCATCTCTGACAGTCTAAGAGAAAGTAAGCAACTTAGTATTCAGAGTCAGTGACCAGTTCTTGCTGATGTGGGGTTCTTATTTCATACTATCAAATCTACTTCATATTCAACTGCACATATTAGTTTTCTTCCCTGAGTTTTAAGAAAATAGCATAAAGTAAGTAGCTGATACTTGTTGAAGTGTAGAGTTATTTTTTTAAAACACTTCAGCCTTTCAAGTGATAGGCTCTCATAGTCCTTGGGAAGGTTATCACTAGCAAAAATAGAATTAGGTATGACAGAGACTCTGCTCTCTGCTCACTTTGTGCTGCCTTTGAATAGCATAATGCCAACTGGATTATATAATTCCTGGGTATTCAATCAGTGAAAGTGCTTTATGAGTTAGAACAGGCTCCTAAAATTATTTCATGTTCATTAGAAAGATATTTGTGTCTGACAAACTTAAGGTTTTCTGCTTGAACAGATATCACCTAATGGCATTTATAGAAGGCAAGCCAATCCTGATGAAATGTGTCTCAGTTATTAAAATTTAGTGATATCCTTCACCTTGGTATCTTCTTGAATTTAGTAGCTTCATTTTGGTATCTTCATAGAAAGAGGCAATAATAGTGTAAACTGCAACTACATATAATATTTCAGAACAGATATGATTTTTACTCCAGATCATCAAGACTAATGATTGAAAGAAAAATAAAGCATTAAAGTACCATTTTAAAACCTGTTTGAGAAAATCTTGTCTAACACTAAATTTATTTATAAAGGCTTAATTTAATATAATTTAGGCTGGGGATTTAGCTCAGTGGGTCAAATGCTTGCCTGCTAAGAACAAGGTTGTGAGTTCAATCTCTGGTACCAAAAAATAAAATAAATTTTTAAAAATTAACATAAATTTAAATCTTGTACTATATCTCACATATGGAAATACTAGCCCTTGCTTTGCCCTGAAATCTTGGATTAGAATTAGATACTTCATTTGCCTAAGTACTTCTAGTAAAGGAAAAAATTTTTAAGAAAATGGCTAAGAACATTTAGTGTACTACAACTGTAAAAGAGAGTTATGATTTGGCCAGAGACCTGTTGTTGAGCTGATGGATGGAAATCGCTTATTCACCACCTGTTAGAAAATGTTAGTGTTCATGTTCAATTATGTGCCTAATTTAGTGTGTAATTGGAAATGTAGTGCTTGCAAGGCTGGCAAATGTTTCTGAAGATTTAGCTATTCACATTAAGTGTATTAATTACAGTGAAATAGAGGAGAACACAGAGCTATCAGAGGAACAGAGACCACTTTCAAAGCAACTGCTCAACAGGACACACACTGGTTACTTAGGAAGATAAAAGCACTGTGTTGCTTGAGTAAGTGTGAAGTACTTCAGGGCTGCCATATTATCACCATTGCAAATTGTTAGCAGATGTTTCTTCTATTCCAAGTCAAATAGGCACAGGTTCATCTCACTGTTAAAAAAAATATATATATATATATATATATATACACACACACATATATATATACACACATATATACACATATAGTTTATAAAGACTTTGTTTCTTTTCATCTGTCCTCTGTTAGTGTGAAGATTTTCCTGCTACACTTAATTATAAGCATTATTGGAAATACTGTATGCAACTGGTCACTGCAATTATCCCACCACTGTTTACTATTCTGCTGAGTGGAAAACCCCAACAGGACAAGCCTATGAATTTTTTGAGTGAAACTTTCAGTTCCCAAAATAGGCTTACCCAGTTTCATCACTGGCAAAATCGGGGTCCCTCACACATACTTAGCATTGTTCATGGCATACAAAGGCTGATACATAGTAGTAAGTCACATTTAAGGCTCTGAACTCTAACCAGCTAGGCTCTGATGCAATGAGTTTAGAACACGTTTTTGAAAGGAAATAGGATTCTTTAGCAGTTATCATTTGGCCAAGTAAAAGAGGCATGAGGAAAAGCTATGAGCACAGAAAGCAGCAAACATGCCAAGCGTTGTCCTGCATGATATGTACAGGCAGGGATCATTAGTTGTTTATCCTAAAATATTTCACCCCCAAACTGTAGAAGTATAGAAACCTCTGGGAAATCTGTGCGTGCCCAAGAAAGCCAAGGCTTCTCGCTGTCACATTGGTTCATTGCATAGACACACCCAAGCAACCACAGCCGTGACTATGAAGCCTTTGCAGAATAATGTGTGATCATTGTTTCATGAGAAAAGATGCCCTTTATGAGGAGAGGGGATGGGAAGGATGCAAAACATTTTTGTTAAATCCTCATTCTCAATTCTCTTTGCTATTCAAACTCTCTCTCTCTCTCTCTCTCTCTCTCTCTCTCTCTCTCTCTCTCTCTCTCTCCCTCCCTTCCTCCCTCCGTGTGTATGTGTGTGTGTGTGTGTGTGTGTGTGTGTGTGTGTGTTTTAAACTTCCTCTGTAAAGATGCTCCGGTTTGATGAACATTCTTCAGAATGTTCTCTTTTGTTGAGAGAATGAGATCCAGCCCAGACCAAATCCTACACATATTTACCTTCTTTCTGCACCTTCTAATCCTCTTTTTGACTCAGCATCTTAAATCAGCCCCCAAAGACATCAGAACTAAAAAGAAAAAGAGTGAGAAAAGTCGTGAATAAACTCTGATCTATGTTTTCCCATTGAGCTTGTATTTACTCTAATTATCTTGTTCATATCAATAGTTTTAGTCATCTTGACATCTTCACATTTTCTTTTAACACAAATAACACACTAGAAATCTTCCAATAAAATAAGTCAAAAAAAATGCAGCATGAAAGCAGGCAGGATTCCCAAAAATAACTGCAAAAGAGGAGTGTATTGGATGAGGACCACCTCATTTTACCATGTTTTTTTTAGAGATGATGATGTCTACTAATCATTCTGCTATACCATTAATTTCATTCACACCTTGCTAAATGAAGAGACCAGGATTTGGAAAATGATAATGTCTTAGCTTTAGCTAAGAGATTGAAAAATTCAATTTACAATGTGGTCCCTTTCCTCAAAAGAACTATTAATTTAAAACAGCTGTTATAAAAACAGAGGTGACAGCAAGATGAGCTGTAGAAAGATTCCCATGCCTATCTCTCCACAAAAGCAGTTAAGTGACTATCTACTGAGGAATGTAGCTCTGGGAGAACTCACTACACTGCATAAGGAGCACAAAAACCAACGGTGAGAACATAGACCACTGTAGGGAGCATTTTATCTCTGTCACGTCATCTTATAGTCTGGCAGCGCTGAAACCCCAAGAGGAATACTCCCAGCCATGACTTCTCCTAGGTGAAGCAAAAGGAGCATAAGTACCCCATCAGGTTTTGCTATGGAGGGCTACTGCAGTCCTCACCAGCACTGACCACGTGCTGCACCCTGCCCCTCAGAAGAAGCCCTATCAGCCACCATCCCTGTCCCCACCTCACACCACCTCTTGATGATGCAGCAATTCTATGTTTTTGTACAGACCCAAGGGAAAATTAGTCTTCCTGGGGAAAAATATTATTAAAAATTTGTAAACCAAGCAATTTTCAGAGCTCACTGAAGCCCAGGAATCACTCAAATTGTCACCAGTGAAGGTAGAGAGAACACGTAAATTAAGATCACAACCTGTAGGGGGTATCCTCACCGGCACCTTTTCCTCCAAAAATCAAACTACGCTAGTAAGGCAGAGCTAAATTGTTAGTAATATCAAGGCTAGCCCTAACCTAGTCACAAAATTATCAAAATGATCTATAAGTTTATGTCACTTGGCCTGTATGAAATACATTGGAAGATTTTAAAAAGATATGCAACAAAATCTAGCACTCACAAGTGTAAACTTACAACATTCAGCACCTAAGAAACATTAATTAATTTAATTAAACATTAATGGGGATCAGTCAAATATCTGCCAACAGATAAAGAAAATGTACATTCACCTAATGAAATACTACTCTATCTTTAAAAAAAGAAAGAAATTCTGTCATTTGTCATGAAGAAGCCTAAAGACATTATGCAAAATGCAATAAGCCAGACATAGACAAATGCTGCATGATCTTACTTAAATGTGGAATCTTAAAAGACTAAACTCATAACAGATAAGAGTAGACTGATGGTCACCAGTCAGCAAAGAGGAAGAAATATGGACAGATGGTCAAGTGATGCAAAATTTCAGTTATGCACAAAAATACATTCTGAAGACCAGCATATAAGAATGTAAATATCATTAAAATAGTGTATTGTATACTTGGAATTTTCAGGAGAATAGATTTCAGATGTTCTCACCACAGAAAAAAAGAATGAAAAGAAAGAACAAATTACGTAAGATGATGAATATGTTGATTAGTTATAAATAAAATTAAATACTTTTAGGCTACCTCAGCTTGTTAGAAACATGCAACACACGCATATACACATTTACTTAGCCTCTTCTCTCTGTGTGTCTGTTTCTTTGTGTCTCTGTCTCTGTCTCTCTCTCTGTCTCTCTGTCTCTGTCTCTGTCTCTGTCTCTCTCTCTCTCTCTCTCTCTCTCTCTCTCTCTCTCTCTCTCTTTCTCTCTCTCTCTCTCTCTGCCCATCCCACTATTTAAATCATTTTGGGGGGCATCCTCTATTCTGAATATTTGCTATCAGAAAGATTTTCTGAAGCATAGTTACAAATCATGTTGTGCCACATTTCAAAACATTTAATGAATATTTTCTTGAGAATAGAATCCAAACTTCTGTGTTCTGTAACCGGATATTAGTGTGCATTCTCAAATTACCTCCCACTGCTTCTGCTAATATATCACATTCTCCAAGCAAAGCAGATTTGTTCACTATTTCTCAAAGCAGCTGCACTGCTAATGACTTGCATGACTTTTCTCATTCTATACAAACTAAATTCCTGCACATTTCCATGTCCAGTTTCAATACTGCCAGCTGTGGAAGTGTTTCTAAGATTCTAAAACTGATCTCTTACTGTTTCTCTTATAGCATGTTTGGTCTTACAGTAATTTCAGTACTAGCTTTATCTGTGTTCTTAGTCCCAAGTGAGAATAGAATTTTCTATTCTTGGCATCCTCCACACCTAACAAACACAATGACTGACACCTAGAAGATATTAATTATATGTCTTAAAAATTATTATTCTTACTAACAGCTTTTCAAATAAAAGGATAATTCCACTGAATCCTGTTATCTACCCATAAATTTTCTATATTGCCAATTATGAATTACAGTATTTTTGCTGGTAAATTATAAGAAATTTGGAACTGGATGTGGTGGTAAATACCTGTAAGCTCAGCACTGTCAGAGTCCCACTCAGTGACTTAGTGGGATCCCGCTCAATATTTTAAAAAGTGTGGGGGTTAGAGGAGCTTGGGGTGTAACCCTGTAATAAAGCTCTAGGTTCAATCTCCAATATTAGAAAAAGAAAGAAAGAAGTTTTAAACTTTTAAAGGTGAAACAGTTGATTAGTTCAAACTAAATTGAACATAATAATATGACTTAGTAACTTAAGTAAGCCAAGGGTCAAATGGCAAAATTTGACCAAGTGCATTAAGATATAGTTGTGCAAATGCTAAGTTTTAGAACAACTTTTGTTTGTATTCCCTATCAGGAAATTAAGAAGCATAGAAATTTTGCAAAACATTAAATTATGCATTAATAACTTCTAAGTAAATATGTACTTCGGAGTTCTTAAATACGCATACACACATGTCTGTACATCTGTGTTCATTCAATATAACATAGCTAATGGGATTCTCTACAGCAGATAGTCCAGAAAATCAAAATTAAGAGTAATACGCAAATTACACAGGTATGGCAATTTTAGTAATTACATTTAAATTAATTTTCACTAAAATTATAGAAATAATTTTCCATTCAAAGAAATATATTCCATGATGGTAATTCTTAGAGCCATTAGTCTTATACTGTTTCGGCTAACAAAGAGAACACTCATGTGTGAGTTGAACTAATTTAGAAAGGTAGAACAAGGAAATCTACATCTACTACCATCAAGTTTTTGTTGCTTATCTGGAATCATTTTGTATTTTAGCTGATCAAAAGTTTTTTCTTGTCCAAAATTCATCTCATTACACTCAGGTATGATGTCTTTGAAAGCACATACATTATCCACCTTAATGACAGAGAGCTGCAATCTTAGCCACTGAAAAAAATTATATGAAGTTTGATCATTCAAAATTCATTTTTCCTGTACGTTAATAACTCAGATGTATCTTTGAATGCTTAGCACAGTGTTATATATAGTAAGAGCTCAAAAAATATTAATTGAATAAATGAAAGAAGCAAGAATGAGAAGCTAATTAACATAGAAAATAGAAGAAAATACTTAAAGGTGAATTGTTCACAAGTCACTGTTGTCACAGACATTAGCTAACATCCTTCATTTTTTTCCTGGATGATTTTAGGAAAGACATTTACTCAAATGAGATTATGAAAATAAGATCAAGGTATGAAAAAGACATGATAAAGACAAGGAAAGTCATTATTTAAATAAGTATTTAAAATTTAAACATTATTTAAACGAAATCTATGTAAATGTAAATATTAAACATGCAAGTTTTTTACTGTTTCTTTGGCAACTTTAAATACTTCTGCTCTATCTCGTTTTAAGAAGTTCTTTCATGTACCAATAACTACATCCAAAATTCTGTCCTCGAAGTACTGTAACTCTCAAGCTGTACTCATTTATTTGCTTCTCTGAATCTAGCCTTTTGCCTTTTTTTTTTTAATTTTATTTAAGGAGAAAAAAAGAAAAAAAAACAGAAAAAGGGTACAAGTTATATAGAATTTCAGAAAAAATAAACAGGAAATCACTAGTTAATTACATATTGTCATCTTAGAAATAGTTGTTGAAGTTACAAAATTAAAGCATATAGAGGGGACTTTCAAACAGCAAGACTGCAAACAGTTTTGTTCAATAATCCAACAAAAATCAGTAATACGGTTATCTATCTTATATACTTAAATATGTATGCAGTTATATCTTTTAGAGAGCTTTCTTTTCCTTTCTTTTGTACAATGACAATTCACATTTTGGGTTTTGACGTACAATCTGGTACTGTGAAGTTTTCTGACTTTGACACACGTCTGAGAAGGCCATACCTTTATGCTAATCTTTGCTACAGGACTGGATCACAGTGGATTTTTGTTTTGAAATCTCTGTGGTTTTCCCTTTTTGCTCTACTATCTATTAACAGATTTTTTTAACAAAAAATTTCCCAAATTGTTGTACTTTATAGTGTTGTTTTTACATACACAACAGAAAATTCTTTTACAATCTAGATTCTTTCTTCCAAGAGCATTTTAAAAGCACAAGATAAACACTTCTATTGGATTTCTTGTATTTACCTGTTACAGCTAAGCCAAAGCTTTTGTTTTGTTTTGTTTTGTTTTTACATCATAGCATCCCACTTCTGGCACCAGTTTCAGTGTTACAATAATCCCAGCAGCACTAATAGATGCATGCCTACATCACTGTGGACTAGAACAGTAGGAGTTCGTTTTGAGTCACATAAAGTTTAAGTGAACTTTAGGTCTTGCACTTTCCTTTCTCTAAGGACCTCAGCATTTTACTGGCTATATTAATTTTAAAAAAGAGAGAAATCATGTATAGGATGGTTTATCTACTTGTACTTGTTGTGGAACATATAATGGCCTTCACATTCTATTGGCTAAAACTAAGTCACATGGACTCACCTAATCATGATGGAAACTGGAAAAAATAGTCTAGGTTTGTATGCACAAAGAAAGTTGGTTTAAAGATCTGGTATCCCATGTCTGACACACACAAAAATTCTCTAAGCTACTGTGAGAGCCAGACTTTAGGGCCGCCTAATCAGAAACAACTGTGGATTATACCTGAGACCTTATACAGCAGGCACACTATTACTACTTCTGGGTAGAGACATTGCAGCCAGAAGTAGGGAAACTGGCATTTCACATCACTCCTAGAAGCTGCCACTATCTTTCTGAAACTGAATGCAGATCAAGACTTTTCCTGACTTGATTTTTTGCAGTCTCTACTTTTTTATTTCAAGCTGAAATCTGCCTCTTATCAAGAAAAGTGCATCTGCTTGGAGAGCCTTGGTCATGTACCAAGCTCTAGTCATAAGAGACATTAAGGAATCAAATTCCAGCATTTATAATGTCAATGAAAAGTAGCAAGTTCAGTTAGGTGTGATGGCACACACCTGTAATCCAAGCACTTGGGAGGCTGAGGCAAGAGGATCATTGCAAGTTCGAGACCAGCCTGGGCTACAAAGTGAGTCAACGCCAGACTGAACTGCACAGTGAGACCCTGTCTCAAGTAGAGAAAAAAGGAAAAAAAAAAAAAAAGAAAGAAAAAAATATCAATTTCTTCTTTAAAAGTTAAGACATTCTTTTAATGTGAGAAAATGTTTCAGACAAGGACTAGTTCCCTTCATCCAACAGAATAGGACAATTATGGGCCACACTCACCATGAAGATACTGTTTATCTTGAATTGTAGCAACCATTACATATATCAATCTTAGAATCATTCTGTTTTTAGTAAGACACAAATATATAGCAATATTTTGATCCACCCTACATTAGGAAACTACAATCTCTTTAATGAACTGTTGAAAATCAAAGGTGAAAACTGCCATCAGTGCCATCAATGACATAGATATGAATCAGAAATTAGAAGTGTTTGGGCTGATGACAGTCACCTTGCAATGTATAAATGGTTGCTGTTTGCACTTGAGATTGGAATAATTTTTAAAATTACACTTGGAAAAAGTACCTTCAATAATTAGAACAGCAGGTGAAATAAGTATTCAAAATGTTTAGTATAATACTGTTAGTGAGAGTCTGAGGAAGGACCTAAGGACCAAGTAAATGGGACCAACCTTATTTACAAGTCAAAGTCAAGATGGCCTCCACCTCCCACTCACAGATGATACTGTACTGTAAAAAAGATGGAACTTTGTGAATGCAGTTGTGTCCTATGAGTTTTTCTTTTAACTTTTAATGGAAATCAAAAAGGAAAAAGCCATCCTCAAGTGAAAGCACCAAAATGAAGAGCTGGAGAAAAAAATCATCCTTTATGAGATAAAACAAAAATCATCAGTTTCATTGATAGAACTAGATGCATCACCAAAGAACTTTATGGTTGCCCAATTCAAAGTGCCATCAGATGCATGCATGACAATATAAGGTGAATATCAGGTTTCGGTTGATACATATTTCATAGAGGAGAAGATTCCCTAAATCTGAGAATAATGAAGTTAATTATTGTAAATGACAGCACACATTGTCAGATACATTTTGTTGTCTTTGTTTATTTATGGGAGACAGTGGAGCACAATGGTTAAATATGGGCTCTCCATCTTCCTGGTTCCTTTTGTGAAACTCTAAATAATTTCCTAGGCTCTCTCCGTGCTTCAGTTTCTACATTTTAAGTTAATAGTGTCTACATGATAGGATTATCATATTTACCAATATTTGTTAAATGCCTACTACATGCTGGAACAACCTAGTGATTTCCAAAATTAAGTGAGAAAAAAAACCTATTTAAGAAATCACTGGTGGTTCCTTTAACCTATAAAGAAATCTGGAAAATAATTTCATTCACAATAGTTCCAAATAATATAAATACCTAAGAATCAGTCTAACCAAAGAGGTGAAGTACAGCACCTCTACGATGAAATTTATAGGATCAAGAAGCAAATTAAAGAAGACATTAAAAAAATGGAAAGACATCAATTATTCTTGAATTGGAAAAACTAATATAATGAAAATGGCAGTAATACCAAAAGCAATCTATAGACTGAATGTTATCACTATTGAAATACCAAAAATATGCTTCATAGAATTACAAAAAAATCCTAAAAATCATATGGAACATGAAAAGATCTAGAGTAACCAAAAGAATCCTGGGCAAAAAGATCAATTCTGAAAGTATCCTAATACCAGATTTTCAGGTTTACTAGCAAGCTGCAGTAATAAAAACAGTCTCAAACTTTTCAGCTTCTGTGCTGTATCTCCTTGACTGTCTTTGATTTTATGGTGAAATACAATTCAATTTTACAGTTTCCAAATCATTCTTTAACTCATGGAAACAATCAAATAAGTCTAGAGACTTACGTTTTTGTTGCTGCTAAATGGTATTCCTTTCCTTTGCTTGATCAAAACTCACTTATGAGAAACATCGGCAGGGTGGTACCTGCCTGCAGTACCAGCCATCTGGGAAGCTGAGGCAGGCAGATCCAAAGTTGAAACCCAGTTGGAAAATTTAGCAAGACCCTGCCTCAAAATTATAAATTATAAAACTGGTAGAGCATGCAAAGAGCATGAGTTCAATCCCCAGCACCACAAATGAAACAAATAAAATAAAAATCTTGTAAGTCAGTAACACTATGTCCAGTACTATACATGTCTGTTTTAATGAAGCGTATTAAAGATGCTTCATTGGATGCATTCATTTTAGATGATTTTGATTGCTAAAAATTCATATTTTAAAGTTATTTTTGTTTAATCCATGAAATCATTTTACTTTATTTCAAGTGGATATTAAGGAGAATTTGTCATCCAGGAGAATAGATCCATCACAGCATAAAAGTGATTTTCAGATACAGAAGGGTCTGTATAAACTATTGGGCTGATGGATTTCAAACGCTCCTTGGAGGATTGGGAAGCTCATCCATTATTTTAAACTACATCCTTTTTTTTTTTTTAAGTCACTACTCTAAAAGTTATTTTGTCTTCTTATTGGCTTCCTTTTACTTTCCTTTCAGATAAACATTTCTCCTCTAATTTATTCTGTCTAAGCTATGCTGTTAATTATTGGATCCATAGATGTACAATTAGAGAAGTGAATACATGTCTTTCTTTTGGAATATAACTGTTGGGTGTACCAGTGCCAGAACGACTTTGGGCTATTGGGAGATTATGTCAAAACACTGAGGCAGATTTTCATTTGCTTCTGACTTCCACTTTTGGAATCTCAAGAGTGAGAGATGATTCGATAATTAGCTCTTCCACAATAGGTGATTTCCAGAGCACTAAGTACACTCTCAAAAATGAGCTTAGTTTTGGGAAACTGATGTGATGAGTCTCTTATGATTACCTTGGGAGGCATTTCCTTTACTCTCATAGAAAAGAAAAATAGGCAGTTGTACATGCCACCACCTGCAGATGCATATTAAAGAAATCTGAAAAAATAATGTTAGAAATATTTATGAATTTCTGAACTTGAAAAAGGGAGGACTGTAACAATCAAAAGTTAGGTTTTTATTTTACAAATATAGGATTAAAAATTGTTTGATTTTATGTCTACATGGAAAGTATGTTATATAATAAATTATAATACTATATTATAAATTATACATTATAAAATATATATATGCAAAATATAAAAATAAAATTTTACCTTCAGTGCTTAACCTTTCTTATGTGACTGCTCAAGATTTTCACTTACTTTTTTTCAATTACCTAATTTTTTCTTTTCTAATTAAGAAAGCCCCCAAGTGTTTATGCTAATAAAAAGTATGCTAGTAAAAACCTGGATATATTTTTTCTATTTAGTCATAAATATTGCACACTAAGTTACTTTTTCTTTCTACTACTTTGATCATTTTACACTCATTATGAAAATCCTAAAGTACTTTTTAATTCTCTTCTACACAGCACGATCAAGGGCTTCATCTTGGAGTTCATATTTCTCCAAATTCTCCCTCCCTAACCCTTCCTCCCCCACCCACTCATTGCTCCCCACTCAGATAGAAAGCACATCAGCCCTTTCATCTGTGCATTCCCCAGACCTGAACTATGTCAGGAATGCCTTCTCCCCAGCCTTGATGGATCTCATCCCTTCTATCATTTATGAAGCTTATCAGATCACACCTTCAAACCTTCCCCGATAAACTGCCAAAGCAGACGTTCCCTGACGTCTTTAGAAGATAGAAAGTTTTGCCTATACGTGCATGAGAGAATGAGCTACCATTTCACACTTCTGATCTTTGCATTTTGTTAAAGATTCATTCATTATTTTTTAGGTGGAATATACCATTATTGATTGCCAATTCCAATAGAATAGAGTTAGAAATCTTGCCACATCCCCTGCTGGGAGCCTTTGCTTTCTTGGAACCTGGACTCCCACAAACTCACCAAGTGACAATGAGAGGAGGCACAATTCCACAAGAAGGTCACTGTGAGAGCAACAGTTCTTGTGAAGCTGAGAACTCCAAGAATTTGGAACATGAGGCTGCACAGCAAAAGAAACCTTGCAGATCTGATAAAATTTACAAAATTAAAAATAAAGAGATTATTGTGGATGAAATGGGTGAGCTCAATCTAATTACATGTACCATTAAAAAACAAAATTTCCTCCAATTTGCATCAAAGAGATGCAATGGGAATGGGGTTTTAATGCCATTGCTTCAGGAAGGAACATGGAAGCATGAAAGAGAGACTGCAAGCAGTCTGCAGCATGAAAAACCCTCTGTACTTCAACTAAAGTTCAAGGAAGTAAATTCAGCCAACAGCCTGCATGAGCTTGGGTGGCATTTCATCCTTACAGCTCCCAGAAGGCTGTACAGGCCCATGAATACCTTGCTGTCGGTTATGTGAGACTTTTGGTAAAGATCAGGCAAACTCTACCAGTCTTCTAATCTACAGTTATTGTTTAAAAAGCAGAAAAATCATAAATGAGTATTGTTTCAATCTAAGTTTTGATAATTTGTACCATAGCAGTAGAAAACATATACAAAGGGCCACTCCCACTTTAACCTTGGCTTTTAGTGGTGTGTGTTCTACATATTGTAAACAGAACGTCCCATAACCATTGGTGACTGTGGTGTGAAGGAAGGCTCCCCATCCCCACAGATGTTACCACCAAGCTAGTCTTTCACTGTGCTCTTAGCGCACCATTCCAACACTTCATTGGTGTGGCAGCTTCTGGGAGAGCAGCATGAGACAGAGCCAGTAGGTCTCAGATTCATGTGATTATTACCTCATCATATAATAGTCCTGGCTAACAGCCTTGAAGAAAAGCAAACACATAGCTAGAATATTTGTCTATTATAATTAGGAGATATTACAGACCCTTTGGGAGTTGGAGGGGCCCAGTGGAATGACCTTATAATTATATAACTGACTGATTTCCTCAAGAGGTGATGTGGCACCAGAGGCTCGGTATTTTTCTGTATTCCTAGATTTCAAACATCAGCAGTTTTAGTTTGATCAGCCTTGGTGAGTGATATCCCATGCTGATGGACATGTGTATAGCATGCATCTTTGCCACCATGTGTACTGCAGTTATTAACAGACCTAATGATAGACTACATCAGGTTGGTTTACTGGATTATTATTCACTTGCTTGCTTTATACCTTTACTTACTAGATCATCATTTGTGGGTAATAACACACAACAGAGACATTGTATTAGCAGATGGCATGGGCTTTGCCAGACCTCAGAAGTCTAAATCATTAACTCTCCTACTGGGACTTGCCATTAAGTCTGCATGGCATCATATCTCTTTCCATACATTCTCCTAATACTTTAGCATTTTCTGGGCATGTGGACCAAGTGACAGAGCTGCTAGTACTGCCACCATGACTTTGTTCAGAGCTCTTTCTACCTTTGCTCTATCCAGAGCTGACAGACTTTCCTACCATTTGAAGAATGATGAAAGTATAATGGTCACCCCTTTTCCATGAGAAATATATTTCAAGACCTCTCCCAGTGAATGCCTAAAATCACAAACTACAAAAACTACAAATAGTACAAAGCCTGTATGTGCATACCTATGATACAGCCTAATTTGTACAGTGGGCACAATGCCTTCTGATGTAACACATTACTATCAATTGCAATATGTTTCTGTTCATGGTATCAACCACAAATTTACTCTGTTCTCTTCTCACTAAGAACTTACCATGCCACCTGACTGTCATTTGTGATGACAAAACTAGCACGATTTTCATTTTCCTTCTCCATAATTTTATAGAGAGAACACTCTTTAACATAGATCTCAGAACTTCCACATGCAACTTTTTTCTTTTCTAATTGAGAATTTGAAACTTTTCCCTTAAAGTAAACATGTTATGACTTTTTATGACACATTTGAAATGCCAGCATCACTGTTGTTGTGCTCTCTGGGCCTGTTACCAAGTTAAAAAAAAAAAAAAGACGCTTTAATACAAGCTTTGCAACGGCCCACAGTCAGTGTGGTGACCCACATGGCTGCTCAGTGAGTAGACAGAAGGACGAGCACCTGATGTAGTATGGACACACCGGACAGAATATCCTATCTTGGGAAGTTTGGAAGTAGGTAGCATGAGATTTCGTCATACTACTTAGAACAGTACACAATTCAAACTTATAAATTTTTGATGTATTCATCACTGAGACACTGCACATCTTCCACAAATTAAAGAAGAAAAGGTTTATTTGGGCTCACAGTTTGTAGTGGTTTCAGTCCATAGTCAGCTGGTTCCAGGGTAGGGTGGCTTTGCAGAAGACAAATAGCTTGGGATACAGTGGTGGGAAGGTCACACTCACACACACACACACACACACACACACACACACACACACACATCAAGGGCAGATAAAGGAAGACATGTCCTTCTGGGCCACACCCTCAGTGACCCACCTTCTCCAACCAAACTGCAGAAGGAATAAAGCAGCTTATTTCATGGCATTCTGGGAGCAGAGCCCAGGAAAAGAATGCCGACAAGAAATAGCTGCTCCAACAGCGTGCCCTCTCTAGCCTACCCAACAAATAAAGAAGTATGTTCTACCAATCCTCAAGCGGCCTCCACACCAATAAAGTAGACAATTAAACTAACCATTACAACCATTAAGAACTCTATTACACACACAGTGGAGTTGCTTTGAATATTCTAAGCAACTGGAATTTTCTTTCATCTATTGCATGCTTTTATGTGCTCTACCTGTAAACGCCAGCCCTCCATGTAAGGTGTAAGAAATGACAATTTCTGAGACTTCGGTGATTGGTGAGTATCTTAATCTATTTGAACTGACACAATGAAAATGTCATAAACTAAGCATCTTATAAGTAATAGAAATTTGTTTTCCACAGTTCTGGAGGGTGAAAATCAAGGCATAGGCAGGTTTGCTGTCTTGTGAGGGCCTGCTGCTTTATAACCCTGTTATCTCACATGGCGGAAAAGCACGAGCTCTCTCTGGGACCTCTTTTATAAGGGCACTGACTCTGTTTATGAGGGTTTTGTCATCATGACTTAATCACCTCCCAAAGGCCCCATCTCCACATACCGGTGCCTTGAAGATTAGTGTCACAGCATGAGTTTGGAAAGACACAATCACTAAGACTATAAAACTGGGTAAAGCTGAAAGATGGTGAAAGCCTGCTGGTTTCTCTGCCTCGATGGGACTTTACTGTCCCTCTTCTATCCTGTACTCTGTAGATCCAGATTACCTCTAGGAAATTCAGCTGTACCTAAAGATACTCCGGACATATTGGCATATGACATTGTATTTAATTCCCAACCTACTTTCTAATAATAGAGTATTAGAATATTCCACAAAAAGTTGTAAAAGTGTGTAGCACTATAACAAAAGGACTAGATTCATTTACCCAGGGAACAGCAAAGCTAAAAGAATTCCCCACTTCCTAACAGCACATTCAGCTAGGAACACACAATCCACTAAGGAGTACGAGAATTCCATGATTCAGTTACCTAGGAGTATCTTAATGAGTCCAGTTGAATATTAAGACTAACTGACTCATTGCTGAAACCTACTTGAAAAATGAGTTTGTAATGATTAATTAATGATTAATTAATATTAATTCAATATTGGCTAGTGACTTCCAAAGTATTTTTCTTGCATGGTTTCATTAAACTCTCAAAACTCTATAAGATATGTGCTGTAATTATTTCCATTTTAACAGATGGAGAAACTGAAACAAAAGGTGTGACAAATTGTACTATATAAGCAATACAGCTAGTGTTATGAAATGAATTTTTGTTTTCCCTCAAAATTCATATATTCTAACCTAATTGCTAGTGATTCCTTTTCTAATATGTGCTAAACTAGGAGTGGAGTCCCAAGACTTTATTCATGGATTTTTACACAGGATTTACCCAAGAAACAGACGAAATTTTAAAATCTGGTTAAGAATATCCTTGAGAAGGAATTATTAAAATAAGCTTAACAAAGCAATAACTTTAAGAAGTATTAGGTTAAACAACAGAATGAACAATGGAAGATTAAAATGATTAGATCTTTTGAACGTTGTGAAATTATTTTGCAGTAAATTTATCAAAGTTTCTTATTATATGCCATTGAATAGTCATTCAATTTTAACCTAGATCAGTTTATCAGTGTCTTCAGTGACTATAGAGCTTTCTCTTGAACTCAAAATGTACAGTTTTTTCATATATAATTGACATTGTTATTATCCACTCAATTCTTGGTTTATTCTTTAAAAATTCTCAGGATATGCCCTTGTACTCTTGCATCTAAGATTCTCCCAAAAAAGTAGTCTGAGTGTGCTACATTAGTTTACTGACCTTGCAGTTAAGAATGTAATAAGTGAATTATGATGGTAGATAAACACTCCAGAACCATGTGGTTGCCTATTTTGGAGATTCTTCTGTATCCAAGACCTAAGGCAATATAGGTTGTTTCTATCTACCTCAGCTCATTTGTAAACTGTCTGTACTGACATCCCTGGAGTGCCATAGCATTCGGATTTTCTTCAACAGATATTTCAGTATCTTTAATATTGGCATATAAAATTCAACTAAGCATTGTATAGTCCTAAGGTTTTTATAAATCTTTAATTTCTTTCCTTAACACTGGTCTAATATTAATGTCTACATTCACTAGTTTTTATCTTTTGTAATTTTGGTAATTCCCAGAGTCCATTTACTAAGCGTATGAGATTAGAATGTTTTTCTAATAAGATAGCAAAGAAATACATGAGATTCTTTTTTTTTTCTGCTGAAGTGACAGCCAACACCATTTCCAAAACAATTAATCTATAAACGTCATGTGCTTTTCCATTGAAATGAAAAATAAATGAAAGCTGATTGACTTTTTTAATTTGTAAGAATTATAAACTTTTCATGGACACTGTTAAAAGTATTCTCTAATTGAAACTTTATCAAGCAAGCTTAACAATGGCAAAAAGATTTTGAAACTGGGTTTAGTTTAATGAAAAGGCTAAGCATTAAATTGCTCTTAACTCCATTTTTCCTTCTCCTTTTTCTTTTCTCCCTTTTCAGAAATTTCATTTTCTTCCTCGCCAATCGCTGATAATAACAGCTTTGTCTAGCCTTTGAATTCTTCCTTGTCATTTAATGCCAGCTGGAGTCTAAGCGGTCCTGGCTTCACTTCTAGCTTTGAACTTGTCCAGACTGTAGGTTGTTAATTGTTCAGTAAAATAGCTGAGGATCAGATAAAGTTGCTTAACCCCTCCGCTGATGGTCATGCAGCCTGCAGCCGTTCCTTTAGGAGGCCTTCTGCTCCTTCCTTGTCATTACAGGTCAGCTCCGGAAGGCTTCAAACAATATCCTTTTGTTGAACTCCATCTCCCCTCTCTAAGGTACCAAAAGAGTTAAGGAACATTAAGATCAAAATTTATTTGCACTTTACCCTTTTCTGCTGGGGTGTGTATGGCACTTCTTCCCTGCCTCGCCGCCTACTACTTCATGTGAATGGTTAATGGGTCTGTTAAAGAGGAGGGCCATTAAAGAGCGGGGTGTTACATACTTAGGCTGCAATTTAATATATCTCTGTACTTCACTCAACCAATTAAGTCATTAATTGCCTCTTTCTCCAAAATTGTTCATGATAGCTTTTTAACAACACAGGCTACAGTAAATAGGAGCATAGGACTGCGTGTGTGTGTGTGTGTCTGTGTGTCTGTGTGTGTGCCGGTGTGTGTCTGTGTGTATGTCTCTATCTGTACATTTTCTGCAGCATACACACTCATATATGTGTGCTTGTAAACTAGAGAAAAATGTATAAATACACAATTTATACCACAGAAAGTAGTAGGCAAAAATGTATGTAAGTATATATAATTAATTAAAACAGTATATTCATACACCATATATTAAATTATATAATATAATAATATAGTGACTAAGAGTCTGTTACAAAATCATGTTTAAAATGTACAAACTGTTCCTATACTAAAAGCTGGAACTTGAGGTGTATGTTCTGTGCAAATAGATTTTGGTCATCTACGAAAACCTGCACAGGGTAATGCAAAGCGCTGGACAGACGTGCAAAGCTGTCAGATCCCCTGGTCCAGACCAGCCTCACCTACTCACATTTAATTTCCTTAATGGTCCTACTTTCCTTAAAAAGTGAAAGGACTTTGTAAAGATAAAGGTACATTAGAGCCCATTAACACCATTAGGGCAAGTGTCTTCAAGAAAATCTATTGAAAGGAACAAAAATGCTGAATTTTTACTCTCATGCATTTTTTTTTTCATTTAGCTCCCAGGACCAGAGCCAGGTGAGGTACATTTCAAAGCACCTAATGCCATTTATATTTTACTTATGGGATATCTTGACCACCGATAAACCTTGGGAAGGACAGAACCATTTAGTTAAAACTTGCATCGGGCCATGTGACATGAACTGCACAGAGACAGTTTCCAGCTGTGAAAACACTTAAGGTCCATTTATAGCTCTACCTTGTGATCCTGTCTTTGAAAGGTCTCTCTCGGCCCTCAGCCCAGGACTTACCTTTAGGAAGGTTACAGAACTACACCTTTACATCACTTGCTAGAGCTCCACATGGAGTTTTTAGTCAGTTTGCTGAGGAGTCACAGAGCTGTAACTGTAAAAGGGATTTCAATTTCACAAAGTTAAAAACAGAGGCTGAAAATATATGAAGGGAGCTACCTCCTAACATCTTATCTCTGTTAACTGCCATTTACCTACTTGTTAAAAAACACACAGAATCGCTTTATTTTGACCTCTGAAAAGAGATCTATAAATATGATTATCTCATATCAATCAGGATTTGATACTCAAGACTAAGAAATTTTAAGAAAGGTAAATTTCAATTTGTAATGCCAAAAATATTAGCCTAAGTGATTTTGTATGTGTTTGAGTAAATAAGAACTTATACAAATTTATTGTTAACAGCATTTTTCCAGAGGGCAGTTATAAAAGGTGAGGTTTATTTATGTGCAAAAAAGTCTGTGTAACTGTCATTGGCTCTCAGATATCATAGCACTCCTCATCTGTCCCTCAAAAAGAAAAAAATCCTATAAATTAATAGAAGCAAGACAAGCATAATTTTAAATTCAGCCTGCTGCCTCTGCTGTAAATCACTTGCAAATGTCACTCCTTCTGTCTGTAAGACATGCTCAAGGTAGTAAGACAAAGACAATATATCATGGCAGTAGTGGCCATGAGCACGAACAGTGAGATCCCAGGACAGACAAAAACAAATTTCTCTTGTGAATCGAGCACTCCTAAATCTGAGATCTACCTGCCCTCTAATTATTAGCTGCATGAGCTTGTTGTTGTTCTTACATTTTTTTCTGAAAATCTATAAAATATGTAGGAACAATAATAGTACCTAGATGATAAGATACTTAAGGAAAACCAAAGGACGTAACATACATAAGCACGGTACCTGACACATACTAAATAAATGCCATATTAAGATCCCATAGTTTAGAGAAGTTCTAGCATTAACAGTCTTAGTTCAAGAGCCTTAGTGCAGATATCAAAAAATCTTCTGCTCCCATCCATGAGGAAAAAACAGGGTCTGGACACACCCTTCTAGCATAAATAAATAGTTGAACAAATTATATGAAACATTTTTAGATACTGAACAACAGGCAACACAGGACTATGATCTCCAAGAGAAAGGCAACAAATGGGTATCTTATGAATACCTTAACTTTTTATGGAAAAAAGGGAAAACAAAATTTCATAACAAATAATGGGGGAACAACAGTTAATACACTGTATGTTGTTATCTTTAAAGTAGGTGCTCACGGTACAAGATATGGGCATAAAAATTTCTCCAACTGATGCTAGCACAAACCTTCATTTTGAATGAACTAAGAGACACAAAAAGTAAACTTGCATTTTCTCCCTTTTCTCTATTGTTCTTTTCCCTTTTACTCTAGCTTTTTTTTTTAATCTGGAGAGATTTCCTGGACTGCAGCACAGGAAGAGAAACTTAAGGGAGAATTTATGTTGAAAAGAGTTTGAAAAACCAAACTAGCTGCAACTTGTAAGTTGTATTACTAGAAAAGAAGGAGCAATTCAATGAAACAGTTCCAGAACTTTATACAATCTTCACTTGATTCTTTGACTGTAAATATGTGTGTGTTTAGAACAAAATTCTATCATGCTGGGCAAAAACCGGCATACAGAGGAAAATCACTATCACCAAGAATTGATAAGTCAATTTTCCAAAAGCCCAGTGATCTACAAGTCATTGTATCCAAAGTGAAGAGACCACAGAATACAGAGGACACTCTCTAAAGCCTGGAAAAATCAAACCATGGTAGTAAGACACAACAAAACCTAGAAGAATATAACTCTAGACTTGCTGTAGCCTCAAAATGATTGAAAATTGATCTACATGTCTAACTAATTGCCTATTGCAAAGCAGAAACTTTATAATGACATTCAATAAAATCTCGCACTGATAAATATAAAGATTCAATGCTTACCATCTAATTAAAAATCAGCAAGTGTTATATGGTAGCAATTTAAATGTGAGGCAATGGAGCTTTTAAAACCAAAAAATCAAATATCTGTACAAATTATATTGGATAGAACTCATATGATATAGGTACTTCAAAAGAAAAAATCTTCAAACCTGTAAATGTGCAAACACATTTTAAACAAAATTAAAACAAAACAATAAAAAAAGGCTGAGCAGAAAACCAAATAATGTTAGAACCTTTGGTAGAATATTAACATAGATGTGTACAATTTCAGTTCTAGCAGAAAAGGGAAAAATTGAAAACTGATAAAATAATAACTCAAAATGTCTATACTTTGATTAAATTTATAAACCTCTAATTGATAAAACATCAATAAACCTGAAGGTGGATAAACCAAAAAGAAGTATATAAAGGTCTGCTACAATCAAATTACTTTAAATCATTCCTCAAGAGAAACTCTTAATATTCTTAAAATATACTAAGTCAAAGCCAGGCACGGTGGCTCATGCCTGTTATCCTACCACTCAGAAGACTGATGCAGGAGGACTGTCAGTAGTTCAACAGCAGAAATGGATTACATAGTGTGTTCAAGGCAGCCTGAACCGTGTAGTAAGACTGTCTCAAACAAAAACCACACACACACAAACAGAAACACAGATACCACTAAAACAAAAAGACAGATGGAAAAGAAAAAACAAGTAGAACAGATGGAACAAATGGAAAACAATAATAAGTAATTAAAATCAAACTATATTAATAATTACTTTAAATAGTCCAAATTGCAATTAGAAGAAAGAAATTTCAAACTGGACAAATGGAAAATACAACATACACAATCTGCTGGATGTGGATTGTACATGTACGCCAGTGGTTCACACGTGGTGAGCTTGGATGCCAGTGTGGTAGTTTTGGGAAGGGGTGGAACCTTTAATGGTGGAATTCAGAACAGTGTAATTTGGCCACCAGATGCAGCGCTGTCGGAAAGAACTGATGCAGTTCCCATGGGAATCCTGTGAGTTTCAGTGAAAGAGGGTTGTTAGTTTTTAAAAAGGAAAACAAGAAGAAAGAGAAGGAGAAAGGAGAAGGGGAAGGAGGAAAGCAAAGTAGGACAAGCTGCCTCTGCCCTCTGGCTTTGTCTTGCCAGGAGCTCGCTAGCTTCCACGCCCTTCTGTGACAGTGCCATGCACCATTAAACCTTACGAAACTCTGAATTGATGGGGTCACCTGATCTTAGACCCCAAATCTCCCAACTGTAAGCAAAACAAACCACTTTCCTTCATAAATACCCAGTCTCATGTACTTTCTTACAGCAATGGAAAATGAACAAATACACTGAAGTAAAAAGATCATTTTAATTGTAGAAAAGTTATATCAAAATTAAAAGTTGGAAAAATATAAATCTTGAAGAAAACACCAATCATTTGAAAGCTAGAATGACAATATTAATATCTGATGCGGTTTCAACAAATTTTCTTCAAAGATTTATGTGTTAAAGGCTTTGGTCATCAGTCCGTAGCATTATTGGGCTGTGGTAGAACATTTTAAGAGACTGGACTTAGTGGAATAAAGTGAGGTCTTTGGAGAATATGTCTTTGAAGGGGATACTGGGCCTCCAGTTCCCTCTGATTTCATTCCCTTGTTTCCTGGGCTACCATGAAGCAAACAGCTCCCCCATCATATGCTCCTGGAAAGCCCAAAGCAACAGGACCAAATGACTGTGCAATGAAACTTCCAAAACTATGAGCCTAAAAACTTTTCCCTCCTTTTAAGCTGCATCAGGTATTTTGTCACAGTGACAGAAATCTGATTGTCACAATACTCAGCAAAGTAACCGACAGAACAAGAAAAGCCATAAAAGACAAGGACAATTCCTTTGCCATTAAGAAGACAAGTACAATTCTTTTATGATTAAGAAGACAAAACAATTTATAATGTTTTGTACAATTTATACATGTAATAAACAAGCTTCAAAACTGTGGGAGAAACTGACAACTATCAGAAATATATCTGTATATTTCACCATTTCTTTCTCAGTAATTTGAAAACAAGAAATCAATGCCTTCTAGAAGACCTAACCAGCACTACTAATCAACTAAATCTAAATGATAGCTAATCTAACACTCTACTCAAAACTAATGCAGGAATTGAGGATGTAGCTCAGGGGTAGAGTACTTTCCTAGCATGTACAATGCCCGGGCTTGAAATCCAAGGCAAATAAATAAATAAATATTTTTTTAAAAAATAGTTAATGTGTGTATACCACTCACTAGATTTAAATGTATTTAGAGCTATAAAATAAGATGCTTATACCAGGAAAAAGTGTCTAGTTGCACTTTTAGGAACTAGCTGTGTTTCAGCTTTAGGACATTAAGTAGAATAAAAGCAATAATGAAAAGGGAAGAAACAAAGGACTTAAAATCGAAAATCAATAAAATAAAAGATATTTTTTGAATGAACTGAAAATGATCACAATTATCATATAATAAATAAAGAGGAGTTCCTACTATTGATCCTGGAGACATTGAAGGATAACAAAAGAATGTTAGGAACACCTTTATGTCAATAAATGTGGCAATCATATAAATTATCAAAGCTTATTTAATCAGAAATATAAAACCTAAAGAATTCTATAAGATTTGAGGAAAATTATTTGCATTAAAAACCTCGCAGTATATAAATTGTTAAAATAATCGTGTCTATATCCAAGCAACGAAAAATTAAATGCTTCAATAAAATACCATTTTGGGGGCTGAGGATTTAGCTCAGCGGCATAAGCGCCTGCTTTGCAAGCGCACAGTCGTGAGTTCGATGCCTGGTACTGATAAAAAAAAATTTTTTAATGAAAATAAATACCACTTTAATGTAAAAACACAAAAATTTAAAAATAAGTATTATAAAAATATGCAGGACCTGTTCACTAAAAATTATAAAATATTACTGAGAAAAATTTAAAAGTTTAAATAAAGAAATGTATCCCATTTATGGATTTGAGCACTGAATATTTCTAAGATGATGATTCTCCCCACATTAACCTATAGATCTGGTATAATTTCCATCAAAATTCAAGCTAACTTTTTAAAAAATTGGTGAGTCAACTCTAAAAATAATTTTAAAATATAAAGGGTCTAGAATAAATAATGTATGTTGAACAATAAAAACAAAATCAGAAGATTAGATAGAACACTTAATTTACTATGGAATTACAATAACCCAGACAGTGGTATATTCTCACAAGGATCAATGGAATAGAATAAAGAGGTCCACAGATATATTGTCCATTGTTTTCTAAGAGAATCAAGACAATTAAACGTTAAAAGAGCCAGATGTGGTGGCACACATCCATAATCCCAGCACTGGGAAGATGAGATTGGAGGATCCTTTAGAGTTTGAAGCCAGTCTAAACTATATGGTGAGACTCTGTCTCAAAAAGACAAATAACAACAACAAAAAGGATAAAAGGATAATCTTACAAAAAGGATTGAAACAATTAGCTACTCAATGAAAAATTAAATCAACTCTTACTTGATACCTTAGATATAAATTGACCCATAATTGATTATGTACTAAACATAATAGATAAAAACTACAAGAACTGTAGAAGAAAATTTTGTGAGTTTAGAGTAAACAAAGATTACTTAGAATGCAAAAAGCACAGAATATAAGTGGAAAATGATAAAATAGACTTCATCAAAATTAAAACCTTCTGTTTTTAAAAACAACAGACCATGGAAATAATCACAGCATATATATCCGACATGTGGCTTGGATCAAGAATATGTAAAAGCAAACAACCCAATAAAATGAAAGCCCAAAGATTTAAATAAACACTCACAAAAGGAAGTACACAAATGACCAATAAACACATGAAGAAAATGGTCAACCTCATTAACTGCTAAGGAAAGGCACAGTAAAACTATAAGATACCACCATACTCCCATTTGGATCTGATGATACCAAACACTGGTGATAATGCAGAACAAATGGAAATCTTACACATTTTTTAGGAATTTAAAATGGTATAACTGCTCTCAAAAATTTGTTTGGCAGTATATTAAAAGTCAAATATATTCCTACCACATATTCCCACATTTTGTTAGGAATTTAAAATGGACTGACTGCTCTCAAAAATTTGTTTGACAGTATATATTAAAAGTCAAATATATCCTCACTACATATCCACACATTTCCACTCTTGAGTATTTATCAAAAAAAAAAGGCAAAAATATGCCTGGCGTGGCAGTACACACCTGTTATCCCAGCAGTCAGCCCTTGGGAGGCTGAGGCAGGAGGATCACGTGTGAGGTCAGCTTGGACTACATAGTAAGTTCAATGCAAGCCTGAAGTACAGAGCAAAACCCTGCCTCAACAATAAACTTTAAAAAATCAAAGATATATGTCCACTCAAAATCTTTTTTATTTTATTTATTTATTTTTGGTACTGACAATTGAACTCACAACCTCATACTTGCCAGGAAGGTACTTATGCCACTGAGCTAAATCCCCAGCCCCTCACTCAAAATCCTGCACACAGCATGAATTTATTTGTAATGTATTTGTGGTGATGGACTGTAAGCTAGTATTCATGGTCCCCACTTCCTAGTATTTATGCCCCAAGGAAATTCTCTCCTTTTGAGTGTAAGTGGTGCCATAATCTGTCTGTAATCATTGGATAGAACAACGTGATATAATTTTATTCTTGTGATTGCACAGTGTTGTAGAAGTTTCCACCTTGATAGCAGACACTGCAGAAAGTGTTGGTTTCCCTTTCTGGTACCTCAAGCTGCCTTCTGCAGCCTGCAGGAGATGAATTCTGCAAACAACCTGAGTGAGTTTGGGTGGGATACTTTCCCTCAAATGGGAACTGAGTCTTAGCCAGCACTGTGATGGTAACCCTGCACAGGAACTGGCTTTAACCAGCCCCCTGGGGAAATAGCAAACATGCACTGTTTTAAGGTAAGTTTGGGATAATGCATTGTCTAGCAGTAGAAAACTAATACAACCCAAAATCTGGGAGACAGTGTAAGTATACAAAAAATACATGGGTATGTGCTGTTGCTATCTTCCTATGATAGAAAAGAAAATTTTAGTGATGTAAAGAATAGCAGGATGAATCTCAAAAATATGCTGAACTAAAAATTAAGAAATTAAAGTCACACTGCATGAATTCAATTTATATGAAACACTTCAAAGGTGACAAATTGCTTCTTCAATAACAAAAAGATAGTGTTTATTCAACTGTGCCATGAACTATAACTTTATAAATGTGATATTTTTAAAATTTAAAACCCAGCACATATATTTATTATTAAATAATTACATTAATAAAAAGAATAGTATATGTTCCTATGTATTATATACATTTTACAAATACATACATATAATATATATATATATATATATATATATATATATATATATATATATATTTGAGCACATTTCAAGGATTCCACCAAGGCTTGGGAAAGGGTCTTTGGCATTGAAGAGTTGTTTCCATTTCTTTGTCTACTTGTTAAACACTAGATGCCCTTGTCTCTATCAGAAGGCAAACTTCACAAGAACAAGTATCCTGCTAAAAATTCAGGACTAAAATCCAAGCGCCTGCAACAGAGGATGTCACATACTGACTTGCAAACACTTGCTGAGTAAGTAAATATTAAAGTGGATGTGAGTCTATAGAAAATGACATATAAAAGAAAAAATTAAATCTCACATTTAGTGCAGCTCTCAACTGTCGCAGGTGGAGGACAGTGTAAGATGAAAAATGGAGACAACAGTTAGAATGCAGAAAGCTGAGGTAAAGGGGAGCCCCCTCTCCTGCTGGGAGAAGGAGAGAGCCCACGTGGTTAATACACTCAGGAGGCTGACCCCAATGGAAACCCCTCTGTCTAGTCTGCCTGGCTCACCTCGGGTGCCCTGCGAGTTCAGCTGGCTCACCTGAGGCACTCTGTTCTTGCAGCTGGCCTTACTTTAGCCCTGCGCATGTGATCAATCCCCAGTTTAGCCACTCCCCAAAATTAAAAACAAAGATATCTTTAAGGGAGATATTGCTTTGATTTTAACCAGAGAAAATGAAAACTCCAGGTTACACGAATGAAAATAATAAGAAAAATAAAATATGACTTCACTGGACTTGACAGATTAACTGTGAGTAGCAAATGCAAGTTGTTGACTTAGTCCAGTCCTGATGATATAACAAAATATGTTGTATCGGGTAATTCACAGACATCAGAAATTCATTTCTTACATTCTTCGGACTGAAAAGTCCAGGACTGAGATGCCAGAGACTTGGTGTGCGATGTGGGTTTGCTGCCTCTGAAGACTGCATCTCTTGCTGCAGGTTTGCCTAGCATAAGGGGAGAAACCTCTGTGGATGAAGAATTGAGGGGCAAAAAGAGAGGAGCTTGCTCCCCCTAAATTCTTTAATGCTGTAATTACTTCCAAAGGGCACCACTTCTTTTCAATTTGAGAAGCTATACATTCCAACATATGAATTTGGAGGAACACATATAATAGGAGGTGTCAAGTATCCCCATGATTCTGTAATCTGAGATTGCTGGGAGGACAATGCTAGAAAAAGAGTGTTACGGTTGATACATTGTGTCAACTTGAGAAGTTTAGAGGTTTATCTAGGAGACTCAGCTAGGAGCTCAGATCTTTACTTTATAAATACCCTCATCCTGTGCAAGAAGAGGGCACAAAAGCTTTTGTGAGTGCTACACCTACCCTGGAGGGGGGTGGCTGGTGTACAGTATAAGGGAAAAGAAGAGGCTTGTTCCCCCTTTTTTCTCTGGCTGCTGCCTTGAAGTGTTGCCCCTTGCTATGACACCCAGCCTTGGAGCCAGCTGATTGTGGACTGAAACCTCCACAAACAGTGAGCTAACTAAACCTTTCCTTCCTTCATTTTGGGTGTCAGGTGTTTTGTCCCAGAAATGAGAAAAAGGTAACCAAGACAAAAGGCTTACAAAATATTAAGGTTAAAGCTTTAAATGGTAATGGTGATGGATTGAAATATTGCCTATAAATATACAAATTTTTGTCTGTTTTAAATTCTATTTTCCTATTGAATTTTTTTTACACTAATGGTATTACTCAAGAGGTTTGTTCTTCAATTGTAGCAAATTCACAGGTATTATTGCATAAGCCAAAATCATGTCAATATGAGGAATATTAAAATTCTGAAATTTTCATTGGTTTTCTGAATAAACAAAAGTATAACTATAAATACACCTGATTCGTTTTCATATTTGACTTGATTTCAATTCTCAATAAAGTTTATCAGTGTCAACTACAATGAAAAAACTCTAGAATAGAATCAGCCAACTTCTATTTAATCATCTCCTGACACATTGTTCTCTCTAACTGCCCAAATGTTTGCTTCCAGCATTTGCCAGTGTGACCCACAGGGTCCCCTAAATGAATGGCTGCTGGAGGCTTAAGCTTGGAGCCACAGCAGGGAACACACCTAATGAAACACTTAGTTGGATGGATCTGAAGTCTTGTAACAGTCTTTCAATATGTTCCCTGGCTTGAAATTTAGCATTATGCAATATGCCAAGAATACATTGTTTTTTCTCCTTTTTGTGTTTGAAACTTCATCCAACCTGCACTCAGGCAAAAAAGCTATCCTTTGCATAAATATAGAACAGATGATGCTGGTTCAGTAATACACAAAAATCTCTTAAAACAATATAAGAAATGGCCAATTATGGTGGCACACACCTATAATCCCAGCCCTTGGGAAGCTGAGGCCAAGGATCTCTGTGAGTCAAAGTCAGCATAAGGCTGTATAGTGAGTTTAAGGACAGCCTGAACTGCACAGGAAGACCCTGTGTTAAAGAGAAAGAAAGAAAGGAAGGAAGGAAGGAAGGAAGGAAGGAAGGAAGGAAGGAAGGAAGGAAGGAAGGAAGGAAGGAAGGAGAGAGAGAGAGAGAAAGAGAAAGGGATAAAGAACTTGAAGTGAAATTCCAATGCGTTCTTATACAACTTATAGTCTACCAATGAAATTTAAAGGGTGCCAGCTTCGTCCTGCCCTTCTTAGCCCCTAATCTCACCTGTATGTCTATAAACTAGGTACAGACTTTACAAAAAAACAAATAAAACTATACTTACCTAACAGACACCACTTCCACAGCAGAGTCTGTGCACGGAGGGGGTTTCTCTCTCTAGCATACCCTAACCTACAAAGATATAAAGCTTACTTTTTGCATTTTCTCCTGGGTTTCCTTTTTCCATCCCAGACCACGTCGCTTTTATTTGACGCACACACCACCACCCACCACTTTAAGAAGCATTTTACTTGCATATAGGGAACATGCCAAGTTTTCTCCTATCTCCTCTTACTTCCACTGCTAATGAGTCCAAGACTTTGGCATTTGTCTTACAATCTTCTGCTCTAGTAAGGTCAAGTTGCCTCACAAAAGACTTCAGAATTCATGCATACCACAAAACCAGCTTTGGTCACAAAATTTCCTATCCTTCAAGGAGTCAATGAATCTCATCTTTAGGCCACTTTTGCAAGCCATTTCCACAGCTAAAAGTTCACTAAAAATCGCAGGTTCTCTGACCAAGCTTTCATTTCTTCCACGTTCTCATTTCTTTATTCCCAGTACAAGAATATTCACAAGACTTATAGTAAAGGATTAATACCTCATAAGTCAGTAAGAAAAGGTCAAATCACTAGGAGAAAATGGGAAACTTATTTGAACAGGCAATTGAGAGAAAAGAACCTCAGAAAACCTTTAGTTACTTGATTCTTTTTCTTCAAATCCATCATTCTCACCCCATAATTTAAATCCTTTCCATTCTCAAATCCTCAAGTTCTCTCTTGCATCTGCTGTATGAGTCACCACATCTTGCATTAATTCATCTATCATTTTTTCCAATTGACTATTTCCTGCAAATGACTAATAGGTATACTTATAAAACCTTGTGATACCGCGTCTTATGAAGTCAAGGCTACAACCTGCGATTGGGCTTTGGGTCCCACAGAAACCATTTTAAACTTTTATCACTTTACTAATGAGATTTATTTGCAGTGGGTAGATTATATTTTTTAACTTATTTCACAGAAAAAAGTTGGAATTATCAGGTGGGAATACCTTCCATTTTCTTATCATAAATCAGTGTTTTAGATCTATTCAAAAATATAAACTTTTTCTTAAAGATCTATACACACATTTCTGCCTCAAGGAAAGTCACTTTTATTTTTGGTGTCTTGATATCCCTTTCCGTACATTTTTAAAATAAATATACATATAATGTTTTTGGCATTTTTAGGTTTGGGCAAAAGTAGTGTTCTGTAGCTATTGTTCTGAAAATTCTTTTTTTTTCCTTTATCAATGTGGCATGAAGACCTTGACATTTCAGTGTTGTGTAGTCTCTGAATATACTTCATTAAATAAACACAACACAGCTCACTTACCCATCCTCTTATTATGACTGTGTAAGTTGTTGCTACATTGGTACTGCAAACAGTGCTACCAAATGAGTCCTTTCATATTCCTACCTATGGGTGTGCGGAATTGCTTCTCTCTAATAAATGTATAAGTATGAAACTGCTAAGTACATGCAATGTGCATTTTTAAAATTTTTCTTTGTTTCTGCCTAGTTGCCTCTAAAGTACTGTGCAATGAACGAGAATACCGTAATGCTCTCCTGTGCCCTCAGCAACATTTGTTACCTAGTATATTTTGCTATTCTGATAGGCAAAAATGATATTGTGTTGTTTTCTGTTCACCAATGTGCTAAACTGAAGTGTGAGTTGGATGTTTAAACTATATCCCCATTCTATAAAGTCAGTTTATATCTTTGCCCATTTTGAATGTTATTTTTCCATTAACTTGTAAACATGTAATTGATACAGATCATTTGCTCATTTAAAATGTAAAATATTGCTTTTGGTTTCTCAGTTTTCTTACAGTTTTTCCAATGACAAACTTTTATCTTTGTTTATGATTGCATTGTGTTATGGTTAGCATTATTTATGTTTATAGTGTGAAGAATTTATGCTGTTTTATATATATATATATATATATATATATATATATATATATATATAACTCTGCCAACCGTTTTCTTTAGGACTTCACTACCTTAGGAAGCATAAACCTATTTTCTTTCAATTCTGTATTTCACAGACATACACAACATACTATTCATGTGCACATACTTAGAGGTCTTCACTTAAACTGGACTTTATTGTCTCAATTGGACAAATACTCTACTATGCTATTTTTACCAAATTCTCACAACATTCAATAACAATTTAGTTACTACATTTTATTACAAGTTTCAAAGTTTTATATTTCTAAACTGTTAGATAGATAATTTTACTTAAATTTTCTCTTTGAATATATTTTAAAATTGCACTATTGCATTCCTCTAAGAAACCTTGTTAAGTTTTTATTTGGACTGCATCAACCTTAAAGATTATTGTGGACCACCCTCCCCTAATCTAAAACTAGAAGGGACAGTGGTACAAAGGCAGGTGACAGGAGGATATAAATGTTCAAAGGATGTTATGTGTATGTATGAATCTATCAAAATGAATCCCATTAATCCATATAACCAATATGCAGTAATAAAAAAAGATAAGAGAATAAAAGGTTATTCTGGCCCGTATTTAAATATTTATGTGTTATGCATTTCCACCCAGGAACAAAATATCTTTCTCCATTCACTTATATTTTTTCTCTTAATTCCACAGTTCGAAGTTTTTCTTGTGTGTGTTATTTCTTTCTCAGGGCATTTTATAATCTTATTCGTTTGTGAATGAATTCACCAGTTGCTACAGGCATATGAGAATGCATTTGCAGACATTCCTGAGAAATCTCATGATCCCCTAGTGCCTGAGCACTTCCTTGGCACAGTTGATCCTCTGAGGCCTCCTCTCTTCCTCTGGAAGTGGGGGACGTGCCTTGCACACTTCTTGGGTGTGTTGCTGGGCACAGGTTCTCTCCATCCTCCCCTGAGAGCAATCTCAGCAATGCAGTCTTATCATGGAACTCCCCTACATGGAATTCTCCGTGACTTTCTTTATCTGCAAGTTTATGTCAGAAATGTCTGCAATGCACACTTACCTTCCACGTGCTGGCTGCTGCTCTTTGCTCTCTTTTTATCTCCAGCTGTGTTCTTAGGCTCAGGTAACCTCTTGCAGAGCACAGGGCTACACCCAGCTTCTTGCTCGCCCATGACGGTACCATGCTGTGTTACCTTCTGTACCTTGGCATATATCCATTCTTCCTTCACTTTGAAATGTTCCTCTCAGCTCAGATCACCTAACTTATTCCTGTTCATCTGAAACCAGTGTCCTCCAAGAAACTTACCCTCATATTCCAAGAATTCCCCTAACTTCTCCTCATCCCTCCAACCCCAGCGCAAGCCCATTTTGCTCCTTTATCTCAATCCTCGCTTTCATGGGTATGCATACCACTTTATACAGGAATGTGCCTCAGCGTCCAGCATAGTACCTAAGTGACAAAAAACTTACTTGTTAAAATAATGTGTTTTTAGTTTGTTTTTATAATACATTGATATTTTCCAAATGCTCTTGTATGTAAATGTTATATTGCTGAAGCTCTCTCTACAATTTAGAGAAGACCGCTTAGTTTAATACCTCTACATTTTAGCATTTCAAATCTATCATTTGCAAAGTTACATTTTTCCTGAAATCTTTCTCTTTGATCTGTCTGAGAAATTCTTGGGGAATCAGTATTCACTGAACACATCAGCTCATTTATTCTAGGGAAGAACCCTACCTCCAACAGTGTCGTTCACAGGATGGGGAGAGGAGAAACTTTGTCTCAGGTTGTCAGAATCTTCACCAGCAGTTTCCAAACCCTCCTGTTCATAGACCATGTTGCTCTGCTCCACACAGGGACCAATAACCATACCAACAGCAGGGGCTCAGACCTTAACTTCCCTTGCTTCTCCCCTCAGAGGCTCCCATATCTTCCACCTTTTGGGCAGATGTTTTACAGAGAGTTTGCTCAGCAGATTTGGTTGGATCACAGGTAACACTGTGCTTTTCTTTGCAAAAGTGCCATTTTCTCCCTGACACACATATATTATGGGAGCACAGTGGGATCAGGAAAAGAAAAGGGTGTTGGTACCACGATGGAGCACAGAGGTCTGGGCCAATCTTTTTAAAATATCACTACACTTTCCTGAATAATTAGAATGTCTTAAACATAATACACTAAGGGAATAAACTGATCAAGGGTACAGTAACCTCTAAGGAAAAGTATTTCCCCCCAAACCTGCCTAAATGATCAAGATATAATAATACTGCCATTGGTAAACTTTTTACCTTGTTCTTTTGTTTTACAAGGCATACTTTAATGCATATAATTTAAAATTTTAGAGCATGATTCTAAAGGTGGTGTATGTCTTGTGGAGGAAAATCTTGCTGAAAAAAAATATAGCTTCTCAGATTAACAGGGAGTGTTTTTGGCTTATGTAACTCTCTAAACAAAAAAAATGGAGAACGATGCTTTTACTATTCATAGTTTGATTTGTAGGGGTAAGAGAATGAATGAGAAAAGTTATTAGACATCCTTTGAACAGTTTCACACAAAGTAAAGTGTACATATACATAAATCCTATGTATATGTGCTGCCTAGATCAGAGATCCAAATAATTTCTAAGGCTAAATAGTTAAAAAGCCATTTTACAGTAGGCTGTATGAATGTTAAGAAAACCCAACCTCTGTCTGAAAACTTGAAAGCTAGTTTCCAGTCAGTTGACTAATTAACATTTAAGCCCAACATTTAACTTAAGATTTTTATTCATTAGAGAGCCAGTGTTTTACTTTATTCTCTGAAACTCTTCATGTACAAATTCTTCAATGTAAGTTTGAGCTTGAGTCTTCAGATAAAAGCAAAAAATTAAAGCATGTCTACATAATATGTCTTTCAGGAGTTGAACAACATGAAGTCACACCATCAAAGGCCTTAGGTGAAGGACCCAAAGAGTGTTTTCAGATGTCTGTTTAAATCCTCCATATTATTAAGTATTCAATGTCTCCTGTATTGGTTTTGTCCATATTAAGGCAGTTTATGTCTTAGTCTTTTCTTCACAATTTTATAATCCTTGTGACAAGTTTCAAATCCAGCACTTAGGTTTTGTTAATTTTCTGTTGAAATTTCTCAATTTCTTGTGAAGAGAAATACACATTTTTTGAGAATTCACTAAACCAGTTGCAAAGGACAATTGCCTAATGTTCTCAAATCTTTATCTTCTGTAAGGATGAAAAATTAAGTGTCTTCTTTGAATACTGTCAACAGCTAATCTGAATTTAATTCATCCCCTGGAGTTTCCATCTTCCTTTCTCTATCAATTAGCTCAAGAGTTTGCAGTACATACTCAAATTCCTGAAGTATCTATTACATCTCCTAGTCACGCGCACAGGCACACCCACACTGATATCCTAAGCACATTCAATTTAAAAATAGTTCCTTTGGTCTTTGGTCAATTTTGGAAGACAAGCTGTATTTATCTTATTTAAAGCTTTTATAACTGCCATTCTAGTGAATATCAGGATGATCTTGAGGCTTTTATAGGTAAATGGATGCAACTTGAGACTATCCTCATAAGTGAAATAAATCAGACTCACATTTGTAAGTATCATTTTGTCTCTGTAGTGTAAAAAATAAATAATAATAAATAACTGGAAGACTAATAAGATCCAAAATATCTAACAGATATTGTAATGACGAAAGGGAAAGAAAGTGCTCAAAAGGAAAGAACAACTTGTAAGTACACATACAACTGTATGTATGTTTAAGTGTGCAAGATACATAACCATGCTACTGAGTTCATCAAACAGAATAGTTTTTGCTGTCACTGTTTGTCTGTTCATTTTTATGCTTTGATTTTGTAATTTGAACAGCTGCTTCTAAAATAATGATTTGTAATATGTCAACTAGTGATGATTTCTTTTAAAAAAACAAGATAATAGGAAATCAATAATGGCTACCATAATACATTTTTTATCTGTGAAATAGCTGTCCATGCCATCAAATATAATAAAATTAGATAAACTGAAACAGAATAAAACCATACAGAACAATGAAAACAAAATGGGTTTCAAATCACAATGATAGATTAATAATAGCCACTGTCTTCCCTTTTTACATACTTCCTCCTCCTTCATTTTTACAGGATGTATGTACATTTTGCATCCCACTAACTCCTTTAATTTTTTGTACTAGAGAGACAACACGATATTCACCCATGTGAATATGAACCATTTTATTCATGAACATGATCTCAAGTTGTGTCCATTTACCTACAAGAGTCTCAAAGTTATCTTTCTTTGTAGCTGATTTGCTACAAAGAAATACATTTATACATTTGTATAAAAATGCCATGTCTTTCTTATCCATTCTGCAGCTGATGGGCAAGCTACCCCCCATTTCTTACTGATTCCCTGTCACATACAACATTGCTCTCTCTCCTTTCACTTTCAGTCTATGAACCCACTTTTGAATTAAATGTGTTTCTTGTATAATCATATTGATGGACCCCGTCTCCTGATCCACTGTGCCTATATTTCTCTTTATTGGTGAAGTGAGGCCATCTACCTTAGCAGTTATGGCCAGCATGCTTTGCCTTGTCTCTGCCATGCTATTTTCCTGCTGTTGACTGCCTACTTTTCCTCTCCATTCAATTGTCTGCCCCACTTGGTGACTGCCCTCTCTGTGGTTCCTGGAACAGTGGTCTGCTTTTATCTCTCTCTAGAATGTCCTTCCGTACTCTTTGTAGGGTTGGTTTGGTGGTCATGAATTGCTTCAGTTGTTCTTTGTCATGGAAGTAACTTGTTTCTCCATGAATTTTGAAAGATAATTTTTCAGGGTACGTCAATCTGGGTTGGAAGTTGTTTTCTTTCAGGACTTGAAATACTTCACTCCAATCTCTTCTTTTTTTTTTTTTTTTGTATATGCCTCAGTTTACCATGATGCATGTGTCACAGACATGTAGTCACACCTTTTAAAGTAAAATACAAAACATAAAAATCACAGCCGCTCCCGTCAGAGCCATCTAGCAGGCATGCTTACAGAACTCTCTGTGCTCTCCAGGTAAAGGGTCACTGTTTCCTTCCAGTGATAAATTGTTTAACCTGCAACACTTCAGTGCCTCCTAAATGCCTGAGGCTGTTTTAATATGCCAACTAGCTCTGAAAATTATGAAGTTTCAAACGTTGTCAGAGGCGCCAGGGGCCCTGGATAGTTATCATTTTCTCGTGCTTCCCTTTGCATATGAAATCCAAGAGTGGAACACAGGGCAGGATGAACAGACACAGCTCTCCTGCTATGGAAAACATACAGGACACTACACATAAAATCATCCAATCTCTTCTTGACTTGATGGTTTGCACTGAGAAGTCTGTTGTGATCCTGATGAGTTTTCCTTTATAAGTGATCTGGAATTTTTTTCTCTAATAGCTTTTAATATACTGTTCTTGTGCTCAATTTCTGGAATCTTTATTATTATAAGTTTGGGTGTAGATTTATTTTGGTTATGGCTACCTGTAGTCCTATCCACCTCACTTATCTGAAAGTTACTTCCTTTCCCCATGCTTGGGAAGCTTTCTGATATTATTTCCGTAAATAGACTTTTAATGTCAATTGTGTTGACCCCTATTTTTTCACTCACATCTATCATTCTTAAGTTATGTTTCTTTGGATTGTCTTTCAGCTATTGAATTGTTACTTCCTGCTTCCTTGTTATTTTTTTAAGAGAGCTCTCCTTTCATGATCACTACTAGCTGCAATCCTGTCTTCAAGATTGAAAAGTCTATCTTTAATTTCTTTAAAGTGGTTTTGCCAGCTTTCAGTGGAATTTTTAATTTCCCAGATATCTCTTTGAATCTGTTTCATGTGTACTAAGTCTTTTTTATATTGTTCATTCAAGGTTTCCCTCATTTTCCTAGGCTCCTCTATTTTTTTTGTCTATGTCTTCCTTAGAGGTGCTTAGCAATTCTTCCGTTATGTTATTTCTTTTTTACTTGAGATAGAGTTTCTTTTTTTCTTTTTTTAAATTTTTTTTTGTCTTTTTCATTTTTATCGGTACCAGGGATCGAACTCACGACCGCCTGCTTGCAAGGCAGGTGCTTATGCCACTGAGCTAAATCCCCAGCCCCGAGATAGAGTTTCTTTTATAGCCTCATGAAGTTGTTTCTTCAGTTGCCATCACTTCAGAAACTTCAGGTATGTGACTCCTGATCCCTTCCATGTTTACATCTCCTGTATTTGCTCTGCTTGGGTTGGACGCCAAAGTCTGCCTTTTGCTTCTTTGTCTTGACATATTCCTAGATTCTTCCAGACAAATGAGTAGTGGGGGTCTCAGGCACTTCTCAGATTGCTACAATTTCTCTGAAGTGAGACTGTTTGGTTCTTCTAACCAGCACTGGCTACAGATATATGATGGTGGCCATTGAATGTGCTGGTTCAGGGCTGTCTGCTGCTTTTCCTAGCCTGTGTTGTCTCACCAATGGCTGAAGGATTGCATGGAGAAGTGGGGCTGGCCATCACCTCCAGACTGAGCTGGCCATGGCTGCAGGAATGCATGTGGGAGTGGGGATCAGTCCAAGCAGTTTCCACCAGTCTGCTCCCAGCTAGGAGCTGCTGGTGGGAACCAACAGCTTATCTGACCTGACTCCAAAATGGCTCCCAGTCAATAGCTCTCTCCTACAGGAGGACTGAGCCCTCTATACTCACCACCAGCTAGTGCAGTCCTCTGTGCCTGCCACTCCTTTCCACCACCCATTTTTTGCAGCAGCCTCTGGCATCGCCAGCCATGACCATGCATCCCCGGGTTCCATCAGCTCCTCTTGCACAGTGTGTCTGGCTCCAGATGAAGGCACCACCAGCTACCGCCTTCTTCTTTTTAAGTTTTTCTTTTTTACGCTCTCTGTGGACTTCAGTTCCCACTTTTGGTTCTTCCTGGGACCCACTTCCTTCCTTCTTGTCTTCCCCATAATGCTCTATACCAGCATCTGGACTGTTTTTCCCAGAGAAGCTGTTTACTCTACTGCTTTTTGTTCTGCTATCTTCCCAGATGCCTTTGGACAGATGATTTTAGTAAAGAGATGAAAGCTATAACAACAAGTAAAATCAGTGAGTTAGAAATTCAAAAAAACAATAGCAAAGATAAATGTTGTGGGGGTCATCAGTACATTTAACTATAAGAATTAATGAACTTGAACAGGAAGTACAAAAATTAAGGCACAAAGAGTACAAAGTTACACATACACATGCTATGTGAGTAGGTAGGCAAATTGAGGTCTTATAAGGAGAATAGAGGCACCTAAGGACAGATGATATACTTTAAGGAAATAACTGGTGACAATCTTCAAAGGCATCAAACCACGAAGTTCACAAAGATCAGAAAGTCCAGAGTAAAATTTTTAAAATCCAGATAATGTGATATGGAAACTGTTGAAATCCAGAAAAAATCTTGAAGGCTATAATCAGGAGGCTGAGGCAGACAATCATAGTCAGTTGGGCTCCATGGTGAGTTCAAGGCCAGTCTAAACTCCATAGCGAGTTCTAGGCCAGACACCTTTTCAGGGGATAGGGAAAGAATATTCAGTGTAGCAGTGTTCAGAGTAACAAAACCAGCAAGTAATCATGGCTTACTTAAAATAATGTGAGCAAACTACAGCTATGATATGGCAATCCTCAGTGGTTTCTGGGTGAGCAAAGACAACACTCAATGCAAACTCTTCCCATCAATGGAAATACCAATCCCACTGTCAATGGAAACACAATTTCCTCTAAGAAGAAGGGTGCCTCAATCTTATTTCACATACTGGAAAAATACAGTAAATCTTGATAGCTTCATGTAAATAAGTCAGAGGATAATAATACTCTGTGAATTAATTTGTCATCAAATGAGAATTGATATATCCTTTGTTCCATGTAGCCACCTAATATATTCCAGTTGGAGTGAATAAATGAATAGAAAGAAATAAATAAAAGAATTGTTGCCGACATGAAAACTATGAACAGTAAAGGAACAAAGCCAAAATACAGACTTTTATAGATCAAGATTCAATTAACCAATGTAAAGGAAAGGGAAGGAGAGAGAGAGAGAGAGAGAGAGAGAGAGAGAGAGAGAGAAAGAGAGAGAGAAAAGTTAGAATGAAATGTGAGACATATCTAGAGACAATATTTTTGACAAGCTAGAAATGATAAAAAATTTTTTGTAAACTACCATTAAAAACCAACATACAAGAAATAGAAAATCTGACTAGTTCTATAGCTATGTAAAACACTGAACCCATTACTTAAGACTTTCTTCAAAGAAAGCTCCAGTCCTAAGTAATAGAAATGACATGTAAACCCTTAAAATGTAAAATGATGAGAACGGTTTCAAAAATACTACTCTTAGAAAAAATGTAATCAAAATAAGCAAAGTAATACAAACAGCCTGCTGTGGCACACATGCCATAGATTCACCAGTGGTATGTTAAGAATTATATATATATATATATATATATATATATACATATATATATATTAATATGTATATATATATATATAAAACATCATTGTATTTACATAAATTGGTTTGGACACTATGTTTTCCTGATTTTACAAATAAGGAATCTAGGGCTCCTACTTCAGTAACTTACCCTAGATCCTGAGTACTCAACGTCTGTCAGTTTCATTCCAAATCGCACACTGCTTCCAATACACTACACTGTCACTAATAGTTGTTGACAAAGGGATCACTCTCAGACAGCCTGTCAAGAGAGTCCCATGTAAGTTCTGTGCTCTGTAGTGTCTCAGTTATTAATTGAACCTGAAAAATTAAGAATTTCATAGGGAGTGTTTATCCAGCTGCTTTCATTCTCATGAGCCAATTGGTCATGCTTCAAACTTCAGAACTTGTCAGAGGGTAAATAAACTCTTACTTTATCATTTGTAAACTTTCAGGGATTACTGAGTGAGAATATCCTAGCCTCATATGTTTTTATGTAAAAAATGTGTTAATTTATAACAGACAGGAATGAGAAAACCTGCCTGTTAAAATAGGAGGACTTCCATCAGGAAGCCTTTGATTACTGCCTATTTTAAATTGTACTCCACCACTACTTGAGCTTAATGTTTTTACTACAGTCTTCACCAGCTTCTCATTAGCACTTTAGAAACACTAGTATCTATATGCAAAGCATTAAAAAACAAACAAGTGAATTTAATTTTAATAATACTTTCAACTTAACTGATGTATCTAAGACATTATTTCAGCACATAATCGTAAAAAAGTTACTGAAAAGATTTGTATTCTTTTGTTTAAATCAAGTCTTCAAAAGCACATTTCACTGCTATCTAACAGAACACTGCCACTCAGACCACTCATATTTCAGTTGCTTTCTAGCTCCACATAGCTAAAGGCTAACATATTAAACAACACACAGTTGTAATTTACTGAAAGGACAATTTCACACAGGGAAAAATAAGGTTGAATCAAGTAAAGAGGCAGTTAGGTGAAGAGAAGAGAAAATTATTTTTGCATGGAAAAAGACACCCATGGCAATTCATTCTGAAAGGAAAACATGGAACATGGCTTTTTTCTCCTCCACATTTGCCAGATAGCATGAGACAGAGAAGATCTCTGAATACAAGTGCAAAGTAATGTCTCTGAAGAATTAGTACCAAAGTTAAGTGAGAATTGATTGCATGCTTTGAGATGGACTGAATATTCTAATCATCTTGGTGAATTAGTTAACTACTAGGAAGAGAAAGCAAGGGAGATTCTTATGTCTTCTAACACAGATGTGAGAATACTATTCCACTTACCTAAAGTGGAAAATCAATAAGATCTGTGGGTCACCGCTATCAGCAAGTCCATTGGATCACAGTTGTGCTATGATTGTATGAGTAATTCACAGTAACTTGTAGTTTTTTTGAACTCTGAAAAGCAGTATACAGATGTTTGGAATTTGTCACATGACATGAAATATCATCAGCCCTCAATCCATAGGTGGCTGACTTTTGAATAAAACATATCCTAGCACCTTAAAGGTACTTTCTAGCCCAATTCTGACCTAATCCTGAGTTTAAGAATCCACACCATGAAATCTAAATTACCACAGATGGTTCTAGTTTGGGCAAATTACCCACAATTAGAGACAGGAGGTTTATGGGCCTGCCATAAAAAGAAGGCAGTCTGACATCTTAGAGCCTCACTGGCCAACCCAGAACCAGCCAACCCAAATGATTATGCTTAAAAAGAGAGAACTCTTGAGACCTTCATAACAGAATTGGATTTCCCACATTCAGACCAGCCCTGATCCAGTGTCACCTAGCAGGCTGTCTGGTTTCAAATCTCCTTTAACCAAAGTGGAGTTCGTGAGCCCGGGGAAGTCAGTGAAGAAATGTTTTCAAGAATCTCTAGTTGGTCCCTAAATGAATCTAAATATTATTAAACAGAAAATACTGCCCTAAGTCCATACTACACTTTAATTATCATTTCAGAGCCACATGTCCCTCCCACAGAACTAATCATAACAAATTGCTGTAGAGTTAACTTTTAGACCAACAAATCTATTTACTCAGACTAATAATCATCAAACCTAGAAAATTTCTAGGATGAAGTATCCTTACAAAACACTTGGCCTGGAATAATGAGATATAAATGACAAAAAATATCCAGTCCTTGGGAAATTAGAGGGATGCAAGAGGAGAACAGTCCCAGGATTGAAATAGATAAATACTGCCCCTTGAAAACACTGGAAAGTTAAGTTTTGCCAGTGAGTTTTTTTCAGGCATTTCAAAACTACCCAGTGATTATAAAAATTTGGCTCTAATTTAAAAGCTAGTGTCCAGGCAAATTTATTAATGTTCTTGAACAAGTTAATCTACACTGTTTTTGCTCAGATTTCCTGAATACATTTAAAACCTAGATGCGTCTTTGCTTAAAGATGTGTTCTTCCAGAAATGAGATTTTTTTTTAATGTGGCTGCTCATACTCTGGTTTCTATTGCAATAAAGGTGAGTCTGTTACCTGTGGTGACAGCCTCCCTCTCATGGCACATGTGCAATAAATGTCAGGAAGTGAACAAAGAGGAGATGCTGGAGCACTCCCAGCCTTAATAAACTGAAAAGTTACACGTGAACTGAAAGTTAAATTCATTCAGAATAAAGAAGCCTTCAGAGTCAGTTTTTCTGGTTGAAAGATCAGAGCAAATGAATCTAAACCTAAAATAAAAGTTGTTTTTTTCTCAAGGGTTCTGACATTTTAGTAGTAAGCTGCAAGTTATAAAAGCTACTATTAAAATCCAAATTGCCTGTACCATATGGTAAAAGATGCCTGCAATGTGTCATATATATGTAGAAGGTCATTCCACTCCAATTATTAAGCACAATGACAGAGCACTGGAATCCTGGGAAGCCATACAAACTACAACAGGTAAGGAGGGAGCTGCAGACTTCATGCTCCTGATGAATATTTAAGCAGGCTCCCTTTACCTGCCGTTCGGTGAAGTTGGGGAGTTTCAGAAGACTTGTTATATGTCTCTTTAAAAAATCTCATGGCTGGTTTGTGTCACACTTCTTAGAATTTAAGGACTTTAATCCCTTAAGTTTTAATTCACAGCTGGAAATGAAATTAAATAAATAGCTTATATCTAAGTGAACGTAGGCCTTTCTTATGAGGTGTAAAATAGTTTGAAAATTAAACAGATTTTCTCCTCGCTTTATCTTAGTAAGGAAATAAATAATGGGTAAAATTTTGAAACACTGAAATGCACCCACTTTCTGAGATAATCAGGAGAGTGTTGCATAGGGCAACTTTTCCAAAAGCAGAAGGAAGTGTGTTCTCAGCCCAGTCTGTGCTTCCTACCTTCAAAAATAATAGCGTCTTATTCCTGCATAAGTGTAGTGCATGAGGTCTTGAACACTTTGGTGGCACTTCCTCCTATCGTAGTATACACTTGGTACTCCATTCTCAGCCATCATTTTTTCAATGATAGCAGCAGCTGGCATTTGTGAAGTTTTTAGATAGGATAGTAGATAACTTCCTACTTCTCATTAAAGTTCCACCACTGACAGAGGCAATACTATCTACCTTGTCTTGCTTATGAAGGACAAGACTCAGCGTGTCCACAGAATCCCTACCTTCACATCACATTGGAAACAATTAAGGAGTTTATAAAATTCCAATGTTTAAGTCTTAACTCAAAACTAAATAAAACTTCAGGAAGTGAAACCCAAGTAAGTGTTTTTTAGAGCTCCCAAGGTGACTCCAATTTGCACTTAACTTGAGATGCCTTGGGCTACAGCAAGTTTATCAGGCTACTAAGTAAGTGGGGAATAAAAAGGTAAGTTCATAGAAAGGCAAAACCCACTTTTGCCTCACAGATTTCCCACAAAATTGCCTTGGGACCAGCACACAAATGTAGGACCATTTTGTATCAGTCCGTCTAGTAACCTTGGGGAAAATTAGAATGACTTCTTGATGTTCATCAGTTTCATAATCCACATCACATAAGGCAATTTCTGGGCCTGTATAATAGTGTGGGGAGCAGATGAGCCTGAGACTGGCAAACTTCTTGAGCTTAGAGCAAAGGCAGTCCCAAGGACACGGAATGCCAGAGACAGACTGTGAAAACAAGCTGACCTCAAGCTCAGTTGCATATCAACAGGTGTCTGGCCTTGGTGCTCTTCCCTGTTAACTGCAGTACAGATAGCTTTGAAAATGTTTTGCTTGCAGTGTTCTCAGCATATGTTGTCTCAATCCCATCGCATGCTTTTTCCAATGGTTTTTTTTCTTTTTTTGGTTTTACTTTGCATTAATAAAGATGCTGGAGTTGAGACACTGTCACTGCCTCTCCATCAGAAAGGTCAGGTCCCACCTGGTCCCAGCTTTCCTTTAAGTATGTGTCTATAGCTTTTTATTAACCTCTGGAGGCCCCTCAGAGAACCCAATACCCACACAGACTGTGGCAATATAGGGCAACCAATACATTACCCAGAGCTGTATCAATAATATATTAGGGCATCAAAATATTTTGTCTGTTAAGATTCTACCATCTTGCATGCTTAATTCTTTTCTACCAAAATGTTTATCACAGTGCAGATATTGCCAGAAGGATTCTGTGGGATTGCTGTATGTTCCTAACTAACAAGTTTATTATTCAAGAGTGGTATTTAGCTACCATGGCACAATGCTGAGAATGGAAAAATCTGTGGTGGTTTATAGAGCCAACATAAAACCTTCCATATGATAGAAATTTAAAATCAGGGAGCCAAGTCTCTAACAGCTGAAAACAATAAGTCTAATTAGCTTCATTTTCTTTAAAAAGAAGTAAACTATACCATTTCTAATAGTGGTTTGGTTTAAAATATTTACTTTAAAGACAGATTATGGCTGGATACACTGAAAATTCTCAAAATCAAAATGTTCCTGGATACTGGCATAAAAATAGCAGAAAATAAGACAGTGTATATATGTGTCACATAATCATAGTATACCCCATATATATGTACTATCGTTATATGGCCATTAATGAAAATAATGAAAATGTTAGAAATAAAAGTTGACTACCTATTCCATTCACAATGCTGAAGAAGAATACAAAAAATAGAAGACATTAATGTGTAGGATCTATAAAAAGAAAGTTATAAAATTCTGCAAATATATAAATAGGGACATAATAGAAGAGCCATATATGGATGGAAAGAAAAAACAATAAGAAAGTCTAAATGTTTCCCAAAATAATTTTTAAATTTTGCATAATTCTCATCAAAGTTCCATTTTAATATATTTAGAAGTAGTATAAAAATATTTAATTTTTTTTCTGAGAAAAGAACAGAGAGGTAACTTTCAAAAGACTAACAAGAAAGGGCCAGTTTCAGATAATTAAATATATCATAAATCTACATTCATTAATGGAATATTGTAGAGATATTTTAAAAGGCATAAAAATTAGAAAACAAAATAAGAAACTCAGAAATGAGCATTAATGAAAATTTAATATTATTTGTAATTTGAAGAATAATAAATTTAGGGGAAAATATAATTATTTAGTGACTGACTGGAGAAACTAATTAAATTTTTGAATCAGCTTAGACCTTTGCTTTATAATGTAAAGATAGAAAAATATATACCAAAAATAAAAGTGTAAATCTCTAAAGAAACTGTGGACTATTATTTGTTTGCTAGATTTGAGACATAAAAATAATATGTATTGAGAAAAAACAAAAATGCTATTTGGTTGCCTATACACTTTTAAACATACACAAACCAATAACCCAAATTTAAAAAATTTCTAAGAAAAAAATAGAAGGAATATTTACCAAAACAACAGAGTTAACACATAATGAGCTTAATTCAATCCACAAGAAATATGTTGACCTCATTATAAGAAAGAAGGCAGAAGACGATGAGGGAGTAACAAACCAATGAGGAGAAAACACAAGCACACAGCAGGCAAAGACAGAGCACAACCTCAGGGTGATTTAAAAGTAAAAACTAAGGGAATAAGACAGCAAATAGAAGTTTTATAAATCGTCGTATTCATTGATGATTAGGGTACTCCAAGGCTACTCCTTTCCTGGGCACTCATTTAAACATAATTTACAGGGAAAACAAAGCAATCAGAAGACTATCCAAAAGTAAGACAAATGTTATAGACCATCAGGTTAATAGCATTATACATAACAATAAATCATAAGCCTGAGAAATGGTCAGTGCTTTGGGAATGGGTCAAAATGCACGCCCAGGGCTGGGAATTTAGCTCAGTGTTATAAGCGCCTGCCTGGCAAGAGTGAGGTCATGCGTTCGATCCCCGTTACCAAAAAAAAAAAAAAAAAAAAAAAAAAAAAACATGCCCAAAGAATAGAACAATACAACAAATAAAAATCACTCTCTTGGGTTGGCACACACTTATAATACCAGCACTTGGGAAGGCTAAGACAGCAAGCTCACAAATTTAAACTCAGCCTGAGCAAGTTAGCTACACAGAAAGATCCTGTCTCAAAATTTAGAAGGGGTGGTGATGATCTGGGATGTAGTACAGTGCAGAGACCATGGGTTCAGTCTCAAGCCAAAAACGTTTTGAAAAATGAGTTGCAAAAATATCTAGATATAGAATCAAGTAAAAGAACGAGGGTCCAGTAAAGCAACACATGTAAATTAGAACACATGCACACTTAAATATTTTTAAAGTGTTTTAGCCCATACCATGAACATATGCTCATACAATATCCTGAAAGAAAATATGCCAAGAAGCAGAGTTCTCTGACAGTTAGAACTGGAAATTTTTATCTTCTTCCTAATAATTTTATGGATCATAACTAGATTCATGGAATCTAATAACAAATAAAAGGCATTCTTTAAATGATAGACATTTTGGTAGACTTTCCTCTTGGGATTACCCTAATTAAGGAGTCAGGATAGAAGTAAGTACGTATTTGAGCATTAAATTACACCTTTTGTGGCTTCCCTTGCCTCATAGTTCAATCTGGATTTGAACCTGAAAAAAAATATTTCTTCTCTAAAATGTCTGAACATCTTCTGCTACTGCAAATATTTCCTACCACATTCTCACCAAATTCAATTATTGAGACTCTTTGAAAGATAACAACATAACTAGACTGGGAAATATGCGTAGGCATGAATTCTCCAGCCGAGTGTCTTGCCTAATGGTTGCTACAAGGACAAAATGGGAATCTCTGAGGTTATCAGAGGGATTCTGTAGCCACCACCATCACAGATACCAACTGCAGGGGGACAGTCAGACCAGCTCTCCCAATAAACAAGAGCTCTTGCATTTGGTGAGAAAACAGAAATACCAAGAGACGAGAGTTAAAAATCAATTTTATCCACTTTTCTTGTTAGTTTATTGATTCAACTCTTATATTTTTAAGAGTTAAAAATCTGAGAGATCGGAGAACATGACGGACAGACAGCAGCAGCTACTGAAGGCTCTCTGAAAGACTCGGCTCAGAGGCCAGGAATGATGCGGACTAAGGAGATACGAAACAGTAGAGATGTGCTCTGCTGACTCAGGAACGAACTGGGCTGAGAGAATCCAACTTAGAATGCGGTCCTGGCGCTAAAATAGGAACAGAGAAGTCTCGGTGTGGAGGCTCGACCGCGCGCCATTGGAAACCGCGATTTGGGTTTCCCGCCGCCCGGCGGCTGGCTGCCTCCACAGCGGCTCGGCAAGGAGAGACGCGCCGAGCTCTGGGAACGGGAGTCTGCGAACGGAGTCGGAAACAGGACGGACAAGGAGGAAAACTGACTGGTGGCGAGGTGAGCGAGAAACTGACTCCCTACCACAGTTTGACTCCAGCGGAGGTTTTTCTGGGCTCAGGCAGTCCTGTAAGAGCAGGGCGCGGTGGCAACTCCAGCCGCACATTCCCCTCTCGGACGGGATTGGTGAAAGGTGCCTGGCCTGAGTGACGCTGCTGGCGGACTCCCTAGGCTGGCCTAACCCAGATCCCAGAGCCTGACGGTGGCCCGGAGGAGCGACCGACTCCCGCGTAGGCTGCCTCCTCCGCAACTCCCTGGGGCGCAGCGGTGGGCGGGAACAACTAGCCAGCGCAATTTGATCAGGCTGTGGCTGACAGGCAGGGAAGCCGGGCCTCCTTTGTAAGCTTGCATTTTATAAGGAACAGAAAATATGGGGAAGGGAAGCAACAAGAAAGGCTCCTCAGCCCCCAATTCTGAGAAACAGGCAATAGTGGACACCGCACCAATATACATTAAGCGCCATATAGAGAGCCTCATAGACCAATTCAGGAATGAAGTTATCAATGACCTGAAGCTAGAAGTATGCAGAATAGTTAGAGAAATGCTAAGCACCACCCAGGAAAAAGCAGATGGTGGAATGGAAGAACAGAAAAAGGGAGAATTGCTTGATGGAGAAAACAGAGAAAGCATTGAGTATGTGAAGCAGGTTCAAAGGGACTATCAAGAAATTAAGAAGTCTATCGAAGACTGGCATAACAGCTTGAAAGAAACTAAGGACAGACTATCTGAATTGGAGGGCAGACTTGAAACATGGGAGAATGAAATGAAAAACTTCTTAAAAATAACAAAGAAACACACAGCAATAATACAAAGACAAGAAGATGATAAGAGGAGCCATAACTTAAGGATTAAGAACATCAAAGAAGAAGTAGGGACACAAACAAGTGAACTACAAAAGCTACTCACAGAAATAATCCAGGAGAATTTTCCTAATTTAGCAAAAGGTAAAGATACTCAGATGTATGAGGCATACAGGACCCCAGCTACCTACAACCCTAACAGAGAAACACCCAGGCATATAATAATAAAAATTCCAGAAATTCAATACAAGAACAGAATATTAAAAGCTGTAAGAGACAAGAAACAGATCACTTACAAGGGAATACCCATCAGAATTACAGCAGATTTCTCTTCACAAACCATCAAATCACGAAGAGCATGGGGAGAAATAATTCAAGCTTTGAAAGATAATAATCTCCAGCCAAGATTGAGATATCCTGCACAACTGTCCCTGGAAATTGATGGAAAAACGAGGTGCTTCCAGGATAAAGAGGAACTGGGGGAATTTGCAACCACCAATTCAACCCTACAGAAAGTATTGCAGGATATTCTAAAAAAAGAAAAATACAAAGAACCCAGAAATAGTGGCGGGAAGGCCACAACGAATGGAGCAGAGAACAAAATGAAGAAAACAAACTGACAGCTACTGACAGAAAAAGAGCTCAACAGAAATGAGACAGAGAAGATTGGATGATAGGAACAGCTTTTTTTGGAGAAAATGACATCTTAATAGGTAATGCTGATTTAGTACCATCTTGTTTGGAAGTCTCATCTAGCTTTTGTTCTTCTGTCTCCAATGGTCTAAACAGGTTGTATCTTATTGGATTTTGTTATGTACGATAGTATAAGCAAAAACCTTTTAAAGACAAGGAGATTATACAGAGACCATTGTTCATTTTCTGTTAGTCGATTCTAAATGCTCTATAATGCTGTCATTCTCTTAAATGGTTTTACATTGTTTTGATATACTTAATGCTACAGTATATGAAGTTGTACTCAAGGACTTCAGGGAGGGAGTCAATATGGTAACTATTTTTGGGTCAGGATTATCTGGTGGTGAAACACTATTCTGTTTAAATGGTTATGTTTTGATCTGCCCTGTTTCGCTGTTATGCCCTCTTTTTTCTCAATCTCCACTCCATTATTTACTTTTTTATTTTTATCCATTTAATTAAAGGGAAAAATATAGCAGGATATAATATAGTAACCCACTTTGACTTTCTATTATCTCAATTTGAAGCCCTGTATTACTCTCACCATCTTGTTTTTGACTGAGGTTCCTCTATTCTGTTTTGCTGGATAGTATCAGGTTCGAAAGTTTAGGCATCAGCTGAGAAGATAATGAGATTCATTATAACGCCCATTCTCGTTGACTTTTATCTACTTTTGAAGACCTACAATATCTCCAATGTTTTGGTTTTGTCGGTTTTATTCTTTACGGTTTTGTTCAATTGTATTACAACTAATGATATAGGCAATTCTATTAGAAATAGCGGGAGGCATTATGGTAACCATTGTTGATCACCTTGTATTATGTTTTTATATTATCTATTGTGTCCACCCTTTTGACTTGACCGATTCTGTTCTGTTATGTCACATTTGGTTTTACTCTTTTCCAAGAAAGCAATAAGAACCGTGGGAGCAATGAAACCCAAAAATATGTAATAGTCACGGTACAAAAGAGAGGAAAAGAAAGTGCTCTAAACTATATAACTGCATGTATATTTAAATGTATAAGATAGAAAATGATATCACAGAGTTTTATTGGATCATTGAACAGAACTGTTTGCAGTATCATTGTTGGAATGTCCACTCTACAAGCTTTAATTTTGTGACTTGAACAATTATTTCTAAGATGGCAATATGTAATCCATTAACTAGTGATTTCCTACTGCGCATTTTTTTCTTCTGTAAATCTGTATAACTTGTACCCCTTCACTGTTTTTTTTTTCTTTCTTTTCTTTTCTCCTTAAATAAAAAAAAAGAGTTAAAAATCTATGTACTTACAGATTTTAATAGTGATTTCTGAAAGTAAAACACATTTGGATTCACTAATATAATGACTTGGGAATATGATTTAATTTTTTCCAGGCGAATACTGTCTAAGATAACTTGCATTTTTCCTAATTCTCTCTAAACATACTTGCCCATAAATCTAGGCTTTTTACGTATTATTTTCCTCCTGTTCATGCACACATATACTAACTTCTATGGATTCCAAACTTAGCAAAGACAGGCAGGAATATTTTGGTGAGCACTTTCTTTCCACTTTACATAGTGTGATTGAGCCACAGCATGGTGATACCTGCCGCTAATTATTTTCCTAAAGCAAACACCATCTGTTAGGAAATTTCCATTGCTATTTTTTTATTCAGCAAGCCAGTCACTTATGAAACATTTATGGAACACGAAGTATATGATAGACACCATGCCGTGTCCTTGTGATACTGTGATACTGTGATTAAGCCTTGCTCTCTGTTCTTGCAGTATTTACATTAAACTTATTCCTGTTTATAGGATCAGACGATGGCATCAAAATACCTACTCTCATTGATTCAGCAAATGTTACTGGATGCCACACCCGCAAAGCTCGATGTAACCCTTGTTCACACTTGCCCTAGCCTACTTCCATTCCAAATATTTTGGACATGTGCATATCAGTCTTCTCAGACCTCATTTCCCCTCTTCCTGTCATCAGTTACAGAAACTCAGAAACTACTAGCCTTTTACTGAAATTTTGAATGACTTTAATTTGCTTAGGCTTGTGTTGAGTATGAACAGTTACACATAGACCACTGATAATTTATAAAATTCAGTAATCAGAAATCTCTGGGTACCCGGGGTGAACTGTAAGGCTTTCAAACAACTTAGTGGTGGGCCAGGGGGAAACTCAACAGCTCAAGGAGCCATCACTACCTACTCTAATATTTTGTGCCTGTCTCATCTCTTTATCTATGATCAGATGGGAAGAACTACATAATTATGTTCAAGAGGACTCCAGTTAGTTTTATAAAATTTGAGGGCTGCTCGAAATACATTCTTACAACCACTGCACTAGTACTCTGACTATGGCTTTAGAAAACTTAAAAGCAAGAGTTTTAAGAGTAGATCACTCTTTAAAGGAGAGATACATAATGAAAACATAAATTGACAAAGTTGAGGAAAAAACAAATATTTCTATTGACTGGATTACACAAAATTACAGACTTTATAAAGCATCTTTCATTAAATATGTGCAATTGAATGAATAGTTAAATAAAACATTTTAAAACACTAAAATACATCAATGTACACATACACACATATATACGTGAAGATACAACTACATGAAAATGTATTAACTAAAGTCCTAACTGGCTTCTGTTCATCTGTCCTTAAAAACAGCAAGACTTCACAGCTATGTTGATGCTTCTATTACAAACCCAGTTTGTTATTTACTAAAAATGATGATTATTTTCACATGTGTTACTGATGTAATCCCTTAATATATGTTCTTTTTTATTGTTGTTCTTTCTTTCACGATCATTTCAACAATAATATAGTTAGCACTCGTGTGGAACTAACTATACACCAGTCTCTGCTTTAAGAACAAAGGTGAAATCTTGACATATGAAAAATGAACCAAATCTAAAGTCGGTTTTAATCTATGAAAGTGTTTATGTTTTAATCTAAAACATTACCTCAGGGCTTCTTAACTTCAGCAGTAATGACATTTTAGCTAAACAATTATTGTTTAAAGGCTGTACAATTATTTTTTAAAGGCTGTACAAGGATATTCAGAAACATTCTTGACCTCTGCTCACTAGATGCCACGGTATTACCTTCTCCTACCAATTCAACAACTGAAAATATTTCCAGAATGCTAGGGAAAAGGAGGTCAAAATAATCCCTAGTTGAAATTGCAATAATTTTCAGAGTAATACAATATTTTTAAAAGTTTCTAGCAGCAACTTTAACAATATAATGAAACATCCTAGTAGTATAATATCAAACTATATTAAAAATATGCTGACTATTGTGATAGGAGAGACTCATGATTCCCACTGAATAAATAATGGCCAGATTATAGTGGAAAGTCATGAATACTGCCTTTAATAAACTTACAGATAATTCAATATGTTCAGAGAATAACAATAAGAAATCTCTGAAATCCTGAGGAAGACGGCTGAAGAAGCATGACATGTCCGTAAGGCATAACTCAGAGAGACATCCAAAATCCCTTCAGAAATCAAAAGAAATAAATCTCTTCAGAAATTGGGGGGTTTGTTGTTTGTCTTTTTTGTTTTGTTTTTTGCTGTATGAAGAGGTAGAAAGAATCAATGAGAGAAAACTTATAGTCAGACGTGTTTGTAAATGTAATGGTTTGAAAACTGACCGTCAGTTTAAATACCAGCTGATCTGAACCAGCGGGGTGCCGAGTGTAGAGGGTTCACCAGAGGACACTTGCCACCATAAAAAGGAGTAGTTGAGAAGAAGAGAGTAGCATTGTGAGTTCTCCTAAGTGTTGTTGTTGTTGTTGTTTGGACCTGTTGGTTCTTTTGGCGCTATTGGCTCTCCTAAAGGAACTTGTCCTGCCAGCTCTCCTGATACAAACTCGGCTGTGATCATCAGAGGAGCTCAGGACCTTGTCACTGAGAATGGCTGAGGTTCACTTTGGGGGAGCTTTGGTCTGAGCATCACTTCCTGGTTCCACAGAGATGTACGCTGTTCATTCTCCCAGAGAAGCTGGTCATACTGGCTTCCTGATATGAACTCAATTGTTCTCTTCATTGGAGGAACTCAGGATCTCACTATCACTGAGGATGGCTGTGGTACTTTTCAGGGGAGCCCTGGTCCTTATTTTGAGTGTCACTTCTTGGCTCCAGTGCAGAGCCCTCGACCTGCTGGCACCGCACCTTCACCCTGCAGGGATAGACACTCTGGCTTCCACTGCTGACCACTGGGCCTTTCCAGCATAAATCCATGAAACAGACTTGCATGAGTCATTGTTGTGGGCTCCAGTTGGATTCATGAGGGACATTGTCATGGGCTCTAGGTCTTTAGGTGGACTCGTGTAGGACATTGCTGTGAGATCCAGGTCCTCAGCTAGATTCCTTGGGTCTCAGTGTATGGATAGATTGCCTGTATTTATTGTATTTAACATTTGGGTGACTATTACAAAATAATACTGTAAATTATGTGTCTTGTATGTAATCGTTTTTCTTGCAATCCCTGACTACAACAGTAAGAGATAACCAAGAAGAGACTAAGACACAGTTCTTCATCACCCAGCAGAAATTAAAATGCAGTAAGAATATGAGGAAAGTAAAACATGTTTAAAACACCCAAAGATTATCTTTTCCTCTATTTATGGCTACTTCCATTTCCATATTTAAAGAGTAGACAGAGTGCCTCCACCAGGGTTGTTTTTGTGGCTGGTTAGTTACCTCACCCAACCCTGGGTTACAAAAACAGATCACATTGAAAACAATCAAAATAATAGCATAAGGAAATGATGCCATGTTACTTACTGAACATCTTCTGACCAAAAACAATTCAACCACAATCATCACAGGGGATGGAGGCACATCTATGTCTTCAGGCAGATAGCAGAAAGTTTTAAGAAAAATTTAAGATAAGAAGCATATTCTTAAGAAGCCAAGCTGGGCCTGGGAGAAGCATGTCAAGAAGCTAGTTTGCCTTCCAGTAAGCCACACACGTCATGCAGAGCCCAAGAAGAGAGATGCCAGCCAACCGGCACACAGGCTAAGAATCCAAACTCCCGCTCCATACACACGCAAACTGTAAGCAATTGGCTGGTTTGGAGAACAGGCTGAGTTGATAGTACAAAAATAACTAAATGTGTGTATTGTTTGATTACTTTGCAGCCCTAAGGCCAGTATTCTGAGCATCTACTAGGAGGTCAACAGTATGCAATATGGCAAACATGTGGGATTTCCTTCTATTTTGTTTTTGGAACCAAATATTGTTCTCACTGTTTTATTCTGTTCCAATTTATTGTTTTTTTTATTCAGTGTTATGTTTTGATTGGTTTTATTGTTTTGTTTTATTTGATTTTACTATATCTGATGGACATAGTAAATAAATTACAAATCAATAATAAGATGTGAGCATGGTCTCACTGTGACATCTGTCACCCCATTAATTGCCAGAGTTGATGCTGCTGATCTGGCTGGCTAGTGGGTATCCCCTTCCACACTCAGTGTTCCATATGTGCTTGTCCCAAAGCTGCACCTATGCTCGGTTGGTAGAAGAGGACAACCAGGCCCAACAGAGGACTACCATTCCTCAGCCAAGGTAATAGGAGTAACTGTGCTCCCCAGTAGAACAAGCTCCAAACAAGCTCTCAAAGCCCACAAGTCAATATGTAAAAGAATGTCTCATGTATTTTTGTTTCTTGTATTTTCATTTTTTTTACACATATTTTTAAAAGCCAGTTAGTGGGAAACTAGGGCTGCCGGAGGTGACTTCCAGCACACCAGCATCAGCCTGGGGAGAGTTTAAGATCATCACTCCCAGTGGTTAAGGATCTGTCCAGCTTCCAGTCACACTTGACTGGACTCTGCAGGTTTTGTGAGCCTAGCTATGACATGCACAGCGACCTTCTTTCAATCTGGGGAACTGTGGCTGCCTGAGGTGAGTTCCACCACATCAGTGTGGGCCTGGAGAGAGTTTAAGATCATTGTTCCCAGTGGTTAAGTGCCCACCCAGCTCCCAGCCACACTAGACGAGCCTTGGGAGGTTTTGCTGCTGACTAGACCATGCCCAGAGACATTCTTCAATCAGGGGAGCTGAGGGCAAGTGAAGTGAGTTCAAGTGCATTGGTGCTAGCCAGGGGAAAGCTTTGGGCCATCATCTACAGTCATTAGGAGCCTGCCCAGCTTCCTAGAACACTGGAGGTGACATAGGAGCTCCTATGGGCCTGACTGGACCGTGTTCAGCAACCTCCATTCAATCCCAGAGGCTGAGGGCATACGAGGTGATATCTAACACACCCAGAGGAAGCTTAGGAACAACACTTGAAACACAGAAATACAGGAAAATTACAAGACAAAAGAACAAAATGCAATCTGAAACCTCCAGCCCATCCCAAGAAAGCTTAGGAGCCATGTACATAGAAGAAAATATATGCCACATACCTGAAATAATAGCAACTGAAATAAAGAAGCAATTCCAAGAAGCTTTAAAGGAATTCAAATTAGAAATAATCTCCTATGTAAAAGAAGAAATGATAAAAGTAATGAAAGAAATGCTGGACACCATCTAAAGAAGACACAGTTAAAAAATTAGAGGAACAAAGCAAAAAGACAGAATCCCTAAATGAATAATACAAGAAACAAACAGAATACATGAAGTAGATTCAAAGAGATATACAAGAAATCAAAAATACCATTGAAAGTTGTCAAAATTGCCTCAAGGAAAGTGAAGATAAAATTTCAGACCTCCAACACAAGATTGCAGCTAATGAACAGAAAAGGAAAGATCTCACAAAAATAACAAGGAATCAGGAAATAACAAAGGGCTGATTCAACAAGATGATTCAAAGAAAAACAACATAAGATCAACAGGGAAAAATGAAAAACAAGGGACAACACAAATGATATCAAGGGGCTATTTACAGAAGTAATAGCTGAAAATTTCCAAAATATGAGAATGGAACCTGACATATGGATTAGTGAAGCATATAGAACTCCAAAGAACCATAACCAAAATAAAAATACACCCAGACATATAATAATCAGCATTGCACAAATCCAACTATGAGAATAGAATATTAAAAGCTGTTAGAGAGAAAAAAATGGCAGCTTGCTAGGGGATTGGGTGGAGAGTCTCTCTGGAGAAATCATATTAGATGCTAGAATATGACAACATGGAGAGGGCCAGACGAATGGATAACGATTCTTATTAACCAAGACAGTGCAGCTGGAGGATTTAAGGACGTGCTGAGACTGCGATGGCTGATAACAGAAGTCTGCAAATCCCGCACCTTTAATGCAGCACACTGACAATGGATCCAAGAGGAAAAGCTGTATTGGCTTTTGGTGACTGCTGGAAATTGAGACCTGGGACCCTGTGAAGCAACCAGGGCTGCCCAGCTGTGCCAGAGGAGATTGTGAGAAGCTCTAGAGCTCCGGGAATGCAGTAAAGGCAAGCGGTGTAGTGTGCAGTAGATTCAAGAGGAAGACCTGCACTGAGTCCTGGTGAGTACAAGGGACTGGGTCCCATGGCTGCTGTGGCTGACTGGAGGACAACTTGGAATTGGGCAGAGTCCTCCACCAGGGCGACATCAATAACATGGAGAGTCTGGTAGAGGACATCTTGGAGTTGGGCAGAGCCCACGACTCAGTGACATCAAACAGTCATCCCTGGCATAGAGAAGTCTGGTGGAGGACATCTTGAAATTGGGCAGAGCCCGGCACCATGACGACATCAGTGACATAGAAAGAACTAGTGGAAGACATCTTGGAATTGGGCAGACCTGCTGCCGCAGTGACATTAGATAGTCGCTCCTGGCACAGAGAGGTCTGGAAGAGAACAGCTGGGATTTGGGCAGAGCCCTGTGCCATGGTGACATTAGTAAGCTGCTTCTGGCACAGAGAGAACTGGCAGGATCTGCTATCGTTGAACCAAGCCTCTGGTGGGGACCCAATAAGCAGATACAAAATAGTCGCAACTCTGTAACATCCACAAAGTACAACCTAATTTGCAGATTGACTGGCACAGAGGCTGGAGGCTAGCCTGCACTGTCCCTGCATCCCTGCTTACCCCAGATAACAGCAAATTTGGGAGGAAAGCAAAAACTCAAGTCAACATGCTTCTGAAAGGCCCTAAGCAATACGGAGAGGGCCAGAGACCCCCAGGACACTCCAGTCTGAAAGAAACCAGAAACATGACAAAAGATAGAAATAAAAAAATCTCCAGCTGCCCAACATGAGAAAAAGAGCCCAGGAGAAGTAAACACTGAAGAGAACAAGCACAGTAACCATCCAATACTGGACACAGCATCAGCTGAATTAAAAAAATACCTCCATGACTTCATAGATGAATTTAAAGCCATGATCCTGATCCAAGTGAGGCAAGATATAAAGAGATTAATTAAAGAAATGACAAGCCCCACCCAAGAGAACGCAGATGGAAGAACTAAGGAAATCAGAAAAGAAAGAAACTTCTGAAGAAGAATTTAAACATAACTTAAAATACGTGAAGCAGATCCAAAGAGATTACCAGGAAACTACAAACTCCATTGAACACTGGCAAAATGCCTTGACAGAAACTAAAGCTAGCCTTCTGAAACTTGAAGAGAGATTTATGATATACGATCGTGAAAGAAAAGACAAGGAACCAAAAAGAAACAATTTGAAGGCTAGAAGATGACAAAAGGATACATAACTTGAGAATAAAGAATGTGAGTGAGGAAGCAGGAGCAACCAAAAATGAAACACAAAGAATATTCACAGATATATTAAAGCAAAATTTCCCATGTATAGCAAAAAAGAAATGATATCCAGATAAAAGAGGCATACAGAAAACCAGCTACCTACAACCAAAACAGATCTACACCCAGACATATAATAATCAAGATTCCAGAAATCCACCAAAAGAACAGAATATTAAAAGCAGCCAGAGAAAAGAAGCAGATTATCTACAATGGGAAAATTATCAAAATAACAACAGACTTATCAACACAAACTCTTAAATCAAGAAGGAAATGGGGAGAAATATTCCAAGTCCTGAAAGAAAATAATATACACCCAAGACTCATATACCCATCAAAACTCCCTCTCAAAATTAATGGAGAAATAAGATGCTTCCAAGACGAGGAGGAACTGTGGGAATTTGTGTCCACCAACCCAACCCTACAGAGAGTGCTGAAGGACATCCAGAGAGAGGAAGGGATACCAGGATTCCAGCAACAATGGCAGAGAGGCCTCAATGAATGGGGCAGACAGTGGAATGGAGGAGTAAGGTGAACAAATTATAGCAGTAAAGTGGAGTAGCAGACATGAGGCAGAGACGGTAAGCTATAGTCTTTAGTATAGATAGCTTTGATACACTATAAAAAAAGGCAGAGGTCATTGTTAATAGTGTATCAGGATTTAAAAGACACAGTAGTCTTATCGCCCTGTTTAGTTTGAATTTAATTTGTTCTCATTTGTCCACTCATATCAGACTTGAGGGCACAGACATCTGACCCCAAAATAGCAGGTTATGCCATGGTAACTATCCTAAATTTTCTGTTAACTTAAACTGAAATCCTGTATTACTTACATTGTGTTACTATGACTGATCTTATTTGAATCCGATTCATAAGACCGCAGTTTTGCCTTGGCTGATTTTATTTGAATTTAGTATGCTTAATAGAATCAACCCTAAAAGTAGAGACAACGACTCTGAAGATGACAAGATATAAAAGATATCCATACTGGTATTAATTATTAACAGCTCTTAAGTCTTACAATGTTTTCAAAGTTGTTTTTTTAATAAAAATAGCTAGGGAATACTATCTTTAACTATATTAAGCCCGATGATGTGGACAAATCTATTGAAAATAACAAGAGAAAGCATAGTAACTACGGAAAATCACCTAATATTGTGGTCTTATGTGTCTTATTAACTGCATGTTTTTCTAGGAATTTGTTTTGCTGTCTTGCTATGATTTGTTTTTCCCTATAATACAGAGAGGATAGATATACATGTAGAAATTCACACACAAGAAGATTTTAAAAAACAAAACTATTTACAAGAACAGATTATATAATGCAAGATGTAATGAACAGATACTTTGAAGAAGAAGAGACACTAAGAAACCCAATGCTAATTCTGTAGCATTATGATATAAAATCTAGCAATACTATTATTCACTGATCAGGTGATATTAGTCTAGTCTCTTAAGTTCAATTTCAGCATATGTAAAGATAAGGACAGTTACTAAGAAGAAAATGAGAGATGTGATGGTAGTTACTATTGTATTCCCCAATGTCAGATCTTGAAGACCTAAAAAGCCTTCATCATCCTGTAATGATTTGGTTAGTTCTATAATATGCAGTATGTATTTAATGTGCATGAAGGTGGAGACAACTATTTGGAAGAAACTAGAGATAATTAGATAACACAGTGAAGATCTCCAGTGGACTTGCTTTTGAAATCTGTATTTCTTTAAATTGTTTTTTTTAACTGTTTTGATATGTTTAATCTTACCATCTTTAAGATATAAAACAAGTGTATAGGACTGATAACCATATTACTAAGTTTTTGATAGATCATTGAGCAGTACTGTTGGCAGTGTCACTATTTGAATGTCATTTTACATACTTTAATTTCGTACCTGAACAGCTATGTCTAAGATGACAATATGTAACTTATCAATTGGCAATTTCTTATCATTTATTTTTGTGTAATTCTCTATTATTTCTACCCTTTTTTATATGCATGTATTTTTGTTTCTTTCTCTTTTAAATAATAAAAAAAGCTGTTAGAAAAGACAGATCACCTATAAAGGAAAACCTATCAGAATCACAGAAGACTTCTCAACACACACAATGAAGTCAAGAAGAGTGTGGAGCAAAGTATTTCAGATCCTAAAGTAAAATGACTTCCAACCTAGACTGATGTACCGTGAAAAACTGTCCTTCAAAATGGATGGAGAAATAAGATACTTCCATGACAAAGAACAGCTGAAGAACTTCATGATTACCAACCAACCCTGCAAAGAATACTAAAAGACATTCTAGATACACATAGGAAAAAAAAACTAAGCAAGGCAGACGATTAAACAGAATGGAAAGATAAAAATGCAACAGCAGAAAAATAACATGTCAACAATAAACCAATATATAACAGTTATAACCATTACTGTAAATGGTTTCAATTGACCAACTAAAAGAAACAGACTGGCAGAATGGATCAAGAAACAACATCCAACCATATGCTGTCTACAAGAAACTCATCTAAACCAAAAGGTTACTCAAAGACTGAAAGTCAAAAGATGGAAAACAATACTTCATGCAACAGGAACCCCCAAAAAAGTGAGGGTAGCTATTCTCTTTGCAGACAATGTGAACTTCTAACCAAGAATGATCCAAAGAGATAAAGAAGGTCACTACATACTACTTAGGGAAAACTTCAAAAGAAAGAGATAACAGTCTTAAATATATATATGCACCAATTTCCAGAGCACCCAGTTATACAAAGCAAGTAATAACAGAAATGAAAAATCAAATAAGCAATAACACAATTATAACAGGAGAACTTAATAGACCACTGACACCAAGGGACAGATCAACTAGACAAAAACTCAGCAAAGAAATAACAGAACTGAATCACACCTGTGAACAAATGGACTTGATAGACACATACAGAGTGTTCCATCCAACAACATCAGAATATACATTCTTCTCCACAGTACATGGGACATTCTCTAAAATAGACCATATATGAGTGCACTGAACACATTTAAGTAAATGGAATAGTTGAAATTATTCTATGCATGTTGTCAGATCATAGCACCATGAAACTAGAAATTAATGATAAAAGAAATGGCAAAAACCACACAAACACATGGAAATTAAATAATACACTCTTGAGCAATCAGTGGGTCACAGAAGAAAGTAAACAATACCTACAAACAAACAAAAACACAAATAGATCTTAACAGAACCTGTGGGATGCAATGAAAGCAGTCCTCAGAGGAAAATTTATTTCAGTGAACTCCCACATCAGGAAAAAGAATGAACACAAATAAACAAACTGATGCTACACTTCAAACGTCTAGAAAAAGAAGAGCAAGTCAAGCCCAAACCTAAAAGAAGGGAGGAAATTATAAAAATCAGAGCAGAAATTAATACAGTACAGAATAAAAAAACAATCCAAAGAATCACTGAATCAAAGAATTGGTTCTTTGAAAGAATAAATAAAATTTATAAGCCCCTAGGCAACCTTACTAAAAAAGGAAAGAAAAACCTCAAATTCATGCAATAAGGGAATGAAAAAGGTGAAATCACTACAGACTCTGTGGAAATACAAATCATGAATGCCTATTTCAAAAACCTCTACTCTCATAGATTCAATAACACAGAAGAAATGAACAGGTTCCTAGAAACATAGGAAGTACCAAAGCTGGATCAAGAAGGTGTAAAACTGCTGAATAACTCAATTTCTATTAATGAAATTGAAAATGGAATTAAGTTCTTACCTTCAAAGAAGACCGCAGGCCCAAACGGATTCACAACAGAATTCTACAAGAAATACAAAGAAGACTTAATGCTGACACTCCTCAAACTCTTCACTGAAATTGAAAGGGAAGCAATTCTTAAGTCATTCCTGGAAGCAAATATTACTCTACTACCAAAACCTGAGAAAAACTCAACTAAAAAAGAAAACTACAGATGTATCTCCCTAATGAACATAGATGCAAAAATCCTCAATAAAATATTGGCAAACAGGATGCAGCAAATCATCAAGAAGATTATACAGCATGACCTAGTGGGATTCATCCCAGGCATGCAAGGATGGTTCAGCATACGTAAATCAATAAATGTAATCCTCTATATCAATAAAGCCAAAAGTAAGAATCACATGATCATTTCTATAGATGCAGAAAAAGCTTTTGATATGGTCCAACACTCTTTCATGACAAGAACCTTACAGAAAATTGGAATAGATGGTCTTTACCTCAATATGATAAAGGCCATCTATGACAAACCAACAGCCAGTATCATATTAAATGGCCAAAAACTGAAGCCTTTACATTAAAATCAGGCACAAGACAAAGATGGCCCTTATCACCACTCCTATTTAATATAGTACTGGAAATACTAGCCAGAGCAATTAGACAAGAGAGAGAAATAAAATAACTAAAGATAGGAAAAAAAGAAGTTAAATTATCATTATTTGCAGATGACATGATATACTACATAGAAGACCCCCAAAACTCCAGTGAAAGACTCCTAAATATAATAAATAAATTCAGCAATGGAATTGGATACAAAGTCAATACTCAAAAATCAATAGCATTCCTATACACTAACAACAAAATCACTGAGCAACAAATAAGAGAAGCCACACCCTTCACATTAGCACCACAAAAAATGAAATACTTAGGAATAGTAAAAGATCTATACAGGGAAAATTATAATAACCCTGAAAAAGAAATCAAAGAGAATCTCAGAAAATGGAAAGGAAGAATACATGTTCATGTTCATGTTCATGTTCATGGACAGGAAGAATGCGTCTTGTGAAAATGGCCATTTTCCCAAAACTGTTATAAAGATTCAATGCAATTCCAATGAAAATACCATTAACATACCTCACAAATCTAGAGAAATCACTCCTAAAGTTCATCCAGAATCAGAAGAAACCTGGAATAACAAAGGCAATTCTAAGCAGCAAAGGCAAGGCAGGAGGCATCATAATCCCTGACTTGAAGTTATACTGAAAAGCTACTGTAAAAAAATCAACATGGTACTGGAATAAAAACAGATCAGAAGATCAGTGGAATCGATTAGAAGATACAACCACAACTACAAACATACTCAACCACCTCATCTTTGATAAAGGGGCCAAACATATTCACTGGAATAATGACAGTCTCTTTAATAAATGGTGCTGGAAAAACTGGCTCTCCATATGCCTAAAACTAAACCTAGACCCATGCCTATCACCATGTACTAAATTAAAATCTAAATGGATCAAAGATTTGAATATTAAAACAGAAACATTAAGTCTGTTGGAAGACAAATTAGGTAAAAATTTTGAAGACATAAGAGTAGGTAGAGAATTTATGAACAGGAATCAAACCACACGGGAACTACTTCCCAGAATCGAAAACTGGGATCACATCTTATTAAAAAGTTTCTGCGTGTCAAAAGAAATCTCCAGCATAGTGAAAAGAAAATCCACAAACTGGGAAAAAAATCTTCGTGAACTGTCCCTCAGACAAAGGACTTCTGCCTAGTATATATAAAGAATTTAAAAAAATCAGATCTCCAAAATTCAAAGACCCAATCCAAAAATGGGCATCTGAGATGAATACACACTTGTCAGATGAAGAAATACAAATCGCAAGTAAATACATGAAAAAATGTCCATGGTCATTACTCATTAGAGAAATGCAAATTAAAACAACACTGAGACTCCATCTCACTCCTGAAAGATATGGCCAGGATTAAGAAAACTACCAACAACAAATGCTGGAGAAGCTGTGGGGAAAAAGGAACACTCCTGCACTGTTGATGGGAGTGTAGACTGGTGCAACCACTGTGAAGGTCAATCTGGAGATTCCTCAAAAACCTGAAATTGGATGTCCCATTTGACCCAACTATTCCACTTCTAGGTGTATTCCCAGAAGAACTGAACACATCAAACCACAGTGATATATGTGCACCCATGTTTATAACAGCACAAATTTGTAACATCCAGATCTTGGAAACAAGAGATTGGGGCTGGCTGTTTATCGTAAGCACATTGGTACATCTCTAAAGGTTATACAACCACATGTACATTGCCTGAAGATCAATATGATTGAATAAATTATTCTGCTTCAATTTTTACCTATGGATTATGATTTTTGTGTTATTTATGCAATTATTCATTCACTAAATAAATCCTCATCTGGCACCTACTCTGTGAATGCCAAGCTCTCTTCTAGGTGTTAGATTACAACAAACACAAATCAGATGAAAACCCTAACCCTTCTGAAGTTTTACATTTTTGCATATGAGACAATCTAAAATATAAATATATATTATTAAATATATATTATATATTATATTATATAATATATAATATATTATATATAATATAAATATATATTATTAAATTTATATATTATATAAATATATATTATTAAAATATATAGTGTCAGACAAGAAGAGAGATGAAGGGTGTGGAAGTTATGAGGGAAGTGGAAACTACAGTTTCCAGCATGTCAGAGAAGACCTAGGGAGAGTAGAAACATCCAAGGAAACACCCGAGGAAAAGGAGAGGAGAGACAAGAAACCTCTGGGAAGATGACTAAGTTTAGAACAGCAAAGAGCGACACAAACAAGGGGGATGCTATGAAGAAGTGAAACTGGAAGTGCTTTTCTTCTTTTTGAATTGGAAGTGAAGTAGAAAGTCTTCAGAAGGTGCTATGTTTGGATGTGAAATGTCTTCCCAAGGTCCATGTGTTAATAGCTTGGTCTTCAGCCTATGTTGCTACTGGTAAGTGATGGAACCTTTAACATGTGGATCTAGGGGGAGGAAGCTGGGCACTGAGGGGATACCAATGAAGAAGATATTGAGACCCCAAACCAACTGTCTCTTTGTTTTATGGCCATCGTGACTGCTACATGCTTTCACCATGGCTGTGCCACCATAGACTCTAAGCAATAAGGCCAAGCACTCTGAAACCTCTGAAAGCATATTCCTAACTAAGCCTTTCTTCCTTTTAAGTTGATTCTCTCAGTTGTTTTGTCACAGTGGTAGAAAACTGACCAACAGAGATATTATAGGTAAATGGTACAATCTGATTCAAATTTTAAAACAATCACTTTACTTGTGTGAACCAAAGCAGAAGCAAGAAAACCAAGCAGGAATCTATGACATTACAATTAGAGATAAATAGCTGTGATCAGTGACTCTGGGCTTGGGAGGAGTAAGAAGAAGCCAATTTACCCTTTCTGTGAGCCAACTGGCACACGGACTGGGAGAGAACATGCCTCCTCCAACATCCCATTGCTGTAAGTGCAATCGGCTGATTCAGAGGACGGACTAAGTTAATAGCAACTGAGGTACGAAAACAACTTAATGCTTGTATTATTTGTTTGACTTTGCAGGCTTAAGGCCAGTAGTCTAAGCATCTATTAAGAGGATAACAATATGCAATCTAGCAACTATGGGGGATTTCCTTCTGTCTTATCTTTGAAATCCAATACTGTTCTCACTGTTTTGTTTTGTTTCACTTTACAATTTTGTTTTATTTAATGTTCTGCTTTGACTGGCTTTATTTTGTTCTGTTTTGCTTGATTTTATTGTATGATGGTATGGGGAGCAATTTTGAAGATGATAAGACACATTAGGGTAGCCACTGTTGATTCTCTATTATCCTGTTTTGACAGCTTTATTCTGTTTTATTTCATTTGATTTTATTCTCTTTAAAATAAGAAAAAAATTATGATCCCAGTCATGCAGCTGAACAAGCCCAGAAATGTAAAATAATTAGGTGTCCCAAGGAAAAGAAACCAGGATTCCTGAAGATTTCTCTTTACTTTCTGCCACTGGCTAAGTGTCATTCAGCATATTTGACTTTAATTCTTAGCTAATCACCACTGTTGCATACTCCTTATCACTGGATGCCAGCTGGGATCAGCTGCCCAATTCTGTTCCTATCCAACTGAAACTTGTAAGCTGGGGTCATGGGGGACAAATCAAGGCCAGCCAGGTAGATGAAACAACCCAATACATCCTTGCAGTCACTTTTGGGTGCCCATTTTGCCCCAGGCAAGTATGTCCTGATTGCTCCCTCCATCAAAGCCAGTATTCCTCACCCATCAAGGCATCCTCATCACCAACAGCAAACCACTGGCTTCAACCAAGGACACCAGACCATCACTTCTTTAACTTTAATGTGAAAATCCAAATTCTGATTCAGCAGCTGTGTGACTCCAAAATTTGCATTTCTAACAAATTCGCAGATAGTCCTGATTTAACTGGTCCATAAACTGTATTTAGAGCATCAAGACTCCAGACAGCCATTTCCATCCACAATATTTCAAGCCAAAATTATCTGATAAACCTCTCTAATCTTTCCTAGTAATAAAGAACAAAAGCAAACCAGGAGTTCAACTTTATAATCCCCATTCTTACCATTGTGCTGTTTATATACACGTTGTTGAAAAGTATTTGTGGAATCAATTAAATGCATTTGCTTCTTGAGTCCTATTGCAGGTTCTTCTTTTGTGGAGTCACTTTCTGGCTTCTCACCCCCCCCCCAGCCAATTTGTTTCAGACTTTCCATGTGACAGTGATTATTAGTACATACGCCATGAGATCAGTGTTAATTCACATCGCACATCTTGTAATCACAGCTCCTCTGCCTACATGACTCTGGGAGAAGGAGGGATGGGCGAAACTGTATAGTTGTAGAATCATTCCTTGATTGTGAAATAGTTTCCTTGATGGAGGCCTGCAGTTGATGGCCAACATATTGCTCTCTTACCACAATTAACTGGTTTGTCTTTTTTCTGAAAATGTCCTCCTTCTTCTTTTGCCTCTTTGGTCATCTCGTGCTTAAAATAGTTTATTGAAGCACTTGAGGCATGTGGCTGGATTGATGGGCAATAAGGGAGCTTTCCTGGGCTGGATCTGTGGTCCTTTCTTGCTCTCTGTTCTCCCTTATTTAGCAGTCCTTATGCTGTTTGATTTGTACCAGGCTTCTGGCCATTCCTCTGTTTTTCCATGTGCACTGACAAATTTTACAGGGTACTAGCTACATAATTGCCTACTGCTTTTATGAGCTCAGTCATAGCGTTGTTGGGGCCAGGTGCTTTCCCCAGTTAACTTTTCTGCTGTGACTTTTAGATGTGGTTTTGATTCTTCCCTAAGGCTTTGGAGGCAGGGTTTCTCTCAGTGTATTTAACTGCTTCATCATTGATCATTTTCCTTGGAATATTTAATATCTTTTTCTGGTGTCTATGGGCTCACAACATTCAGATGTTTTCTTTTATATAAGCATCACTTAGCCTTTGGACACACAGTTAAAATTAGTCTAAAACTTTCTATGTCTCAGAAAGGACAGCCATCCACTCTACCATGTTCTTCCCTGAGTTTCATCTGTAATTGTAGAAGCAAATCCAATGAGGATATTTGCACAAATCTAGTATACTTCAGTGATAGCATTATTGATAAATGGTATTTACAGTATATAAGCTTTCTGCATGGAATGTAAGCTGATAAAGTGGGAAAAAATTATTTTGAATAACTACTCTTTCTGAGTATAAAATATTAACATCTTGACCTCTTATGAGTCAACCGTACTTTAAATTTCCCTTGTTAAGACTTTTAAAGAAAATACTCCTACATATTTCAAGAGTGAAAACTCATTTATTTGATAAATATGAAATACTAGGAACATAGAGACTCTTAGTAGTTGCTCAAATATAGTTAGTAAGCAATATATATAGAAAAAGTTCTATAAGTAGGAAAGAGTAATTCTCTGATTGGGAAAACACTAAGATCCCCTAGAGACAAATATCTAAACTTTTCTCATTTATCATTTTTATAATACAATTGTGGATTTCATAGCAAGATCTGCAAGCTTAAAGAAAACACTAAAATCCTCAAAGCAATCTTGTTAGCACACAGGTTTTGATCTGCCCCTCACAGGGTGGGAAGCCATGAGTGTGCATTTCAGTAAGCTCTCAAGTGATGCTTCTGCAGATTATTCCAAGGCCATATCCTGAGAAGCAGCGTATCCCTAGCAATTGTTCCCAACACCGGCTATATAATAGAATCTCTTGTGCAAACTTTAAGAATTTAGTACTAAAGCCATATGAATCAAATTAGAATTTCTTGGAGTCACTCACAGGTAGTATAAGCACTTGATATCCACAGGTGATTCCAATTAATAGTAAAGGCTAAGAATCACAGTTCTAGACAGTGAAAGAAAACATAAACACCTAAAAAAATGTCTAAAGAAGTTTCTCAGTGGAAAAGCACAAGGTAATACAGTTTTGGAAATCTACTTCCTCATGTACACAAGATGACAAACTTTAGACTAAAAATTTTGACTTAGGAAAGGCATATGTACTTCAAAGCAACAACATATGGCACACTGTCTATGTGAGAAGTAGAAATAAAAGACCAACAATTATGCTATATTTCAAGCTATAAAAATCTGAAAGGTCATATTTAGTTTTGGAAGTTACAATACAAGCAAATAGACAACACACTTTAGAAAATCATAAAGAAGAAATCTAAAGGATTAATGGAATGCAAAAGTTCATGCCAGCACAACATGAATGTGATTGAAGCAAGACATGATTGATACAAGGTATGATCAAAATATACAATGAATATTTAAATGTTTTGAATGTTTTATAGTAAAGAACACATTGCCATTAATCCGCTCACTTCCAACACATTTGTCTCATAACTCTCTCTACTTTCTGAAGCAATCCTAGAAGTCCTTTTTCATGTCTTTACAAAGTCCATTCGAAAATACAGTGAATGCTGCTGCCAACAAAAAGGCAGGGTCATAAAAATATTATGATGTGTTCTTATCTACATTATTGACTGGGTTTGGCACCATGAAACTTCTGGCTCTTTCCCAAAACCAAAATGACCATGAAAAGTAAATATTTTAATCAGTTCAAGACCTCAAGGCATCCGTGACCATGCAACTAACAACACTCACAATGAAAGGACTTCCAGAACTGCTTCAGAAAATAGAGAGAGTGGTGGGCAAAGTGTTTCAGAAGCAAGTGGGGGTTTTTTGAGAAATATTAGTGGCAAATATCTTTTAATATAATCACTTATTTTAAATTTAAAACATTCACTGTAGGTTTTGATCATATCCCATACATAGATAGGAAATGTAAAGTGAATTGATTTACCAGATTCTAAAGTACTAAAACTATGAGCACTTCATTTATTTTAACATTTAAATACAAAACAAATTATATGTAATATTGTTTTAATTTATTACACAATGCATACCTATTTTTCCAGGCAGTGAAATAAGCTGAAGACATTCATTAAGGGAAGATGAGATTTTTTTGAGTTTTGTGCAGTCTTTTGAAATTGAGATATGGAGAATGATTTTACTTTTGGGCCTTTTCATATACCTTATCCCTAGAATGCACTCTCTCCTCACTCTACTTTGGATGCTTCATGATTTTTCTCCACTCGTTCTTGTAGTATATCATGTCTTCTGGGAAGGTTTCTCAGACCATCCCTTCCCCAAAGCTGGGTGAGCCTTTCACCCAATGTGCCCATCATCCCATTTTTCTGCCCTGTAAAGCTCCCATATTATATCAGGATTGCATGTCCATTGGAACCTCTCATCCATTAGACTCTGGTCTCATTGAGAAAACAGAAACTTGGTCTTGCTGACTGTGAATTTTATTCCTAGCAAGATCCTTGGTGCAGAATAGGCTCAAAGTCAAGTATTGACTTTGTCCATGACATTAACTAATAGTTCCAAGGCATCTACCTGGATCCAGACAGCAAGACATCTGAGATACAATGAGTAAAGCCATAAAGACAATTTCCCATTCTAGTAGAAGTAAAGGTAAAAGACAAAGAAAAATGTCTAAATAAAGAAGTTGTCAAATAGTAAGAAATGCTGAGCAGAGAAGCCAAATTCAGAGATGTTTTAGAATATGATTAGACAGCTACCTTTAACTGAGTGAAATTATATTCAAAAGGAGTTCCAAGTGACAAGAAAAAGGCATCCATGTGTAGGTTCAGAAGAGTTGTATAAATGTTCATTGAAAGAAGCTTGGTGTTCACTGAGTAAAACTTAATGGCCTAGAGAGTAGTGCACTTGGGAAACATGATACGAAGTGAGGCTAAATTTGTAGTTAGAAATAAGCCAAATTCAGTAGGAATGGCAAAGGTAAGAAGTAGGAATTAATATTATGATAAAGGCAATGGAAAAATATTCAGTGGATGATTTTACTCAAGGGAAGAACATCATTGATTTACATTTTCAAAGGTACCTCCAACTACTGAGTAAGTAATAAATTAAAGAACAACCATTATTGACAGGAGAAGGCCAGTTAGGAGGCTAGAGCTGCTGTCTAGACGAGAATATAGGGAGAGGTATAATTTTCTGAGCTGAGAAAGCTGAAGGAATAGAATAAACCATTGTAAGAAGTGGAAATCAACAATCTTACCTCTGACTTTTCGATGTCTAATAATGTTGATTACATTTGAAATGTGTGTGTCTTAATAGGCATGCAGAAATATCAAAAAAGAGAGTTCTATGTATCAGTCTGATAATGAAGAAGGAAGAAAATAGTTGGAAGAAGACAGCATGTATGGAGTATTTTAAGTCATGGGGGGGAGTGGCAAGATGTATAGAGAATATATAGAAAAAGAATCAAAGATAGGGATCTCAGAACTGAGCCTATTGTAATAATGTATCAGATAGGAAAAGAAAAGCCTTTTGAAAGATAAAAAATAATGGACAGTGGAGTTTCATTAAATGAATGATTTAGCTAAAACACTGATGAAGGAATTCAGAGCACTAGATAAGAACATTTTTCTCAATCAAAAACACTTCTTTCATGTTGTCATATAATATTGTTACCTTATTCCTTATGGGTAATTTTCATTTACATATACCTGGAACCTAAGCTTTCTAAAGCAAAAGAATTCACTTTGATGTTCACTCTCTATATAAAATTTTATGGATTTAAAAATAATTTCTATTCCAAACTCATGCAATAATATGTGGAATGAAATAAAGAGATAAGTATTAGCAAGGAAACCATAAAACTGTATCTGATCTGATAATATGATGTATGTGGAAAATCCAATAGAATCAACAATTCTGGAACTAACAATAATAAAGTTGTTGTGTACAAGATTAATATGCAAAAGTCAACTGTTGTCCTCTGTACCAGCAAAGGACACAGTACCATTTAGATTAGAATCCCTTTCCCCAAAATGACACAATTAGATACAAATCTAATATACCTAAGGTTCACAGGTAGAAAGACTCAGTATAACCAAAATGATAGTTCTTCCCAATTTAGTCTACGGGTTTAATGAAACACAACCAAAATCTTGGCAGAGCATTTTTAAAATTTCAACAAATAGTTCCTAAAGTTTATATGAAAGGTAAAAGCCCCACAATAAGTCTGGCGTGAAGGCTCTCAACTGTAAACCTAGCACTTGGGAGACCTGAGATAGAAGAACTGCCACGAGTTTGAGGCTAGCCTGAACTACATAGTGAGTTCAAAGCCATCCTGGTCTACATACCAAGGTTCTGTCTCCAAAAGACCAAAAGAAAAAATAAAAAACCTACAATAGTCAACTCAATATTGAAGGAGAAAACCAAACCGGAGGACTCAAACTACCCAACCTGAACACAATATGAGAGTGAAATAGTGCCAAATAGAATAATGAAACAATCTACAGAGCTCAGAAATAGACCTGCCTAAATAGAGTCAACTGATTTTTGATGGAGAAGTAAAGCAATACAATGGGAAAAAATAATCTCAACAATTAATTCATATTATCCACATGTAAAAATAACACTCTGGTCACAGATCCTAAACTGTTCAAAAATATTAAATTAAAATGGATGAAAAAACTAAGTAAAAAGTTCAAAACTATGAAACTTCTTGAAATAAAGACAAAAATATCTAGATAACCTTCAATTTCATGGTGACTTTTATTTTTTTAATTTTATTTAAAGAAAGACTAAACAAAATAGAAAACAGGTAGAAATAATACATACTTTCAAAGAAACAATAAACAGTAAGAAATCATTAGTTGATGATTACAGATTGTCCTCTTAGAAATAGTTATTCAAGATGCAAAAGTGGAGCATATAAAGTGGGGATTCAAACAGTGAGACTGCAAACAGTTCTGTTCAACTATTCAACAAAAACTTAGTAATATGGTTATCAATCCTATACACTTAAACATATATGCAGTTATCCATATCTTCATTTATGTTGAGATTGAACAAACCCAAGCAGGCTAAAATCATTCTGAGCAAATAATAATACTATTGCTGGGTTTCACATTATGTTACTTCTGGATCAACACTGGATACTGTAGTGTCTCTTTTTCTTCAAAGTATTTGTTCATTCCATAATGTGTCATAAGATCAGTTCGCATAAACTGTTCATAGGTTCTATACATGCATGAGTGTTAATATGTATTTCTATCTTTTTTATATTAGAGGGAGGAACAAAACAAAGAAAGACAAAACAAAATATATTCCTATAAACACATGAAATGAAAAAGACATGTAAGACTGCTGTACCAGGAGTTCTACCATGGTTACTGTGTTGTCTCTTGCTACCTTCAGTAGAACTGGCTATATCATCAGACATAGTATAATTGAATATATCAATACATAACAGTATTAATAAAAACATAACTTTGTATATACTATAAAAATTCAAAAACAGGCAGTAATCAAACCAGAACATGTATTGTAGTGAGTCTTGTCATCTTCACTGTAGCTGCCAATATTCTCAGACTTGAGTCTTGTCATCTTCATTGTAGCTGCCAATATTCTCAGACTTGATACTATCAATCATACCAGTTTTGAATAAAATCTGTCCATACCAAACAGCAATCAAATAAACCATATTTAACTAAGATCAGTCATGATAAAATAGTATAAGTCATACAGATCTCCAAATTAAGTTAATAGGAAATTAAAGATGATTACTGTGCTATATCCTGATGTTTTTTGGGACAGCTGTCTGTGCCCTCAGACCTAGTGCATGTAGACAAACAGGGACATAATCAATTCTATCTAAGCAGAGTGGTGTGAGTAATATGGGTTTTAATTCTTAATGCTCTATTAACAATATCTTCTGGCATCTTTTTTAAGACTATTCCTCCCCTTTCACTTCCCCAGGGTGCACTGTGGATTTTTGGGTCTCACCAAGACCTTTGGTTTTACATTTGGGGGAGGCAACCTGCTATTTATCTAAGTGGTTCCAAACCTTCTCCCTCCTGGACTTATCTCTAATTGTATTCCTGTACCTATTAAAGTCTATCTTTCCAACCTATCCACAAATACTGATCTAGTCATCCCTATTACTCTCTGGTTCCCTGTCACATAGAGCATTGTTTTCTCATATTTGATTTTTAGTCCATGTATCCTTCAGGTTAATTATATTTCCTATAGAAAGCATCTCAGTGGGCCCTATCTCCTGATCTACTCTACCTGTGATTCTCTTTTTTTTATTTAGTGTATCAAAGCCATCTATATTAAAGATTATAACCAGTCTTCTCTGCCTCATTTCTATTATGCTATTTTTCTGCCATTAGTTGTCTGGTTGCCTTCTTCATTCTACTTTCTGCTCCATTCATTGAGGCTTCTCTGCCACTGTTCCTGGAATCCTGGTGCTTTTCTCTCTCTCTAAAATGCCCTGCAGTATTCTCTGTAGAGTTGGATTGGTGGTTGCAAATTTCCCCAGTTCCTCTTCATCTTGGAAGCATCTTGTTTCTCCATTAATTTCTAGAGACAGTTTTCCAGGGTACATCAATCTGGGCTGGAGGTTATTTTCTTTCAGGGCTTGGAATATTTCACTCCAAGCTCTTCTTGACGATGATTTGTATCAAGAAGTCTACCATAATTCTGATGGGCCTTCCTTTATAGGTGATCTGTTTCTTGTCTGTAACGGCTTTTAATACTCTGTTCTTATATTGAATTTCTGGGATCTTGATTATTATATGTCTGAGAGTGGCTCCGTTTTGGTTGTGGGTAGCTGGAGTTCTGTATGTCTCATACATCTGAATATCTTTTCCTTTTCCTATGTTTGGGAAGTTTTCCTTAATTATTTCTGTGAATGGCCTTTGTAGTACCTTTGTTTGTACCCCTGCTTCTTCATTCAGATTCTTTATTCTCAAGTTATAGATCCTCTTGTCGTCTTCTAGACTTTGTATTGTTACTGCTTGTTTCCTTGTTATTTTTAAAAGTTTTTCTTTCATAATCCCATGTTGCAAACCTGTGCTTCAGTTTGGATAATCTATCCTTAGTTTCTTTCAAGTAGTTTTGCCAGCTTTCAATGGAGTTTTTAATTTCCTAGTAATCTCTTTGAACCTGCTTCATGTATTCTATATTTTGTTTATATTCTTCATCAAACAGTTCTCTCCTTTGTGTGTGTTCCTCCATTCTTCTGTCTGTGTCTTCTTGAGAGGTGCTTAGCATTTCTTTTATTAATCTATTTATGTCTTGCTTTACTTGGTCAAATATTTCACTTTTGAACTTGTCTATGAGGTCCCAAAGATTGTCCACTGATGCCATGTCTGATATTGCATGTTTGCTGCCCTCAATCTCTTTTGTATTTACTTTTCCTGGATCAATGTTCTCAGGGTTGGACCTGGGGGCTTTTTCTTAATGCTTCCTCTTCTCATATTTTTTGTTTCTTCCATACAGGCATATAAAGGTGGCCCCAGTCCCTTTTTTGTTGTTGTTGTTGATTCTGGTTCTTCTGAAGCATGTGCTGGCTAGATGACCCTACCTACTCCAGTGTGCTACTGAAGTGCAAATAGGGACATTGTATGCTGGCCCCTCCGCTCCAAGTCAGCCAGCCCACCAAGGCCTTCACCACATTAGTGTGCACAGCCCATAAGGAGTTGGTCTGGGACAACCTACTGGATCCCAGCCAGGGGCATGACCAGGCCAAGCATATATGACCAATCCCATCTGGGAAGGGAACAACTACTGAAGTCTCTGCAGTACCTTGTTTCTGCCAGTCCTGCCCAGTTCCAAAATGTCATCTCCTTTCTTGTCAAAGGGTTTTATTCCCAACACTCACCGCAGGTCAGTGCAGGTCCCCTTCCAGTTCTGCTTTCTGTTGCTCTCACTGACCCCGACCTCAGTGTGCTAGCACCCCAGCAGCTTCAAGAGTCAAAGCAGCGGGAACTAAGGCAGTTTGCTGAGTCGTAGCTGCACAAGTTTGGACACATCAGCCGGTGCAGTTCTCTGGTTCGCTGCTCCCTTCTACCCTTACATCTCTTCACTAAGGCCTTCAGGGTTTCCCGCCACCAGCTGCACTGTGCCCATGCATCTCTGGGTTCCAACAGTGCTGCTGGCACAGTGGGACCGGCTCTGGTGAGAGCACCACCAGCTACTGCCTTTTTCTGTCCAAGTCTTTTTCAAAATTCTTTCTGAGGGCTTCAATTCTCACTTTAGTTTCTTCCTGGGTCAAGGGGAGTTACGTCTTTCCTGCTTTTCTTCTCCAAAATGCTATATTCCAGCATCTGGGCTGTTTTCTCTCAGAGAGCCTTTTTATTTTGCTGCTTACTATTCCGCCATCTTCCCAGACTCTTCATGGTGACTTTTAGTTACAATACCAAAAGTGTGATAAAAAAAAAATAGACAATCTTGATTTCATTGAAATTAAAAATTTCTGCTCTGTGAAAGAGAATGGTACAAACATGAAAAGACAAACTGCAGATTGGAAGGAAATATTTGCAAAAGACATACCTGATAAAGCACTATTACCCAAAATATACAAAGAAGCCTTAAATGTCAACAGCAAGAAAAAACCTGATTTAAAAGCAGGTCAAAGACATTAACAAACAATTCACTAAAGAAAATATGCAATTACAAAGAATGATATAAAATATGCTTCACATCATATGTCATCAAGGAATTGTAAATTCATATTACAAGATACCACTATACCCCAGATGGAATAGTCAATGTCCAGAACATTGAAAGCACTAAATACTGACACAGATGTGGATCAATAGGAGCTTTCATTCAGGATTATTGGAACCACAAAATGGTAAAAAAAAAAAATCACTTGGAAAGAAAATTTGGTAGTTTCTTATGAAACTAAAACATACTCTTACTATATGATGTAACAATCACTTCTTTGGTATTTACCCAAGTTACAATTTTATATTGCATAAAAACTTACACATAGATGTTTATAGCAGCTTTATTCATGATTTCCAAGACTTGAAGGCTATAGGTCTCCTTCAGCAGGCAAATGATAAACACATTGGTACATCCATAGAATGGAATATCAGCACTTAAAAAAGTGAGCCATCAAGTCATTTAAACACATAGAAAAAACTTAAATTGATGACTATTACTGAATAGAAGAAACCAGTCTTAAAAGGCTACAGAATTTGTGACTCTAAACATAAGAAATCACGGAAAGGTCAAGACAAGACTGTAAAGTAGAAACAGGCAATGTATGATAGCCTCTGCAGTATTTGTCATCAAGGCAGCTAGAAACAGCTTCTCAATAATGATAAAAAGAAAAAGAGGAGTAGAAATCAAGAAAGAGCCAATAGGAAAGCTAGAAGCCACAGAATAAAGCAAAGTACTGCACTGAAAATAAATGAAGCAGTCCAACAGTGTTGGCTCTGACTTGTGGGCAATATCACAATACCAGGTAAGCCCAGAAAGAGCCAGCAGCCCTGTTTACAAACAATGAACTCGCAGGCTTGACTGAAGGAAAAAAAAACTACTGTTATGTAAGATATTAATCTAAGGTAGGCTTCACTCTGAAATCACTCTCTCACATGGCAGACAAGATTTAAAGAATAATTCCACTGCAATGGCCACTGTTGTCCTAGAGTCATATAATCAGGAGCTAATTTGATAGGGTGCTTATGATTTGAGGCTGTGCTATTCTTGAGATCAGAAGTCACAGCATAACCACACTTCAGGATACATGAGGACATTCATCTGCAGTGACTATATGGGAGATAGTCGTGAAGACATGAATGGCTAATTGCATGCAAACTGCTGAGAAATTTAAACAGCAGCAACCTTAGGATTTGGGGGGCACACTGGCCACTACTAAAGTCTAGAGGAATATTAGAGATTATTTCAAAAGCCCGAATGCTTATAAACTGGAAAATTAGAAGAAATAGATAAATTTCTAGACACATATAGCCTACCAAAACTGAATGTGGAGGATGTTTTCTAAAAAGATCAATATAAGTTAATGAGCTTATTAAAATGTAAGAAGTTGGGAGTAAACTGACAGGAAGATTGAAAACAGCAGAAAAGCTGGAAATATAAAGCATAATACAGAGTAAAGAACAGAGCAGGCTCAGAACACACTCTAGCTTCCAAGGAATGGAATCTATCGATGAAGACACAAGGTAAGCCCCTGTAATGATTGATATGTTATCAACTTGAGTATTCTAGAAACATAACTAAGTGACTCAGCAGTTCCACATCCTAGGATATAGAAGATACACCTTTACCTCTCTAGGATGTTGTTCAGTATGTCAATTTGAGAAGTTCAGAAGCTTAACTAACACTTAGCAGGGGCCAAGGTCTTTACTTCGTAAACATCATGAGCACGTGCAAGAGGAGGGCACAGAGATGATGTGAGTGCTACACACATCCAAAGGCAAGTAGCTTGCAATATATAATATAAGGGTGGAAAAGAAGTTTGCTCACTCCCCCTTTTTTTCATGTTGTTTTTTCAGTCTTCTGCCACCATAAACTATTGCCCCACTGCTACACCATCCTGCCTTGAACTCAACTGACTATCTACTGAAACCTCCACAAACTGAAAGCTAAATAAATCTTTCCTTCCTTAATTTTGGGTGTTGAGTATTTTGTCTCAGCAATGAGAGAACTAACCAACAAATCCTGAGGTCTGGAGCTCCAAGAAAAAAAAACAGACCAGGACAGCAGCACTAGTCCCCCCAAAAGCCAAAGACTATTATAAACTGCTTAAAAGTGTGGAATTTACCCAAAAAGTGATTTCTTATTCTTTGCAGGCTCCAGTTAGAGAAGGAATTCAGTGCAGCACCTCCCACAGTGCCAGAAAGTGTTTGATCAGGTATTTTGGGGAATGCATTGATTATTTAGAAAGAGCCACAGATAAACTACAAAACAATTTTACATTTGGATTCCCAGTGCTACTTTCTCACAAAGACTGGATGAGAGACAGCCATGGAGATAATTGTGGACAGGGAATGGGCTACACATAAATCCCTGACAAGTTTAAGCTCAAGCCAGAAAAGACAGAAGGCTATCTTCGTGGTAAGAAGCCAGGTCTGATGGGTGTGACTTCCAGATGTAGCTAGGCCTGAAAGTGCTGACATTAAATTCAGTAGGTTGCTTGAACCTTCATCTTGCTACCAACATACAGCACAGTTCAAAGGTCTGATTTCTTTCCCTCCTAAACAAGGACACTTGGACAGTTTCCACAGCCTGAGGTCACCAGACAGAGAGAAGAGAGGCCTCAGGAACAGGGAGCACTCACAAACCCACAGGTCATAAAACTAGGAGGAGAAAATAGTGACTTCCTGCATTCCAAAACGTGCACCCTGCAACAAAACCACTCATTCAAATATACCAGAGAGCTTTTTGACCCTTTCCTTTTTCTTTCTTTTCTTTTGTTCTTTTCTTTTTGTTTCCTTTTCTTTTCTTTCTTTCTTTCTTTCTTTCTTTCTTTCTTTCTTTCTTTCTTCTTCATTGGTTTTTAGAGGCTTGGGAGTTTTTTTCCTTTCTCAGTTTTCTGATTGTATTTTCTTTTTAAAGTTTTTCCTTTTTTCTTAATTTTTCTTTTTTCTTTTTCTTATTTTCTTTCCTATTATCTTTGTCTAATTCTAACATCCTTTGACTCTTAATGAGATCCTTTATTTCATACTTTTCTCCTATCCTACCTCCATGGTTTAATTTTTCAAATGTTTCCCTTTTCATTCTCTCCTTCCCCGAACCTATCTTTACTAGCATAACAAATAAGTTTTATTAATCTTTTGATGGTTAATGCTATGCAATTACTGTTGATTGTTAAGGGAGATAAAATTGTTGTATTTAATAGATGCTTACTGCATATCAATATTTGGGTTATCTTAGTTTTTATACAATGATTATAGCTTTCCTTTCTATGGTTAAGGATAATACATTATTGGATGTTTTAGTGATCAAAGTCCAGTTTGTCTCTGACACTAGCATTGCTGCTGATTGAGTTGTTATTGCCAAGGAGATTACATTGCTGCTATTAATAGGTTTTTTAAGGATGCCAATATTCAGATTGACTTTGTGCTACTAACAACACTATAATTCATTCACAGGAAACTGGACACTGGACCAATTATGCTGTATCCTGCCCTCCCAAATTTTTTTTTTCGGTACCGGGGATCCAACTCATGACTTCACACTTGCCAGGCAGGTGCTTATGCCACTGAGCTAAATCCCTGGTCCGTGCCCTCCCAAATTAATGATAATGGTCAGATCTTAGAACCTGCGGCAAAGGCAAATAGCCACGGCCAGAGTACACCACTAAAAAAGGCACACAAACTAAAGAGATCTCCATGCTGAAAAGAAGGCCTTCCAATATAAGTACCTTCAAATCTCAGTGCACACATGTACACACACATATGCACACACATACAATAGAAACATGAGATGACAACAAAATGGCTCCAAAATCTCCCAACTCACCCCAAGCCGACCCATGGAACATAAACTAGAAGGTAATCAAAAACCACACAGCTGAACTATTCAAAATAATAAACAAAAAAATTAAAAGCAGATCAAAAAGGTGTTTGGCAAGCTCAAAGAAAATATATCTAAACAGTAGACTTAACATCGAAATGTTTGAAAAAGTTAAACCAAATGGTGGAAAATATGAATAAAATTTTGGAAAACAATTTTAGTCCATGAAAAACTGCCAAAAAGAAATTCAAGAGTCTAAAAATGCTATTGAAAATAGCACCTGAAGCAACCATTGTGAGAACAGACTGTCAGAATTATAAGGCAGGGGTGATATCAGTGACCAATTACTCAGAGATTTTGTAAATAAATAAATAAGAAAAATGGATCCATAGCTGCTAGATGACACAAAGAAGATCATCAAGATCATACAAAACTAACTGAAATTAATGAAAAATCAGAAGGCATCACAAATGCAAGAAAAAAAATCTGTTTACAAATATAATAACATAAGACATTTCATATAAAGGGAAAGAATTAAACATACAGATAAATGAAGAATATCAACACCAAATAGACATGGTCAAAACAAAAATTTCTTTGATTATGATGTGTCTTGTAATCAAAAGCCCAGAGGTCCAACACAACAGAATCTGTTAGAAAAAAGGAATAAATCACTTATAAAGCTACACCAAGTAGAATTAAAACAAAATTCTCAACACGAATCTTAAAAGGCCAGGAATGGTTGGAATTAAGTGTTTTAAAACTAAAAGAAAACAACTTCCAACTCAAATATATATATACCCTACAAAACTTTATTTCAAAATTAATGTAGAAATAAAGTATTTCCATGACAAAGAGCACCTTGGGAAATTCATGGCCATCAAACCAGACTGCAATGAATGCTCAAGAATATTGTAGAAAGAGACAATGAAGTAAGCTGTGCTAAAAAGTCTAATAGAATGAATCCAACAGGCAAGTTGAGCAATTAGGCAGAAAAGGGAAAAAAAGAATATCACCAAGAGAAAAATAAAGCAATGACAATGACAGAAATAAGTCTGTACATTTCAGTATAATTCTCAATGTCAATGATGTCAACTGTGCAACCAAAAGACATACATTTGCAGAATGGATCAAGAAAGAAAACCCAACAATACACTATACACAAGAAACATGTTTATCACTAAAAGAAATTCACAGACTAAATATTAAGTGATAGAATACTATATTCCATGCAGTATGAGCCCAGAAACAAGTAGGAGCTGCTATCGTATTTAAGACAAAGTAGACTTCAAGCCAAAATTGATCAGGATGGCTACATATTGGTTAAGAAAAAATTCAATTGAAAGAGATAACAATTATAAACATATATATACTGAACATCAACATACCCAACTTCATAAAACAGCACTACTGGAAATAAAAGATCAGATACACATCAACACCTTTATAGTACAGGACCTAAAATAATACACTATCACAAACACACAGAGCAATTAGACAAAGAAAATGACCAAAATCTCGGTATGATGATGCATGCCTAAAATCCAGCCCTTGGGAGGCTGAGGCAACAGGTTCATCATGAATACAAGACTAACCTGGGCTGCATCATGAGTTCAAGGCACCCTGCATCACAGGCCAAGACCCTGTCTCAACAAACATACAAAAAGATTTTAAAAATCAGTTGAACAAAACCTACAAATAAACAAACTTAACATATATCTTTAGAGTGCTCTACCCAGAAATACAGAAGACTGTAATCTTCTCAGCAGCACATGAAACTTTTAAAAACAGACCACATATTTTCCCATTGAACATGCTCAAAGATATGCATAAGAATCAAAATTTTAACATACATACTATCAGATAATAGTGTAATGAAATGATAAATCAGTGCCAAAACAAACCACAAAATTATGCAAATAAATGGAAATTAAATCACATATTAGCAAATAATCAATGGATCACAGAAAAATTCTAAAAAGAAATGAGATGATTCCTAGGCTTAATAATGCCAGTATGACCTCCCAGAACTTTAGAAACACAATAAAAGCAATCAATGGTGGTGCATGCCTATAATACCAGCACTCAGGAGGCTGAATGACCTGTGGACCACATAGTGAATTCAAAGCCAGTTTAAACTGCATTGTGAGACCCTCTATGAAGTCAAAATAGAAGGAAGTTTATAGTTATGAATGTCCACATCAGAAACACAGAGTAAGCCTAAATAAATAACCTGATGTTGTACCTCAAGGTCCTAAAAATACAAAAGCAATCCAAATATAAAACTGGTACAAGGAAGGAAATTATAAAGTTCAAATCAGAAGTTAATGAAATTAAGACTAAAAAATATGAGAGTTGGGGATTTAGCTCAGCGGCATAAGCACCTGCCTTGCAAGCAGGCAGTCTTGAGTTCGATCCCTGATACCGATGAAAACGAAAAAGACAAAAAAAAAAAAAAAAAAAAGACTAAAAAATATACAAAAAATCAGTGGACTGAAGAACTGGTTCTTTAAAAGAATAAATAAAATACATAAAACCCTAGCCAATCTTATCCAAAAAAAGAAAAGACCCAAATAAATATAATTAGAAATCATGATGAGCAACACCAAAATCTAGAAGATTCTTAGCAGTAACTTTAAAAATCTGTACCCCAATAAATTAGAGAATTCAGAAGAAATGAATAGATTCTTAGATACATATGTGTTACCAAAACTAAACCAAGAAGATATTAAACCTCTGGATAATCTAATAATAGGAAATGATATTGAAGTCTTAATAAAATAAAACTACCAAGAAATGCCCAAATCCTGATGTATTCACTGTAGAATTCTACAAGAGCCTCAAAGAAGATCTCATAGGCCACAGATGCAAAAATCCTCATCAAGGCAAACAAAATGCAATAAATCATGCCAGGTATGGTGGCATGTAACTGTGATTCCTGCCCTCAGAAGGCTGAGGCAGGAGAGCTTACATGAGTTCAAGGCCAGCCTGGGATACCTGGTGAGCTCAAAACCAGTTTGAACTACATAGTGAGACTCTGTCTCAAAAGAGAAAGAGGGACACAGACAGACAGACACACACACACACACACACACACACACACACACACACACACAAACCACACAGAATGCAATAAATTTCAAAAAGATAATGTATCCTGACCAAGCAGGCTTAAGCCCATCAATGCAAGGATGGTTTAAGAATGCCAATTATCACTGCTGTTCTTCAATGTAGTACTCAAAACATTAGCCAGAGTAACCAGGCAAGAGAAAAATAAAATAAAAGGAATATGTGCAGAGAAATAAGAAGTCAAATTATCATTAATTGAAGCAATATGATCCTTTACACAGAAGACAAAAAATTCTGCCAAAAGACTCCTAGAATTAGTAATCAAATTTAGCAGTGTAGCAGGATATAAAATCAATAGCGTTTCTGTATACCAATAATGAACTCTCCAATAATGAACTCTCTCTTTTTCTTATTAGAAAAAGTAACGTTTACAATAGCATCAAGAAACATTGAGTATTGGAAATTAATCTAACAAAGTGAAAGATCTCTACAGCAGAATTTCAAAAATGGGTTTGAGAAATTTTTAAAAACAGGATTGAAGAGGAAATTGCTAAATGGAAATATAACCCCTGCTAATGGATAGTCAAAGTCAATGTAGTAAAAATGTCTATACTTCCAAAACTAATCTATGGATTTTATCCCAATCAAAATACTATAAGTGGAGAAGTAGCCAGCCATGCCCCCATGAGCCCACCAACTGCCATTGCCATCAAGGGCCAATAACCAACTCAGGCCTGGAGAAGCAGCCAGCTAAGCCACTACACACCTGTCACCACTGGGGGAGTCTCAGTGTAATCATGCATGTATGGAGAAGTCCACCCTGCATACCACCACCACCCTAAGAAGCACGGTAAGGAGAAACCCAAGCATTTGGCCCATTCCCCTACACCACAGATGGACAATCAACACAGGAAGCACCTGGGACCCCAAAAGTGACTTGTCCAGAGTAACGCAGGAAAATGTCAAGATAAAGGAGGAAAAGGCAGTCTCAGATCTCTAGTACACATAGAACACATCTCGGAGACATAGACATTAAAGAAATTGGAAGTTGAACACTTGAAATTTCTGGAAGGATATTAACTAAACTAAAGAAACAACTTCATGAGACTGTAAAAGTAATCAGATCAGAAATAGTATCTTAGATAAAAAGTTACAAGCAATGAAAGAAAGCATAGATTTTGCTGAGCATATCTAAAGAAAGCATAGATTTTTTAAAAAGAGGAGCATAGGAAAATGTGGAAACCTTGAATAAACAGTATAGTATGGAATTATAATGCATGAAACACACTCAAAGAGATATCCAGGAAATTAAAAAGTCAATCAAAAGCTGGAAAATCACTTGAAAGAGCTGAAAATAGACTTTAAACCTTGAAGACAGGATTGCAGCTAACTATCATGAAAGAGCTCTTAAAAATAACAAGAAACCAGGAAATAACAATTTAACAGCTGTAATATGATGTAAAGAAAAATAACTTAAGACTGATAGGTGTTAGCAAAAAAAGCCAGAATCGGCATAAAGGACATAAACATAATATTTACAGAACTAACAGCAGAAAACTTCCCAAGCATGAGAAAAGAACCTGACACACAGATAAGTGAGACATGTAGAACTCCAACTAGCCATAACCAAAATAAATCTACACCCAGACATATAATAATCAAGATCCCAGAGATTCAGCTCAAGAACCAAAATATTAAAGGCTGTTAGAGAAAAGAAACAGATCACCTATAAAGGAAAACTCGTCAGAACTGTGACAGACTTTTCAACACAAACCATCAAGTCAAGAAGACTTTGGAGTGAAGTATTTCAAGTCCTGAAAGAAAACAACTTTCAATCCAGATTGATGTACCCTGCTAAAGTATTTTTCAAAATTAATAGAGAAATAAAATACTTCCTTGATAAAGAACAACTGAAAGAAATCATGACCACCAAACCAACCCTACAAAAAGTACTGATGGATTTTCTAGGCAGAGATAAAAATGACCGCTATTTCAAGAAGAGTAGCAGACAGGGATCACTGAGCAGGGCAGACAACTGAACAGAAGGGAAAAGTGGAGGGTCAATGGCAAGAAGGTAGCATGACAGTGATGAGCCAGTGCATGTCAATCATAACCATTAGTGTAGATGGTCTCAATTAACCAATAAAAAGAAACATGGCCAGAGTGTACTGGGAGATAGCATCCATGGATATGCTGTATACAAGAAACACATTTCATGTGAAAAACAATTCATGGACTGAAGGTCAGAGGAGGAAACACAATACTCCATTGAGCAGGGACCCAGAAATAAGCAGAAGTAACTTGCCCATCAACTACAGAATGGATAAGAAAGATATATTTTTATACAATGGAAAGCTACTTAGCTATAAACAGTAACCTAAGGGATCTTGTAGGTAAATGGATGTAGCTTGAGATCATGCCCATGGGTGAAATGGTTTGGACTCATATGAGTGAACATTGTATTATCTTGCTGGTATAAACACTGAAGGAGTAGCTGGGCGTGGTGGCTCAGGCCTGAAATCCTAGCACTCTGGAGGCTGAGGCAGAAGGACTTTGAGACCAGCCTGGGCTACAAAGTGAGCTCAAGGCAAGGCCAACCTGCATAGTGAGACCCTGTCTCAAAAAGACAAAAAAAAAAAAAGGAATGAGTTAGTAAGATCCAAATGTGCAATAGACATGGTGAAAGTGAAAGAGGAAGAAAAGTCTAAAAAGGGAAAGTTGTGAACATTGTTAATTTCCTATTACTTTGCTTTGAATTCCTGTATCATTTTCATTGGTTTTCTTTGCTTTTATTTTGTTTTGTTTTGTTTATTTTATTATGTCTGATAGTATAGGCAGCTATTATTAAGATAACAAGATGTACTATGGTAGCCATTGTTGATTTCCTATTACCTTGTTTTGAAGTCCTGTATCACTTTTATTGTTTTATTTTGATTGGTTTAATTTGTTCTGTTTTGTTTGATTTTACTATATCTGATGGTATGGGCAGATATTTTGAAGATATTAAGAGATATTATGGAAGCCATTGTTGATTTCCTATTATCATTTTTATTTGTTTTGTTTTGATTGGCATTATTCTGTTTCATTTCATCTGGTTTTATGTTCTTTAAAATAAAAAAAAATACCAAAAGCATTTCTTATACAACTCTAAAATTCATTTGGAACTAGAAGAGAACTGGGATACCAAAAACCATCCTGGGTAACAAGAACAAGGCTGGGAGCATCATAGTTCTGGTTCTCAATTTATATTACAAAGTTATAATGTTAAAAAAAAAATAGCATGGAAGTCAGCATCTCCCGAAATCCAGCCATGCTGGGACCTGGGAGACTGAGCAAGAAAGCAACAAGCCATCCTTCCTGGTAAGCAGCTGGGGCACAAGTGAGCCCCGAAAACACCAGAGAGAGAACCAGTCAGCCTCTTGTGAGCCTACTGGCTCTCGGGCTGAGAATCAAACGTCAGCCAGAGTTGTTAGCAACTAAGGTACATAAAGCAACTAAATGCTCGTATTGGTGGACTGATTATGCTGACCTGGGGCCAGAGGTGTGAACATCTCTTGGGAGGATGTTCCTATGCAATATAGCAAATATGAGGTATTTCCTTCCATCTTCTCTTTGAAGGCAAATGTTGTTTTCACTGTTTTGCTTTGTTCTGATTAATTGTTTTTCTCTATTCAATATTTTGATTTGATAGGTTTTATAATGTTCTGTTTTTTGGTTTGATTTTGCTGTACTGATTGAATGGACAACTGTTGTGAAGATAATAGAATATACTATGGTACCTATAGCTAGTATCCCAGTATCTTGCTTTGAAGTTCTGTACCAATTTCACTGCACTGCCTTGATTGACTTTGTTCTGTCTTGTTTTATTGTATTTTACTACTTTCAAAATTAAAAATTAAAAAACTTAAGAAATAACATGGTACTGGCACAAATACATATACATAAATCAGTGTAACATAAAAAAAGAATGCAGAAACAGCTCCAGACATATTCAGCTATTTGATATTTGACAGAGGCCCAAAGATATACCCTAGAGAAAAGATAATCTTTTCAAACAATTATGCTGGAAAATTGGCTATTGAAAGGGTTTTGGCCCAGGCCAGACACTGTAGCCAGTTAAAGCCAAAGAGCTCCTATCTCTCCCACCCTTAAGAATCTACCTCTGGCACCAAACAAAGACCAATGGGCTACCTGTGCATCCCTAATGCCCCTTAGGTTCCACCCCAAGCGGGGGCTACTTATGTGCCTCACTCCACATGTTCCACAGAGAGATCGCCGACCCAGGGGTGGAGATGCCGTGCCCCGAGGGGTTGGGGGGTCTCTCTCCTCTATTGTACTGTGTTGTCACCAATCTCCTGTTTAACAACTAAGGTTATAAATGCCTTTTTGCTGGAAACCACTAGCTCTGTTCCAAGACAAGGGTTTTATTCAAAGTTTCATTTTATTTGTCTTGGTTCATAGTACTGCAAATAACAGATTTAAAAACAAGTAAATATGTTCAAATTTTGACAGTATTAGATCAGTTTTGATAGATTTATTCATAAGATTGGTGAACCTTTACTGCAAAATGTTTCCATTAAAATGAGATTATACTCCAAAGGAGAAAGGGCAGACTAAAGCCTTTTTTGGGCAGATTAAAGCCTTTTTGTTAATTCCACGTGACACCCTACAAAACAGCGGTGTGCCATCCAGATGAAGCCTGCTCTCTGACCTAAAATGCCAATATTAAACTCCTACATACTTACTTAATTCTACTGTAGTCCAAGTACCAAACAAAAAGGCAAAACTTGACCTCCAAACCTATAGAGATCTTAATGTGGTTTTTCATATTTTAACACTTGTGACACTTGGAGTTCTGACACAGGCAAACCTACACAAGGTGGAACTGCCTGCCCCCTGCCCACGGACCATGCTCAAATGCAGCAGAAGACATTGGGCAAGAGAGAGTGCCCCATCCTGGCATTCTTTGAGACCTTACTCCAGGGCTGCTGGACTGTCTTAGCCACCAGAGAGTGGGTAAGCCATCCTAAAATGCCAACACTGCCAGATTTGTTGCCAACAAAAATTGCTGCCAAAGACTGAGGGGGTTCAAAGCAACACAGCCCCCTTTGTGGGTGTCCGTCTCAGAATCCAAGTCACATTAAACTCTCAGGTAAAACGTTTTCTATATTTATGGACATAGAGGCCATATATAGAGTTCTTCCTGAATTTTCAGGCTGCTATATTAAGTCCTCAATCTCTATGACGAGGTACTGATGGTCAACCTATGCCATTTACAGACAGGGCCTATTTCGTGCAAGTCCCAGTCCTAAATCTTAAAATGCCTTTTATACAGGCTGACTTAGACACACTGAGACCTCAACAGCTTCCACCTGTTATCGCTAGTAAACCTCTCCTCAACGATATAAGACCACCTCCTTCCTTTCTTATTCACCAATTTCTCAGATAACCCTGGTCAAGACTGACAGATACATTTTGTCTTCTCACTTTGTTTATACTTTTTCAGGACACGTAAAAGCTTTTCTCACAACCAAGAAAACTGCTGATATACTTGCTAAAGTTCTGTTACAGCAAATCATTCCAAGGACAGTGACCAAAGTTGCTAGACTGCCATTCTGGTTTTGCATCACTCAGGCCCTAGATCTGACCATCTTTTTCCTACTCATCTCTGCCTTACCAAGGCCTCACAGCCACGACTCACAGGTTGTCATGTTTTGTTATCCACTTTGGTTCCTAATTTCTTATGTTCTATTGATGATCATTTTTACAGCAGGACTCTTAACAGTATTTCCTACAGACTCCAACGTCATGCATACCAGAGACAAGCCTTACCTACCTACCCTTTTAACTTTTACCCTTTCAGATGGGGGAGTAAGCACCTCTCATAACTTTACTCGTCCTAACCTTACACTTATTTTTCAGAATTCTGCCTTACCGTGGAAATGTTTCTACCTCAACATGGTCCTGATATAATGACATGTCTAAATCAAAGGAACCTTCCCTTTTACCTCACCTGGGTTCTAAAATAATGCCTCCTCATAACATCTTGTCTCTTTGTTTTTCCAGTCTAACATACGTGCATTCACCAGTGAAGTTGTCCTGGCTAAAACACCTGGCACCAGCTTCTACCTGGGCATCAACCATCATCCCATCAACTCCCCTAAACCCCAGTACAGTGCCCTCTGCCAGCAGGAAGCAGTTAAAGAGAGAAATCTTCACCCCTTTTCATAATAATAATCATAAGACGGGATATGAAAGGGTTTTGGCCCAGGCCAGACACTGTAGCCGGTAAAGTCAGGGAGCTCCTATCTCCCCCACACTTAAGAATCTACCTCTGGCACCAAACAAAGACCAATGGGCTAACTGTGCATCCATAATGCTCCCTTAGGTTCCACCCCAAGCCGAGGCTACTTATATGCCTCACTCCACATGTTCCACAGAGAGATCGCCGACCCAGGGGTGGAGATGCTGTGCCCTGGGGGTCGGGGGTGTCTCTCCCTGCATTCTCAAAATAAAGGTTATTTATATTTCATACTTCTTATCTTTTCAGCTGCCACTGGTCCCCCACAGTTCTATCACTATTTATATGCAGAAGATTGAATCTACGCTCATATCTCTCACCATACACTCAACTAAAATCAAAATAGATGAAAAATCTAAATGTTAAAACAGAAACACCATGCCAGAAATACAAAAAGTAAAACTCTTGATGACATAGGCATAAACAGGGACTTTCTGAACAGAATCCCAATCGCACAAAAAATAACATCAAGAATCAACAAATGGGATCATATCAAATTAAAAGTTTTCTGCACAGCAAAGCAAACAATGAACAGAGTGAAGAGACAATACATAGAATATACAGAATATAGACAATGTATAGAATCAGATAGAGAATAAATATCTAGAATATATAAACAAATAAAAAAATTAGACCTCCAAAATAAAAGACCCAATCAGATGAGGTCGGGCGCATTCGGGGTGGTATGGCCATAGACAAAAGACCCAATCACAAATGAGCAATTGAAATCATAGAAACTGCTCAGAAGAAAAAGTAAAAATCCCTGGTAAGTGCATGAATAAATGTTCAACATCTATGGTCATTAGGGAAATGAAAATTAACTCTTAGAATTTATTTAACTATTAAAAGAATACCTATCATCAAGAAATCAGATAACAAAAAACGCTGATGGAATTGTGGGAAAACAGCAACCCTTCACTGTTAATGGGAATGTAAACTAGCACAGCTGCTGCAGAAATCAGAATGGACAATCTTCAAAAATCTAAATCTAGAAATCACACTAAACCATCTATTCTTCTTTTAGGTATCTTTCCAAAAAAGTTAAAAAATACATCATAGCACAGTAACACACATATATCCGTGTTTACAGTAGCACAACTCATAATAGCTAAATCTTGCAAATGGCTTCTGTGTCCATCAACAGATGAATGGATAAAGAAAATGTGATATTTATAGATGATGGAGTAATACTCCACCATAATGAAGAATAAATATAAGTCCTTTGTAGGAAAATTAAGACCATAATGCACCTTGAAACCAAAACTCACTAGAGACCATAATGTGATATAAAATAAATCAGACATATAAGCTTAAATATCACATGGTTTTTCTTATGTGAGAAACCCAAAGCATAAATAATTAAAAAGCAAAGTAAAATATAATAAGATAATAAGAAACAAGAAGCTAAGTTTTTTGGAAAAGCTAAAGGATCAGCTGGGCATGACACATGCCTGTAATACCAACACTCAGGAGGTTGAAGCAGGATGATATATTGTTGCAGGTTCAAGACCAGCCAAGCCTGAACTGATAGTGAGATCTTGTTTTTAAAAGACAAAGGAAAAAAAAAAAAAAAGGAAAGGAAAGTATCCAAGAGATAGAAGGAGAATGGAAGGAGGGAGCAAAAGAGGACTAAAAAAGAATTACAATGTGTTTGGTACAATACACCAGTTACCACAATACACTGCAAATATGTATTAGCAAAAACACAGATTAAAAAATAAGTGAAAGTGTAGCACTCTCATGGAGGATGTTATCAAAAGGCTGTCCTTATGTAGACACAGAGGATACATGGAAAATTTCTATTTTCTATGAACTAAGTCTGTGGAAAAAAAGTGGTCTATTCACTTTTTTTAATATTCATGTAAATGAGTGCAAAATAAAGTAACTTTAAAGCTGGAAGACAAAGTAGATAGAAATCCTGAAGACATAGGGATAGGTAGAGAATTCATGAACAAAAATCAAACCACATGGGAAATACTTCCCAGAATCAATAACTGAGATCTGGTCTCACTAAAAAGTTTTTGCATGACAAAAGAAATCCCCAAAAGAGTAAGAAAAACCTATGAATTTTGAAAAAGTTTTCAACTTTTCCTCAGACAAATGACTTCTGTCTAGAACATATAAAGAACTAAAAAAAATCAGGCCCTCGAAATTCAAAGACCCAATCCAAAAATGGGCATCTGAGATGAATACACAGTTCTCAGACGAAGAAATACAAATGACAAATAAATACATGAAAAAATATTCAGCATCATTTGTCATTAGAGAAATGCAAATTAAAACAACATGGAGATTCCATATCCAGAAAGAATGGTCAGGATAAAGAAAACTACTACCAACAAATGCTGGAGAGGCCGTGGGAAAAAGGGACAGTTCTGCACTATTGGTGGGAGTGTAGACTGATACAACCACTGTGGAAGTCAGCCTGGGTATTCCTCAAAAGGCTAAGATTGGAAGTCCTATTTGACCCAGCTATCCCACTTCTGGGCAAATTCCCAGAAGAACTGAAAACATCATACCACAGTGATATATGTGCACCCATGTTTATACTTTGCCAAGCTTTTTTGAATGATCAGAGAAACACTAGGAAAACATGGATTTAAATGTTTTATAATGACAAAGTTGCTGTGCTCTTTCTTAGTTTTTATTTCATTTAAAGGTAAAAAGATTTTTTAAACTCCCGCTCATCTAAACTGTTTTCATGTACAGAATGCACAATAAAGTTTAGTGAAAGATAAGCCAAGTGGAAAATTTCACATTATGAGACAAGACAGCATAGCATTGTGCTTAAATAAAAATATACATGGATTTGAGGGCTGTCATAAGTTAAATTATGTCCCAAGAAAGATATGCCATTGTCCTAATCTTATCATGTTTAAATGTGATCTTATTTGGAAAAGGCATCATTATAGATGTAATTAGTTATCACAAAATCATACAGGAACAGGGTGAGGCCTCAGTCCAGTACAACTTGCATCCTTCTAAGAAAAAGAGCAGGCATGATGGCACATATCCATAATGCCAGCTACTGGAAGGCTGAGACAGGAGATTTACTTGTTTGAGGCCTACCTGCACAAGTTAGTGAGATTCTCAAAATTTAAAATAAAATTTGAGAAGTCAGTGGTAGAGAGTGCCTAGCAAGTGTGAACCCCTGGGTACAATCCCCACTATCACAAAGTAAATAGATAAATGAAAAAGAAAGAAAGTGACAGACACAGAAAAGACAGCCTCAAAACATCCAGATTGTCCCCAAAATACCAAAAGATGAAAAAAACACACAGGGATTCTCTGCTGGAGGTTTCAGAGGGACATGAATCTGCCAACACCTCTCCTTAGTCTTGTAGTCTGCAGAATTGTGAGACAGTAAGTTTCCATTTTATTCCACCCCATTCACGATGATTTGGAAGCATCTAGGAGATGAACACACGCAGGCTCTGCCCCTCACTAACTGGCACCCTGAGACAGTCCTTTACCTCTTTTGACTTTGGGTTCCTCAAATGTACATCAGGGATAATAGTGTTGATACTTGATAAGAATGTGGTTTAAAAATATGTTAGGTGTTCAGTAACATGTATTAAATATTTGTTGTACTTGTATATAAGAGATTGTCCCTGAAACTTGATACACAGATGGCATTCAACGAACTGTTGTTTCCTTTATGTAATAATCATTTTCAGGTAAGTCTGTCTTCTGACTTTTTCTTTTCTCCTCTTTTTTGGAATTTATCTATTAAAAAATCTTTCAAGCCTGTGTTTTACATAGATACATGGAATGTAAACTTACTTGGCTATTATAACAAATTAGGTCTGAGCCAACCAGATCACTTTTCCTTCCCCCACAACCTCTAAATCATCATCATTTACCATTTAGATACATAGAATCCTGACAATTTGTGTTTTGGATTTTTGAGTTCCTAATTCTTCATTGTAGACATTTAGAAGTTGTAGGAATTCTTCATTTTTATGGATGCTGACCTGCTGTTGATCATACATTAATATTTAAGAAGTGTTCTGTGGTCTTTTTTAAAAAGTAAGGCACATTTTGATGAATTTCACAGGGCAATTTCATGTCACACACAGTATTAACTATTAGTATGTTAATTTTGCTTACATGTACTATACTTACTATGTTTTTCATCTACATTCAATATACACCCATTAAAAAGTTATTCATTAAATTAATTTTTACAGATAACTATAGGAAAAAGAGAAAATATAGAAATGTAAGAAACATAACTTTGAAAAAAGTATAGGAAGGAATATATGAACCATTGATTTGTCTTGGGACAATCAGTAAAGGATTCACTGCAGAGTCACAGGTGACTGAGCTCTTGGACAATATGGATTTTAAAAACTTAAATTGTTCTTTTCACATATATGTTTTCATAAAAATTCCTCAGCTTGTAGAAACTACAATTAATAAAACACTGGGAATCCAAAGTACATGAAAACTTGTCCATGGTAAATCTAAAGCATTTGTCAGAATCCCATTGACAGCATTTGACTACAGTCCTAATGAAAATCTGTTCCTCAAGAGATGGGAGTTCCTGAGAGGGAAAAATGGATGGCTGCGTGTGCCTGTAAAATGGGAGTGGTCACGGAAAAGCCTTCTGACATCTCTTCATGTATCACCTGGAAGAATGTGAGATCCAAAGCAATGTAAAGTTTATGATTACTTTAATTCTAGTGGTGTTTGAAAACTTAATGCACCATTTTAATATGGTCTTCCTTTGGGCTTTGGCAAAACAGACCCATAAGAGAGATATTGGATTTGTTTTATTTGGCAGAGAGGCACAGTCTGGACTTCTTTCATCTGAAACTCTTTTACCATCTTTGGAAAGAAAGTGGCTGAGATAATGGCTGACTTGTGCATTCTCTAAGGGACCCACAGGAAGTGTAACATCCCTGAAAATATTGATGTTCAGCAGGAGACTCTAAGAACAGGCACAGAGGAAGAGAGAGACAGCAACCGAGAGATTGAGATACTAACTGATATATTGATAAAGTTTTTAAAACTTCAAGATTCCAACATTAACTATCCAAAAATGGTCAATATAAAGTGTCATAGAGCCACAGGGAGTCACTAACCAATGTCAACTGGTTGCTTAAATTATGAATTTAGAATTAACCACATCACACCCTTAAGAAAGCGACTATGCTTCTACAATGCTTTATTATACAGGCAAAACTGACCATAAATTAAGACAATTGTACAATTCAACACATAAAAACCTAGCTACAGTTTTATAATCTGAAAATTATAACCAAGATTTATCTAAATATACTGACTTTTGTTACTGTTATTGTTTCAATTTTATTTTGAACTCGATACGGAAACAAAATATCATTCAGATTTTGGGACTCCCATCCATTGAGTGGTCAAGGCCACTGGCCTGGAGGGAACCTGCGATCAAGGGCTTGGCTATCAAATTCAGGCTCTGCTATGTTCCAGTTGGGCAACCTGAACTGACTTTCTCCACCTCTCAGAACATCCACTTTCTTGCCTGTAAAATGAAGAAAAAACACCTACTCAGAGTGCCCTGAGAGATAAAGCACACAGTGCAGTATTTAATAAACAAAAGCCATAATTATTGTATTCGCTCAGGAAATTTCTTCCCCTGCGTGATGTAGGCACTGCTCACAGTGATAACTGATGTAATTTTTTTTTTTTGTCTGCACTCAAACAGGAAACAAAAGAGTATGTTTCAGCTACTTTTCTAACATTCACCTAAAACTGTTGGAAAGACTTCTCAATTTTAGGCTTGTGAACTGGCATGAAGAAGAACTTTTTGTAAATCAGTAGAAATTACATAAAAAGCTGTCCCCTTCCTGCAGCCTCACAGGCTTTGGCAGACGTTAGTGATCCTGGGGACAAACACAATTGAGCACCTGCACTTTCTGCAGTTTGGTCCAGCTAGCGCCATCACAAAGGCTGGAAAAAAATGTGCAAGGTCACAGTCAGACATACATGAGTGCCTCTTGGACACGCTCTTTCCTTTGGATGGGACATTAAACGCTGGAGTTTAATAGTCTACTCATTGGAGACATTAGAGTGCTTTCACAGGTGAAGATTTTAAATAATCTTTTACACGGGCTTTTGAGGAAAAAGCTAGGCAAATCTCTTTGTTGACTGGTTTGAAAATAGTCTCTTGAACACATAGCAAAAACTGGGTGACTATTTGTTGCCCGTTCCAAATATGTTCCAAATACCCTGTGACTATTACTCCATGATGTATTTCTTACATGTATTACATTGCATTAAACCACATCCAAATGTCCCTTATGTAGGACTTTGCTGCAGAAGGTTGGATATAATTGACCGTCTACTCCTTTAGGCCTATTAACATAAAACAATAATGGAACAGAAACCTGCAGAGTACACTAGAACCATACCACACACCATGGAGATAGTTGTAAATACTGACTCATGACATACTCCAATTCTGTAGTATCCATTTCATTTAAGATTGTATATAATTTTAATCTCAGCACTCTGACAGATTAAGGCAGCAGGATAGAAGATTCAGTTCTAGTCCCTTAGTAATCTAGCAAGACCCTGTCACAAAATAAAAAGTTAAAAAAGGGCATAGGATGTCACTTGATGCTAGATCATGCCAGTCTCCAATACTGAAAAAAAAGGACTCATAATCAAGACATTGTAATAAGTTAGAAAGTTATAATGGTGAACAAGGAACTTGATAGATCTGTCAAGGGGAAGAGGAAGAGGAGGAGGAGGAAGGACTGGTGGCGGTGGCTGAAAAGATAAGAAGTATAAAATATAAGTAACCTTTATTTCGGGAATGCGGGGAGAGACACCCCCGACCGCCCTGGGGCGTGGCATCTGTACCCCTGGGCCGGCGATCTCTCCCCCGAACACGTGGAGTGAGGCACATAAGTAGCCTCGGCCTGGGGTGGACCCTAAGGGGCATTAGGGATGCACAGGTAGCCCATTGGTCTTAGTTTGGTGCCAGAGGTAATTTCCAAGGGTGGGGGGAGATAGGAGCTCCCTGGCTTTACCCGCTCAGTATTCGGCCTGGGCCAGTAACCCTTTCAGAACTGATTCAGCATTTAAGTGTAGTGAACCAAGACTGTCTTCTGGAGACTAAAAGCATGGCCTTAACACAATGTTTGGGTTTAATGGTGCAGTTCTTCGTTACTGTAATGAACTAAGAAAATGGTAAAAAAAAAAAAACCAACCATAGATTACCCACCTCTTTGAGAGTCACCCAAATTATTCAAACTACTTATTTCATGAAAAGCCATATTTAAAGTAGAGAAAATTCTGATCACCATGCATTCTGATTCATATAATTGGAAAGCACTAGCTTTGGTCAAGAATATCACAATTTTCCATTCTACTATTAAAAAAAAAAAACAGAATCTTTGCTTAACGTTTATCAAAAGTCTTTTTTCATATTTTTATGTTCTTACCTCAAAAGCCTCTCAGTAAACAAAACAAATAAAGACCAGAATTAGTGATTCCACTGGCTTTCTTCCCAGACTAAGTACTCACAGAAAAATGAGATTTTTATATTCCTAAACATCTGCATTTCATTCACATCTTCTCCCAAGGAGAGAATCTGAAGCAGAATAAAAGACCAGCTCTTCATCTACAGAAGAAGAGTGTCTTGACTTAAATGGGCCAAATGTCTTAGAAAGCTTACCCAGAGAGGAAAAACCCCAAACTGTGCTGCAGTGTTGTGAATAAGTCCTACAGCATCCTCCTCCCAGCAAACTGTCCTGGGTAACTGCTCAAATTCTTTAGATTTGGTAATAAAAGGATGCCATTTTGACCATTTCCCTTCCTAGACCCACAAACTGTGGAATGGCTGAATACTCCTTCCCTTTGATGGTCTTGCCCAAGGGCTGTTTTAGCACCCCATAAATCCTGTAATTGTATAGGATCATCTGGCAGTGTGTGGGTTTTTCTGCTAAATCACAGTGAGAGGAAGATCAGGAGGAATCTGAAAAATAAAGCATTCTAGTAGCATTAGAAGATTTATAGTGGGAGCGAACAGCACTGGCAAAACCCCAGAAAGGCCTTTACTACTAGAAAGATGGCATGGCTGGGCACTGAGGTCTCCTGCATTATCTGAGAGGAGAATTGAGAGGCAACTCTAGCTCTTTCTTCTCTGTGTTTCTGCTGCTGGGGAGAATGTAATGCAGTTTCAAAGTGGGTGGGCCATGAAGGTTATCAACCTGGTAAGTTTATGCCCTTCTCTAGAAATGTTCTATAAGCAGGCTTAATACATGGGAATTGGAAACTGTGAAAGGTAGGTGTAGGAAATACAACACAACCATTTTGAATGTGTTGTGGGGTTTTTTTTTTTTTTTTTTTTTGCATTTCATGTATTTGTGTGTTTTCTCAGAGTGTCTTCATCAAATAATCATGATAAAGGCATTACAAGATTCTGACAATTTTGCTGAGGGCCAGCGCTGAGGACTGAACCTAGCACCTTGCCCATGCTCGGCATGTGCTCTATCATTGAGCTACACACAGTCTCAGCCCCAAATGACTGTCATATCAGTGGCCTGAGATGTGTGGCTACATTCGTGCATCTCAGCAAGAAGTCAGTGTGATGGGAAAAGTTGGAGACTAGGTTGTACTGTTGTGGTTATTGGAGAGAGATCGCTAATGGAATGGAGAACAACGCTGTATCCCATTTAATAAAACCTGTGCTGCTCCCTGGATAAGAAATCTCCACTCCTGTGTTTATAAATGCTCTGAAAACAAAGAAATATGCAAAGATGTATGAAGCATTTCCCCTAATTGTATCAAATTTAAAAGTTTCCTAGCAAGTTGAAACCAATGTAAAGCTGCTATAATTAACAGATTAAAACCTATCAACAGACTCTTCACATCAGAAATTAAAGGGAAAATTACAGGTCTCTTAAGAAGTTAAAGCTTCTTAGACAGCAATGGCAAGGAAAAACCACACACCTTAAAGGAAATTTTTTTTTTCAAAATAAGCAGTAACTAAATTATATGGAATGTGTGATTCTTTTGAACGCTCTGAGTCTAAGAGTCCTATAAAATACAACTTTCAGGTCAATAAAAGCTATTGGTAAAGCAAAAGACATACACTGGAAATAATTGATAACAAATGTCAGCCACATAGGACCTAACCCAGGTGCCAGCTCCTCCTCATCCTCTCTCCCTTCCCAGCTGGCCTCAAACATCCTTGAGCTTCTTAGCATCATGTGTGTCCCAGAGGGTCCCAACATCAGCACTCCATGTCTTAGCCTCCATGTGGCTCCAAGATAGTGAGCTCAGTTCCCAGCCTGATCTCTAACTTATCCTGCATCTGCAAGTAAATTTGTCCAAAAGAGAACTTTCGATTTTCAACATCACCCCACACAAAAAATCATAACAAAATTGCTGTCATCTTGGGCCTCCCCATCTCCTTCTGCAGTACTGCCTGCCAGCCAGCAGGCCTCAGATTAGGAATTTTCAGTTATTCTCTCTCATTGCTCATGATTCTTCTGCAAGATACATTTCTTCTGCCTTTAAAGATAGACCAAGTACCACCACTATTTTGTTTCAGGGCTACTGCCCTATTCTAAGACACACTTTCCCTTTTTTGGCTCCTTGCTCTCACATTTTAATTCTTGTACTCAGGATAAGAAAAGGACAAGAGTGTGTTCCATAAGTAATATGGTGGATTACCAGGGGTACAGGAGTTAAGTAGTCAACAAAGTGAATTGCCAGAATCTTGGGATACAGAACAACTAAAAATTGTGATTCAGGACAATTGAAAAGGTGCAAGAAAAAGACTATTTGGGTTTGATAAGTGATCATTTAAAGAAAGCAGAAAAATATAATAGGAGGAGTCTACCCAACTAAGACCTCCTCCTAACTCTCATCCAAGCATATAAATGCCTACATAAGTAAAAATAAGTGCAGGCACTTTATATCCCACATGAACATCATGCAAAGGAACTAACATCTACGTGTTTATCAGTTTAGACAGTTAAATCATCAGTCAGCAAACACTCATTATGCAAACATCATACCCAAGTACCCTGACCTGGTCTGGTAGTGCTGAACTAAAAGTGGCTCAGGACTCCAGGAGTTCACAGTCAAGAAGACAGAAATACAAAGAAGTATAATTTTATGTTAGGAGCACCATTACTGTGGTAGGAAGAAGAGTCAACAGAAGAACTTCACACTGGACTTGGGATGGGACAGTCCAGTAGGGGATTTCTAGGTAGACCAGGAAGAAAGGAGCAAGAAAAGAAAGAGCAATGTGTGAAAGTATAAAATCAGATCTCACAGGGTCAATATTGATTCAGTAGTCATCTGGAGATGGAACCCAGGGCCTCAATCATGCTAGGGAAGCAGCTGTACCCAGCGCTTGGCAGAACTTTTACAAGGCAGGGTAGAGAAGAAAGAAAATAGGAGATTGCAGGTGGGCCCTGGAGGGTAGTATGACAGTTCCCGCCCTTCCTTTCTCTTTCCCCTGCTCCCCAGCTGCTATCAGGTGAACAGGCCTCCTCTGCCACGCGCTCTGTGCACCATGGTCCCAAAGCAAGTGCAATACAATTGGGACCTGAAACCTTTGAAACTGCGAGACGAAATAAACTTTTTCCCTATGAAGTTGGTTCTCTCAGGAATTGTCTCAGTGATGGAAAGCTAAGCCAGACCCCACCTACTCAGATGGAGAGGGCCGCAATGGCCAACTAGGGAACCAGGACACAAACCACTCTTTCCTAGAGTTTTGCATAGCAGAAACAAAGAAGCTTTAGCAATACCCACGTAGCTTGTCAGTAGTGAACAGCACAATTTCATATGACCAGTCCTTATACTTACTGGGCTCTTACCATGTTGTAGCATTATTTGGAGGACCTTCTTGACATATTTATCCCTAAACAATCCTACAGGGTAAGCACTGATTTACCATCTTCAAAATGAACAGGAGGAAATCAGGACAGAAAAGCTCTGACCCACCTGTGACCATTTCACTGTGACATTTTCTGCAGGTGCCGTAACAAGTTGTTAATCTTTCTTTTTTCCTTTCTCTCTTTTTGTTCTTTCTCTCTCCCTCTCTTTCTTTCCCTTTCTCTCTTCTTTCTTTTTTTCTCTCTTTTATGTGTGTCTGTGTCTGTCTGTCTGGGGTGGGGGAGTATTAGGAATCAAACCCAGCACTCATGTGTGCATGTTAGGCAAGGGCTGTACTACTGAGCTATATTCCCAATCCAGCTACTACACAAACTAGAGGCTTAAAGGAATAGAAATTTATTCTCTCATGGTTCTGGTGACCAGAAGTACAGAATAGCGACAAAAGTTAGAAATAAATCACCTTTTTATACCCAAAGTAAAAATACCACAAAGTTTCAAGAAGAATCTATTAGTTTATTAACTAAAAATGTCTAGTATTATAATTTTGTAAGAAAAATTAATAAACATTAACATTCCCTCCAAGCATACGGACATTGAGTATGTCTGGGTCTTCTCTTTAATGGACACTTGTCATTGGAGTTAAGGCCAGGATAACTTGATCTAGAGATCTCTAAGTTAATGACATCTCAAGAGAAGAAAGAAGGGAGATGGAAGGGGACATAAAAGAATGAACGTGTGCTATGAACATGTACCAGCATCCAATCATTACACCAATATGTACTAATAAAAATAAAAAATTTCAAAAGTTAATGATATCTGCAAAGACCTTCAAGCTGGTATTCACAAGGTTGGAGTACTAGGATACAGATACTTGGGGGCGAAGGTCACTGTCATCAACTCCCTACAATTGCTGTCAAGGAACAGAGCTGATGTCAAAACCAAGCCATCTGATTCTAGAATCCTTACTTTCTAAGCCACCCTCCCCCCAAATATGCTTCCAAAAGGCCAGGATGGGTGAAGAGAAGGACAAATCAGGAGAACTTTATGAATGTTCTGCACTAGGAAAAATTCCTGAAACTTTCACCTGACCTTACCAATGGGGAAGAGTATACCAATAATGAGCTACATAGCATTTCTTGGCAGCCCATGTTTAAAGGTAAGATGATGTACTGGTACTTCACATCCAATACTGTGGAGCCTAATTCACACCTTTAATTGTAGAGAAGAAAAGCCTAAGGCTAGGCCACTTCTCTCCATTCTTTCAAACATCCATAATTTCACTATTATCTTTCCTTTTACTTTAATAAGTTATTTTGTCCTGTCAGGATTTAAAGATCACATTTTATCCTGTGTCTTCCAGGCAGATCAAGCTGTTACATGATTTCAGTAAAGTAGCTTCTCCAGCATAATGGATGAGCAGTCTTTCAAGTTGGGAAAGAATCTTCGTTTCCTGGTAAGTTTAGACACTTAATTAACCAGAAGACTTCTGGTATAACAGATAAGGGTCCTAGTGGTCCAGGTGTGATTTGTTCTATGACTCAGGATAAATTTCTTAGTATTGAGGTCTCGATTTCCACATCCAGAAGCTGGAATAACTCTCAGAACTTATTATTTGTTTAAAAATTTACTCACACGGCCTTTAAATCTTGCCAACTTCACTGCTAAGCAATAAGATCTTGAGGGGAAAAAAATCTCATTTGAATACTCATTTTTTCCATTGAGTTATATCACATTCCACTTCATTTTTAGAAATAGAGTTTTTTAAGAAAAGAATTTTTATCTAGAAATTCTCTTCAAACAAAGTTCAGACTTATTCTGGTTACACTGCTTTCACTCTACATTGAAAGTAACCAGAAAAGAATTTCCTCATAATTTATCTGTATTAATATCTTCTGGGGAACTCCAACCTTAATTTATCTCCTAAAATTGCAAAATAATTGTTAATGGTGCATTTCATAGCAGTAAATAATTGGTAAGTAGGAGCTCCCACTTCTGGAAAGTCTAACTGTCATTGGTGATTCAGTTGTAAGTTGCAAAACTATTTTCATGAGAAATTGCAGAGGATTTCTGGAACTACTTTGATGCATATAAATTCTCTGTTTTGCCTCAAGTCACTTTTAAATATCTTTTGAGCAGGACACATCTTGATTGGGTCAGTATTATTAGAATCACCTTCTCGTACTGGGAACCATAAATAATGGGTTCACTGCAGCCAGGTGACTTGTTTTAGAAACCGGTTCCTGTTCCTTCCCAGTACAACCGGAAAGGGGTACTTAGTGGGATGGTCATGTTTCATCCATGAACTACACAACCATCACCAGGGTGTAGGCACTCACAAAGCAGAGATTCACCAAAGTGGTCATTAAAACAGAAAATACAGAACACATTTGCTCTCCATGTAATATATTATGACCAAAATTTCCCTTTCTCCATTTCCTGTGGTGTATTCAGAATTTCAAAACTCAGCCCAAAAGAAAGAAGAAAGTAGAGACCAGGAAAAGCCAAGAATGCCTCCCATCCTAGGTACACTAGGAAGTGCACAAGCACCTTCCTTATTAGTGCGAGGGCCTTTACCAGCTCCATCTAAAAACAAGGTGCACAGAGATAAAATTTACTCCCCCAAACCCTTTATTCTCCAAAAAACAATTTCTCTATCCCACAGGCAGCATTCATAATTTCACCACCATCTTTTCTTTTATTACATTCGTCAGCACCCCATCCAAATCATCCTGTGTCCTTTTTCATGTTAAATTAACTTCCTGTAAACCTTTCACCATCTCCCACACCCTACTGCTTCTTCCAAAAGAAAGACGTGGGGTTTTAACTCACTGCTCACTTCCTTACCGGATTTGCTCTCTAGCTCTATCTATTTACATCTGGAAGGAGAAGAAAAGAACTATGTTATTGTAATGTGCAGATTGGATCCATAATAAAACCACTATGGATTGATCCTTTTTTCCTTTACAGAATATATGTCCCCTGGAGGGAAACTTAGCTTTTTATGCTTGAAGCAGCATCACAAGAACAGAGAGCTACAAAGTATGCCGTAACTCATAGCTTTGTATAGCTGTACTTTGAAATGTAATTCCCTATGCTTTAAGAGCTTAAATCTCCCTGAAAAAGACTGCATACAAAGTCTGCATGCATCCGTACATGTGCCAAAGGAAATGGGGATCCGGAAAGGACAGAACAAGCTGTCGTGGTCAGGCAGGGTCTTCCAGAAAAGAAGGAGACACTGCCTTCGGGAATGCCGATGGAGCCAATAAGTGAGATCTCTCAACCATGGTCTTCAGTGACAGCAGAGTGTGATGTCTACCCTTTGTCCTTTCGTGTGTGACTTTTGGCAATTTACCATCACTCTTCGAGCTTCTATTACTTCACTTATAAACTAGAGAGGACAAGATCAATGCCATCATTTTAAAATCAAGTATTACTTGGCCTTTCTGTGACTATTGTTAAAAAACAGCTTCTTTTTGACCTACTCCTCCCCTTTAGCTTTTGAGAAATCACTTATTTCTTGATGTCACAAAGGTTTTAGGATAAGTGTTTTATCTTTCCCTTAAAGTTGAGGTTTCCTTAAATTCTCTTTTCTTCTTATTCCTGGCATAAACTTATCCTTATGTATGGGGTTGAATAATACCTCTAAGGTCTTGGTTCCTAAATTCACAGCCTGCCATTCCACTTTCATATATACTTCTTACTGAACATCTCTGCTTCAGTGTTCCCCAAGCACCTCAGCTCAGTATGCTGAAAACTGAACTCACGTTTTCCTCCATGTCTGTCTCTCTTCACATGTTCCCTAATCCCACAAATGGTATCACCATCTAGCCAGTGAATCATTTATGTTGAGGGCCCCCAAGTTCATCCTCATTTTCGGTCATTATCTAGATCAGTGGTGACAAAACTATGGCACAGGAACTATAGCAGGCTGTTAGTTATCATTGAAAGCTCTGAAAGGTTCACCATCACTGCTCTAAGATGGGCTTACAGAGCTCAGAAAAGCTGTTATACTCACTGTTGCAACTTACTGTAGTGAGAGACAACAGACTGAAATCAGCAAAGCTGAAAGATATAGGAGGGAGGAGCTGGAAGAGATGAGGTACCAGCTTCTGCTGTCCTTTCTGATGGATTCTTACAGACTCCATCCATGACTCTTACAGACTCCACACTTGACTCTCTTACCCACAGTGTGTGGCAACACAAAGAGATAGCTATCAAGCAAGGAGATTCCTGAGCCTTTGAGTCCAAAGTTTCACTGGGACTTAGATATGTAAATGAGGCTGTCTGCCCACCTGGCCAAGGTTAGCCAAGGTTCCAGTCCCTCATGTGTCCAGTCCCTCCAGAGGTCAAGTCTACCCTGCAAGACCTACAGTCACACCATAAATCACATTGCTAGCATAGACAAGATGCACAGTTGAAGGCCTACAGCAAACAAAGATGATCTTAATGGGCAGGCTGCTCCAAGGCCTAGGAGTTATATCCCAGGAGACAGGCAAAAGCTAACTTTGAAATCTAAAGGGTTTAATTTAGTTCTACTATGTCAATCTTTGACTTTCAATATGATTTAAAATATACTGGCCACAATCAACTGTTCTCTGCTCCTAACAACTTATATCCAATTGGTCTATAAACCCTTCTTGTTCTGTCTTCATAGCTCCATGTTCACACATTTATCTTTAGCCACAGCTCTCCTTTCCCAGCCCTTACTACTCTGTCACAAAGACTTCCTAATTTTCATTTCCATTGCTACTGCCTCCCCGTGTGCCTAACCCCTATTATGTCATATATACATCTGCCTCTATCCTGCCAACCATCCTGCATACTTCTTTCAAAATGATAATTATAAACAAGAAATCTGGCTGTATCAGTGTACTACATAAAGTCTAGGAAGTAGGTATCGGCAGCTTTATTTGCTTAGATGCTATAGATCAGCTTCGAATAATACGGCTGCCCACATTTCCAGTCTCGTAGTGTATTGTGTTCCATGCTAACCAAAATGCTTCTTTATCTTCATATCCTTACATATTCCACACTCTCTGAGTAACCTTGCCCCCCTGACACATACTGCCCCACATCCAGTAAAAAATTTCTTAAGCTAAATTCCCAGAACCTATGTGAGTCAGTTCCTTCAGAACGCCTACTTTCAAAGTTGTTCAAGTGTTCTTTCTCTGTATGTTGTAAACATTCTGTACATGATTCATTTTGTGCTGTTGTTCCTTATTTTGCTTGTTGATATGCTTCTTTATGTCTCTGCTAGACAAAAAGACCCTCAATGACCATGTCTGTATGTTTCAGAATGTCATTTTCCAAACCTAGTGGGTAGCAGTTATGGTGATGATAGAGACATATTGTTGAAGACTGGACATAATTTAAAAGTGTTGCAGGAACAAAGTTGATCTTAACAGGATGGCACCTATTTTTGTTTTCAGTTAAAGTGGAGCCACTTTATGGCAATAGCTCAAATACATTTTACCAACCTCTTTATCTGTCACCTTTGTAAAATATACAAAATTTTAATAAGATCCTAAGAGGGCTTATATAGTTTCAATTTTTGCATAAGATAAAACTCTAATATAGATGTTACATTATTTCACATGATATAATTTAATTAGACAACAAATACAATGCCCATATCCAGTGCCTCACTGGTAGTAGATACTCAAGGTGCATTTCCTTTCTCTCCAGTTCTCCCTATGCCCACCCTTACATATTGTTTACTTTGGCTATTCTTTTCATGTTTACAGCAGTTATCACCACTATGATCTCTGGATATCTTAAACAAATGCAACCTATATTTTTTTCTTTTCTTTTTTTTCAAATTATTACAATTTCTCCAAAAAATATGAGGTGCAAACCAAACACTCTATATTTCACATTTATTTTGTATGGCAAAGCATGGAATAATCATCAGAGGCCAAGATTTTAAATTCCATAATAATCCTGGCATGCCTGACACCAGATATAACATGAAATATAATCTCGGTGAATGAAGTCACAGTTTTAATTAATTTAGTATATACAATCTGATCTAATTTCTATAAAGTGATTTAAGATTCCTGTGTGCATTATTAGTACTGATTGTGGGGTCTAGAGTTCTTGCAATATGTTTTAGTAATATTAACAGTCTTACAAATGATAATAAACTTTTATCATCAAGAACCTAAAAATGTATAGATCTCTTTAGCCTTGGCAAGAAAATTTTTATTTGCTTTATGGCCTCTTAAAAAAACAAAGGATTCTGTTTTAGTTTTACTGGCTGTCTGGAAGAGAAGGAACATAAAAATTGGAGTAAAGAAAAAAAGGGCTGGTTTTCAACTTTTTTAGCATATAGATTAGTATTAATTACCATGCAATGAGTTAAAAATTCCTACCAAGACACCGAGGTTTGTGGGTCCTTTAATGAGTATTTTCTTTCTACTGGGTGATATAAAAATTTAAAAGTGTTAAGGATTTGCACTTGGAAAATGTCTCTAAGCTAGTTATAGGAGCAGCTCCACAGGAAAACACATTTTCCATTTGTAACTTTGGTAATGCGTTTCAGGAGATCCGAGCTGGGACAGCCGGCTTCCTCTGCTGAGTCTCTATCGTCCTGACTCAGGGCTCCTCAGGCTGCCTTGTGCCTGCTCTCGGCTGCACCTTCTCCGTTTCCCTTAACTTTCCAAACTTAGAGAAACCACTGAAGTGTACTTTCTTCCCCTCACCTCCAGAGTGGGCTGAGCCCAGCGCAGTCATCTCAACCTTTGAGGGATGACTGCGAGGAGGAGCCTCCAGGGACACAGAGGCTGGTTTTTGGCCCATTTGCAATGCTTTGGGATAGTTTGCCATCATTGCAAGTGTGGATGTAGAATATTTTTGAGGAGGATAAATCTAAATATTATAAAGCCTAGCCAGGAGTGGTGGTGCTTGCCTACAATCCCAGCACTCCGTAGGCAAGAGGCTCACCACGGGCTCATGGCCAGCTTGGCCTACAGAATGAGCGCAAGGCCAGGATGAACTATATGATGAGACCCTGTCTCAAAAACAAAAACAAAAACACAAAAAACTTAACATTATGGAGCCCGAACAAAACTGGGCTGTTGGCAAGGCCCTGCTCCTATAGTTGTCCTTCTCAGAGAAGTGGGACTCATGCATGGCCTCGGATCTGTGCTCTGAATCCACTGCCACATCACGGCTCCGGTGCCTGGGACACACAGCAGGACATGCATGCGGTGGATGCCAGGCAAAACCCAGACCTGGGAGAAGCAGGGCTTCTCAGACGGGAAGCTGAGGCCAGGTGACTCCCACCGACCTTGCCAGAGCCCTTACAAAACTGTACCTCAGGCAGAGATTCCGCCTGTCCTCTCTCCTTCCTGACCTCTGTCCTTTTCAAGGTCGTCTTCCTCAGCTCCAGCTCTATCCCCTTTTCTCTTCACAGATGGCCTCCCTAATAAATCCCCAACATCTACCTGTCTTGATGTCTGTCTCTATGTCAACTCTAATTAATGCTGCTGTCATATCACTTGGGATTATGTTACTTTTACTATACAGAAAATCCAAAATACTGTGTCAATAATCATTGAATTTCATTTTTCTCTCAAGTCCAAGAATACAGCTTCTGTTCCTATAGTGCTATAACTGAAAGGTCTTCTATCTTTTTGTTTTAGCTTTGTTAATCTTGGCTGTCATGCTCAGGTCACCTCATACTACAAAATGACCACTACAGCTCCAACCATTCCATCTAAGCAGGAGGCAGAAAAAAGTAATGGTAAAGGGCCACAATGATTTTCTTCCTAATGAGCAAGCTTTCTTGCTCCATTTCTTGTAGATGGTGAGAAACAGGTTCAATGTCCAGCTCTCTGAGAGAGGGAGTTCTAATCGTGAGCCAGGAAAATATGAACATGACCCTGTGGTCCCTTCCTTAATTTTCCAAGGACCCTGTCTTAGGATTTCAGGTGGAAGCAAAAATTGTTAATGATTCTACCTGCAGAAATAAAATCATAAATTCTGCCTGTCTTCAAACCTACAGTATAATGATTAAAAACAATAGAATTTTGATGTCAGGAAAAATTTGAGCAAAATCTCAACTCTTTATTTGCACTAACAGAGTGAACTAGTGAACAAATAGTTAAGCCTCTCCGCCACATAGTGATTGGTCAACAAATGTTAGTCAACCGCTATTTGCTATACAAGATAAGAACTGGACCCTTAACAAGTGGAAGTGGAATATTTTTAAAAGATTCTAAAAGCCTTTGGATTTTACACTGTCTCATAAATACCATATCCCAAAACATCAAGTCCATCTTTTTTTAAGTTATCTTTCTTATTATTTTAAGGTTTCTTTTATTTTTCTGAATAATTGCAGTCTTTAGGCTGTCCTGGTTCCCTCTTCTAACCTCGGCTACCACACCGTTGGGCCCCTTCTTCTCCCAGCACCTCCCACCCGGCACTGGAATGTGATAATTAAAAATCTCATGCCATCCAGCTTGTGCTGCAGAATCACCCCATCCATTGACTGCACACTTTAATGATTTGCACACTGTGAGACAAAAGTAGATGTTTTCAGTCAATTCATCCATGTGATGTAAACACATTGCAGAGCTTAGCCAGCTTGAACTTGATTCTAGATCAGGTGATGAAGAAATTAGAAAAATCTGCTTCCCTAAGAAGAAGCCTTTTGCAAACTCACAGTATAGCCTTAACGATCTCTAAGCTTGTAGATAGCAGTTTACCCCACTGCACACTGTCACGAAATGTGATCCTTCAAACCACTGTGTTCACTGGTGATCAATGGGTAAAATATTTTAATTGCATACATGTGTAATATATATAATCTTATTATACATGTGTGTATATAAAACATCTTTGTATGTTGCTATATATTGCTGATAATCATTTTTCTGCAAGCTGGAGCCTATCAATGCAAAAAGAATTGTTTCCTTTGATTCAGCTCTGTAGTTCTCTCATAACTCATACCAGAAAAAATAGTGTTGTAGCTTTTGCCTATCTACAAAGCTGAAATCACTTTTTGTCCACAGATAGATGATCTTATATTTCCTTTCTATATAACCTATGAAGAGTTCCTTTCCTTTCTAGGACTCAGTTTCCCCATTTATCAAGAAGAATTGAAAGTGCCCATTTGACAAGATTGCTGTAAAGAAAGATCAGAGACAGCAGATGTGACACGCCAGTGCATTCTACTGAACAGGCACTCAATAAAAGGGAACAGCAGTGGTGTGAGGATACTAATGATGATGATGATGATGATGATGACAAAAATAGCAATAATGACAACAGTGAAGATGATTATAAGTAGGATATGAGAATGCAGGTTAAAAAAAAGTGGAAAAGGAAAATGTACTTGTTTTCTATTGTTACAGAAACAAATTACCACAAGCTTTAGTGATCAGAAGTTTGGGCACAAGTTTTTTGGGGGGTTTTTGGTGCTTGTTTGTTTGAGACAAGGGCTCACCATGCAGTTCAGGCTGGCCCTGAACTCACTTTTAGCCCAGAGTGGCCTCAGAGTGACAGCAATCCTCCTACCTCGGCCTCCTGAGTGCTGGGATTACAGGCATGTGCACCACACCTGGTGGGATTCAGGTTTTGCTTCCAATCTCTCAAGACCTAAAAGAAGGTAACCAGGACTGTGTTCCTCCCAGGCGTCTAAGGCATCACCTGTTCTCCTCCTTTTTGCAGCTTCTAAAAGCTGCCTGCATCCCTTGGTCATAGTTCCTTCTCCACCTTTGACACCAGCAGTGGTTCTACTAGAGACTTGAATGTCTCCTCCTCTTCTTCCGTTTCACCTTCCCGACTTCCTGACCTGCTCTTCTCTTCAACAGGCCTGGGTATTTTCATTGAGACCACCCGACAACCTTTCTATACTAAGCTCCACAGTTTAAACCCCTTCCATAATCATTTTACCCTGTAGGATAAGACATTCACAAGTTCCAAGTATAAGGAGTTAGACATCCTTTGTGACTATTATTCTGCATATGCAGAGAGAAAAGAAAATGTCAAAATATTAGGAATTATTCACACACCTTGTCATAATAATCTTTTCTTGGTGTTGAGAAGGGAAAAAATAATTATTTTACTTCAGTTATATCACTCTAAGAAAACATCAGAGGCTAAATACATCTAAGGAAAAGAGGTTTATTTACTTCCCATTCCAGGTCAAAGAGCATGGCATGGACATCTGCTAGACCTCGTGGTAGAATGCATCACAGGACAGGAGAGGTGACAGGGCAAAAAGGTGAGCTGAGAAAGCTGCACTCACTTTCCAGCAACACATCCACGTGAGAACTGTTGGTACCAGAAGATCCACTACCTCAAAAAATACCTTTCTCAGCCGGGCGTGGTGGCTCACGCCTGTAATCCCAGCACTAGGGAGGTTGAGACAGGAGGATCATTGTGAGTTCGAGACCAGCCTGGGCTACAAAGTGAGCTCAAGGCCAGCCTGAACTGCATAGCCAGACCCTGTCTCAAAAACACACACACAAAAAAAAAAGAAAAAGAAAATACCTTTCTCACAATTGTGAGAGTGGAGTCCCACCATATCGGGGTCCAAGCCCAGGACATCAATCTCCTGCTCACAGGTATGATGACAAAATAAAACACAGAAAAAACATATATTAGTTACAGGAAGTGCCAGGATGGTCTGACAACTGGCTAAGACCACAAGACATGGAGCCTTCGGCTTTTATTAGGTGACAGCCTGATTGGGGTGAGCAGGTAGGCCGCAGGAAGTAGTGCGGGTGAACTGCTGAAGTGGGGAAGGTTCAAGAATTGGGGAACAATGCACTTTTGGGAAATCACACAGGAAGAGATCATGGTTAACCGATAATCTATTTGCTAACTGGATTGCTGAGCTAGATGGGATTTATAGGAGTCACAGTCCTCAACTGTCTGTGACCTGCTTTGAGTCACCGGAACTTCACCGGCTGTTTGTTGGCCTCTGCTCTGGCCATTGGCTTAAAGATCATCAGGTAAGCCAGTATGGACCTCGCCATGAGCCATGTAGGCCTAGAACAGACTCTCAATGTACTTTTGTGCCAATTTATTAATAATAGTTATTGCCTGCTTGTGCCTTATTAAGCTGGTCCTCAGCACCCCTATCTAACTACCTTCTCCTAAGGCCCCACCTCTTTTCCTGTCCTAACACCAACACACTGGGAACGCTGGGGCACAGACCTTATCCAAACCACAGCATACAATCACCTTGCAGGAATGGAAAGAGCAGCGACCTGTTTCATCTCTGTAACCTGGAGCAAGGTATGAAATGCTTTAACATTTCTATTTCATCTATGAGGTGAAAAAAAAAATCAGATCCAGCTATGTCGGAACTTGGGGCATTGAGCAAGAAAGCAGCACCCCTCTCCTGGTAAGCAACTGTGGCTGCTGAGCCAGGAAGAAAACCAGTCAGTGTCAGCCTACCTGGGTATGGGCTGAGAAACAAACATCCCACCCCACCCCCCAACCCCATTAGCAACTGGGGGCAGAGGTCTGAGCATCTCTTGGGAGGATGACTATATGCAATACACCAAATATGGGGGATTTCCTTCTACATTCTTTTTGAAGGCAAATGTTGTTTTCACTGTTTTGCTTTGTTCTGATTGTTTTGCTCTATTCAATATTCTGTTTTGATAGGTTTTATAATATTTTGTTTTTGGTGTGATTTTTGCAGTATCTGATTGAATGGACAACTATTTTGAAGATATCGAGATATACTATGGTACCTATTACTGTTATCCCAGTATCCTGCTGTGAAGTTCTGTACCAATTTCACGGCATTGTCTCAAGTGGCTTTGTTCTGTCTTGTTTTATTGTATTTTACTACCTTCAAAATAAAAATAAATCGTGTCAGTGATGTAAAAGTGTTATTTCTCATTAAAAAAAAAATTCTATCATTTGGCTAGAATCAACTTAACAGAAAGAATTTCCTAAATCCTTCCATAACTTGGAGTGACATTGTTTCACCAAAACTAAAGATAAACTTAGGGCTGCACCTTATGGTCCCTGGCTCATGTGGAGAATTATAATGAAAATGAAGCCTGGTTTGTTTTTAATAGATTAAAGTTGCCTGGAAAGATGAGCATTTGTTGTCACTTTCTCAGCATGAAATTCCCCTGCTGTGAGCAGTCCCCTCTTTAAAAGAGAAGAAAAGTTAAACAAAGAACTAAACCAGAGATGAGAGCCATTCTATGCACAAATCTATCACTTCCAGGTACAGAAATACATTAACACCTGTAGAGATATGAGTCCTACCCAATTAAGCAGTTTCCAATTGTAAAAGTGTTCCACGTGGAAAACAGATTTTTAGATCTTGCCCCTTCTTCTATGATTTTCCATTTACTTTAGATGTTTCCAGATTTCTTTGAGAGATCTTCCCAATAATGCATGCGGTACAAAGTTGTTTTGTTCACAGCAAAGCAACTACTGTTTTTCAACCAAGTGGGTTTCTTAATGTCATTTTTAAAAATAATAATATTCTTATCCACTAATTTAGAGTAATTTCTTCCCAAATATGTACCCCTTAATGTCATGAGAATGTAATCCATCTTGAAAATTGCCATGGAACAAAAAAGTTTCATTCTCCCATTTTTAATCAGACTGTACTAAAGATTTCACCAACACTCACTGATTGTGGTTTTTATGCTTATGCAAACCTAGACAACAGAAATACAGAGAGGACTACTATGCAGATTTTGTTTTAATAATCCCAAAATCAGGAAGAAAGGTAAAACTGTATTCATAAAGTAATAATCATTTTTATTTTAATACAAAAGACAGCTGCCATTATAATAACCATAAAAACCATGCAAAGAGAGTCCAGGGAATAGAGTTAAGGAAATAGAGGTTTGTCAGGAAGCTTCAAGAAAGTAGTCCTATAGGTGCTAGGTTTTTATTTTGCCATGTACACAAAGTAAGGAAGGGAATTTTATGCAAGATTGATAGTATGGGAGAAAGGAAAAAAAGACCAAGCACATACAGATTTTTGTATGTGCTTAAGAAGAGATGAAACTGATGGTTTCTTTTATACAAAAAGAAAATAACCAAAAGCAGTATATGAGCACTTTCTCCTTCTCACTCTTTCTCTTCTTCTCTCCCACTCATCCCCCATTTTCCTTTCTAAGTTGCCCAGATTGGTCTTGAACTTACAATCCTGCTGCCTCGGACTTTCGAGTTCAAGCATTTTTTTTAAAAGCCCTATGAAATATCAATGCATACTGATCTACTTATTTAAATATTTTGTCATTTACAAAATGTTCTTTTCTGTTACATGAGTGTGCAATTTGATAGAATGAAAAGTTATATCTACTGGTGATTAGTCCAAAAAGACAAACTAGGATTTAGGAAATGATAAAACACACTGTGGAAGAATAGAAATTACAATAAAACCTTAAGATATATAGGAGGAAAAAATTTTAAATATATTTGTACTTATATGGCTAAAGAGGTAAATAAAACTCTCTAAACTGAGAAGAAGGAAAGAACAATGAACATTTGGAGACATATAAAAGCAATTCCAGAATCATAATATGTGAAACTACTCATGAGCTGGGGAGAGGCCTAGACTCTGGAAAAAGAGCATATCTTAATATGTATATTAGTAGCACCAGAAAAATGTACAAGGGTCTCTTATAAGTTGTTAAGAAAGAAGTTTCAAGCTTGTAATGGAGCAAGAATAAGTGGAGCCACCTCTATCATTAAAGTTATATCACTGATAATATTTCTATTTAGAGTTTCGTCTTTATAGGAATGAATATTTTTGGAAAAGAGGACTCAACCTGGGCACAGTAGTACAGGCCTATAATCTCAGATCTCGAGAGTCCGAGGCAGCAGGATTGTAAGTTCAAGACCAATCTGGGCAACTTAGAGAGAAAGGAAAATGGGGGGTGAGTGGGAAAGAAGAGAGAGAGTGAGAAGGAGAAAGTGCTCATATACTGCTTTTGGTTATTTTCTTTTTGTGTAAAGGAAACCATCAGTTTCATCTCTTCTTAAGCATATACAAAAATCTATTCTCCATTGCTTGATGTTCCTTCTTGACTGTGCTGATTTGAGTAGCATGTATCAGGGTCCCTGTGGACTCAGAGAGACTGTGTCTTCCTATATGCTTAGATTTCAGGACTGTTCATGAATGGTGAATACAATTCAAAGAATATTCCAGAAGAAAGAGTTTAAGACCTGGACCACTTGTTTCTTGGTGGCTTCATATTGGTAGACTTTTCTATAATGGGTTCTCATGACATCTCTGAGGTGGGCAGACACTAATGGGAACCAGGAGACCCAAAGTGAGCTCGTCTTGAGGGATGTAAGTATGTAAGTATGCTTCAACAAGGGTACGCAGGGTTTGGAGAAGAGCTAGTTTTGCATAGCATGCAATGAATGAAGCTTTTCTAATATAACAACCATGCTACCGGACCAGCAACTTTACCTAAGGGTAAATTTCTCAAAAAACTGTCACATTAAGAACTCAAGAGTTAAGCCCTTACTATAGCATATGCCGATGAATAAGGACCTTAGTTCTAACAAAAAATGGCAGAGATGTACAAGAACCAGAGTGTTGTGACTTAACCCTCCGAATTTCTTCCTGTGTGTCAACTGAGGTTTAAATATTTTAAAAATTTTAAGTCATTTAAATGATACCTATCCAGGTGCTGAAACATTCACTATACACCATGCTTTGTTTAAGGTTGTAAATTTGTGATATTTTCTTCTATCCACTGGTCCTGCGCCTTCACTCCACAACTTCCTTCCCCTTATCCCAACTGAAGTAGCTGTGCTTGTCCTCTTCCCTATATCTCAGCCCTGTCACAAAATTCGGGCTGAAAAGGATTGCAGTGATATACTGCCAGTAATCTGCAAAATCTAAGCAGTAGGCAGAGTCATTTGTAAAATTCTTACTTGTCACATGGAGCACTTTGGACCCAAGTCCCTCAAGTGCTTGGGCTTTTCTTCTGGAGAAGCTAACGGATTATGGGCTCTGCACGATGATTATTTCAAGTCTCAGTACAGACAACACTAAGGCACTTGGCCTCACCACACAACAGGCAGCAAGCTGAGCGGTGCAAATGTGCCGGTGGTGGGGAGAGCGTTCATCTCAGAAGCTCTGACTGGAGCCCGGTGTCATGCAGCCTGTGGCCAAATCCCCCATGCCAGCGCCCACTGCCAGTCTCTAGCTCAAACGTTTCACAGCAGCAATGGCCAAAGCCATGAACAGAAGTATGACTAAGTAGATATTTAAAAGAATTTATTAAATAAGGCTAAATAACTCCGTGCTTTGTCCTGCACTTGCAAACCATGGAATACATGCGTATCCAGCTGCCTTTGCTAGTACCCGTACTTCTTCTAAGTTACCTGGCTTCTTATACAATAGCAATAGTTTCCTATTCAACCATGAAAATAAATCCTGAATTCAAAGCTAGGCAAATACTCGTTTCAAATGCAATTTTAAAATGTAAAGCATAATTTTATCCAGGCTTGTTTTTATAAACAAAAATATGCACAAAAGTCATTTGGATTTGAATGAATGTATAAATGTAAATGTTGCATGTATATTAAATGTCATTTAATCATCTCAGCTGGATTGATTCTAAAAGGAAAAGATACACTACCTAGTTTTGATGGTCAACATATGTCTAGATATTTTATGATGGCATTTTCATAAAGCCCAAGTATGAGTTACTAATCCATTTGCCTTAGAGGGAAATGGATGAGTAGTTGAGTCTGTTATTTGAGTTGACAGAGCTCTGGACCAACCGTACTATCAATAAAGAACAAGATGGAAATAATTCTGCATTGAAGGATCTGCTTTGTGTTGGGTCGTCACATGAATTCTTTCCCTGATTTATAAATCAGTTTCTTAATTACCATGCTCAGTTCCTGGCAAGTCAAACCATTTTGTCTTTTTTAGATTATCTAGAGCAAAAATTACATGCTGAACTTTTCATTGTTTCTTTCTTTTTTTATGTACTACATCAGAGCAATGGAACCAAGTTAATCTGACCAGCCTTACTTTCTTTCTGAACTGTTCCATTTTCTTATTGATACCTTTCTTTTTATTAATCAGAATGTTTTCAAGGTTAAGATCCATCTTTCTAAAAGTTAAGCAATTGATGCTATTTTAGTTATACACACAACAGACATATACAATTTCTTTAGATATTTTTATTAAGAAACATTTTATTGTCCTAACTGGACCAATGCTTAGGAATATGAAATCTGCTCTAGTAACCACAAAGAGAATAAACAGACCAAGAATACTGTATCAATTTAGACTAACAAAAGACATTTATTTCATAATGTAGTAACCAACACATAATTTATTTACTAATAGGATAAATATGAAATGGATAAAATGTATAGCATCTTATAAGAGAAAAAAATCATATTTTGAAAATAACTTAGTTTTAAAGAACTACAGAAAATGTTAATTTCAAAATAATGGTGTAATGAAGTCAAGGTTGCTCCTAGATCAGGGCAAAACAACAAAAGCACTTTAAAAGCCTAGCATGGTAGCACACACTTGTAATTCCAGCTACTTAAGAAGCTAAGCAGGAGGGTCTTGAATTCAAGGCCAGCCCAGAAAACTTAAGCAGACTGTGTTTCTAAATAATATAGAACAAAGAGGTGGGAATGTAGCTCAGTGGTTAGGTGTTTGCCTAGCAGATATGAGGACATGAGTCAATCCCTACTACCAAAAAGAGAGGGTTCTTCATATCACCAACTCATACATAAACAAATGTACTAAAGGACACATAGATATCTTGCTCACCCAAAATCCAAGTATGCATTGCAGCCCATGACCAATGATGTGCTGGAGTTTACCAAGAAGGCAACAGGAACCTGTTGTGTAGTGTGTGCTGATTCCCAAAATGTAAATATTCCCCTCATGGCTACATGCAAGCCCCAGTGTGGGGCTGCCATCTGGGATCGGGAAGTGACCTCATTAATGGTGCTGGCTCTAGAACACTCATGACCCTAACCACCTGCTCTAGTGACTAAAAACCAGGCTACACATCTTGCTCTGTGTCTACTAGAAAAGGACAATTACATCCAAATGCCAGAAAGTTTCCACTGTCACAAATAGACCCTGATTTGCAGCGCACAGAAGATCTGACAGAAACATTTAGGTCAGAGAAAGGACAAATTAATTTGCTAAATCTTTCCTCTCCAATAGCTTGAATCATGTAGATTCTTGCATAAATAAATTTCACAATTTGAGCAAAAGTAACAATAATTTTTGAGAAAGAAAAAGTAATTTTGTAGATTAAATTAGTAATTATGAATTATGTGTGTTTTATTTGATCTCTCATCCAAATAACACTAGCTTATCAACAGAACATTCAAACAACACAAGAATAAATTATCTTTGATAGTTTGTCAAATTTTAGTCATATTGATAATATAATTTTTCACTTTGATTTTATATTATCCTATTATATTTGTCAAGGTAGAAAGTTAGAATATATTTTATCTAACAGAATAATAATTTATGCCTTCATTATTTAGATAATACTATAGAATTGGCTGAATTATTTATGAAATTACTGTTCAGTATTGTCAATTCAATACTATATTTCCTGTGCATAGGAACCCCAAATTAACCTTTGGGAAATTTTATTAACTTTTAAATATTATGAAACGATGCGATTATAAATTTGACTTTTTGAGGCAAGTTTCAGTTTTCCCCTACAAATGATTAAAGCATGCCTCCGGAGTATAAACGAACTCATTTAAGCATTTACACTAACTGCATTTAATGGTTGGAACCTAATTAATAACTCCAAAAGCAGTACGAACATTTGTATTTTCTTTGAAATTTTCTGAATTCCAAGTTCTTTTCTCTAGAATAACTTTTCATCTAAAAACTATGGATTTACTTAACTGGAAACTATGTGGAAATCATGGTTCTGCTATAAAACTTAAATCAAATAAACCCTAATGTCTTAAACGCCCAAATATAGAAATAAGGATAAACATAGTATGTATCTATATTGAAGATTTTGGTGCTTTATGAAATAACATGTTGCAGCACCTAGTATGTCCTTGGCTTTTGTTAAATATTTTTGCTTTCCTCTCTCACAAAGTAACTTCAATGGCAATCACATAGCTCATCTTCATAGTCTGACTAAGTTACTGTTTAATTAAATTTTGATCACTGGGAAATTGGAAATATGTCTCCATTTATTTTTAAAACTCTAACCCTAAGTTTAGTGTCTGGTACATTTCCAGCATTGAACTATACCTTCAATGTAAAAATGTTCTGTTATCTTCATATTGCATAAACCTGAAACAGCAAGCAGTGTGGAGACGACGTGAGTGCTTACACTGATATGATGTGATGCGAAGTGTATAAAGCAGTCCAGAAAGTCTTATTTTAAAAACATCCTAGTTCTACATCTCATATTCTATCATCACAATGAAATTGCCTGGGGATTTTCTTGGTTTGGCTTTCATGTGAAATACTCTTAAGACGTTGACATATATTCTTTTTGGGAATACAGAAGTAATAGAATCTGACGCAAATAAGTTTTTTGCAAATGTTTCACCAGACCTTGCTAGAGGTATATGGGTACTTGCCCTTGGTGATTATAAATAGCTCATCAGACAGAACTTCCACAGTGGATAACACTGAAATTTAAAAGAAACAGATATCATGCTTTAGAAGTCATAGCATTTTCCAGAATGTCAAACCAAAAAGAATTTTTTGTAATTATCTTTTTTGTTGCTGTGTTATAACTAGTCTATGTTGCTCTGTTTCTCCAAAATCATAAAAAGAAACTACAGGAAATAACCCTTCATCCTTGCTTATCACTCTCATCTCATCCTGTATAGAAATGCAGATTCAACAAGGAGATGAAAAATACAAGATACAGGGTACCAGGAGCTGGAGAATCTCAAATTTAAGTGGGAAATGATAAAATAAATGAAGTTATCACAAAGTTTGTCTTGGTGGGGAAGAGCTGAGTGGAGTGGGACAGGGACTCTCCACTAGACACATAAGTAAAGTAAAGGTCAAACATTCAAAATCACTTCTTTGAAACCTATGAATTAAATTTGCTTGATTCTCTGTTACTGAAGTTGTAGATGTTGTTTATGAAGTATTTAAGGCAAAGTCCTGAGAGAAAATCCTTAGTATATTTTACACCATACACAACAAAGGTTTGACCAGTTGTGAGCCCAGTAATGTCACTGGGAGTGGGAGTTCTCAGGATGGCTGCAGATTGAGAGCTTAGAGCAGGGCTGTCTTCTGGTGTGTGAATACATTGCCAGCCATCCTGACTGTGACCGTCCTACACACAAGGCAGAACTGCCAGGTTAGTGTCCATACATGGTTCTCTCCCTTGTTCATAATCTAGTTTTAGGAGATAATTTCAAGGTATTACACAGAGAAAAAAAATAATTTTTTGAGACAGGGTCTCACTCTTTAATTTAGGCTGGACTTAAACTCACTATGGAATCCAAGCTGGTCTCAAACTCATGGCAACCCTCTTGCCTCAGCCTCCTGAGTGCCAGGATTACAGGGGTGCACCACCACACTCTACAGAATACTTTTGAAAAGCCCTTCATTGAAAGTAGCAAGGAACAGAAACATAGAAGTTGATCGGTCCTTACTGTCAATTTCTTTGTTTCACAAAAGCAGATGGCCTAGGAGAGTACCGTAGATGCAAAAGAAACTTTACTTGTATTACTGCTTAGTATAAAACTCTAGGTTAAATCGCAGCCACAGCGTGGCACCTTATGCTTCTCAGCACACCTGCACAGATGTTGTCCCATTCAGTACTTACAGTGATCCTGTAAATTGTCAACAGAAAGCACTTCAGGATTAGGGGAGTAGTCCAGTGGCAAAGCATGTACTCAAAGTTAGGAGGCCCTGGATTCAAAACCTAGCAGAGAAAGGAAGAGGGAGGGAGGCAGGGACAGAGAGAGAGCATGAGAGAAAGAGATTGAGAGAGCGAGGGAGCAGAGGAAAGGAAAGGAAGCTAATGTGAAGAAACAATTTGACTCATCCTTTAACTTGAATCTTTTGAAAATCTTGTTTTCTGTCTTTTTTTCCATTTCAAAATCAACTTTAGACCACACACTTAACTATTACAAGAGTTTTCATCTTTTCATTTTTGTCTTTATGCCTTATTCAAAATTTTCATCTAAAATAATTGTCACTATATGTGATGGCTAAATTTTAATGTGTCAATTTGACCAAGTTAAAGAAAACCCATGTAGCTGGTAAACACTAGTTCTAGGTGTGTCTGCTAGGATGTTGCTGAAAGTGGTTAAATTCGAACCAATACGCTGAGTAAGGAGATGTGAGTTCATCAAAGTAGGCATCATCTTCCCATCAAAATGAAAGAGCAAATTCATTTATATTCTCTGTCTCTGTCTCTCTGTCTCTATCTCTCATTTTCTCCCCCCCCCCTCTCTCTCTCGTTTCAATGAATAAACTATTCCCTTAGAACCAGTGAAAAATAAGGGAAACAGATCCTCTCTCCCTTTAAAGAACTCACCTCCACTAAGGTTCTTCCAGCCCCCTTGTTACAAAAACTGGCACATGAACTAGCTCACTGTTCCCAAGTTGCAGTCCTGAGATTCTAAAATACACCTCTATGCCGCCTTCATTAATTGTGATGGGGAAGGAAGAGAGGACCCATCAGCTAAAATGGCATGTTTTCAAAGGTCATTCAACTCTGAAATACAACTTATTATCCTGTATTTATTCTGCTATTTTTGTACTATTTTTCTTTGCCAAGAGCATCCCAGACACCATCCCACAAAATTTTGGAACCCCGTGACATATTAATAGCTGTTCTTTGAAAGTTCTTCCTTTACTGTTTAAGAAACGCCACAGTAAACAAATTTTTTAAATAAATACTTATTAAATCATTTAACATTCTAATGTGTATTTTATATCATTGGGAGTAGAAAGGTAAGTCACATGGAATGTTTTCAAATTTCTTGACCTTAGAGCATAGTGGTGTTTAGTTAGGTTTAGACTAATATAAAACGATTTTAAGAATATTCTGTGCATTATAGTTACTAACAAACATTTTCGTTTCCCAGCCACACACTAACTTAGTGATAAGGGACAAGGAGAGAACTAATAGGTTTAGTAACAGAGCCTTTTGAACTAAAGTAGAAAGGTGTGCCTTAAGAAATTCACGGAGGAGGCCATTCACAGACTGCAGGGGAAGAGAACAAGAAGTCACCAAGAGGCAAGCCCTCCTGCAAAGCAACACCAGGTGCAGGCTGCTGAGGGGAGAGCCAGGTGTCAGCCCCTTCCAGAGCATGGGCTGGGAAACAAGAAAAGCCAAGCCCGCACCTCCTGCCCCTCCCCGCCATAAGCGACTGGCTGATCCAGGGAAACACAGGCTGCGATGATAGCTATTGAGGTAAAATACAGTTTAATGCTTGCAGAATTTAGTGTTTCACTAACCTTGCAGGCCTAAACCCAGTAGTCTGATCACCTATTCAGAGGATACACAGTATAGCATCTATGGGTATCTCCTGAAGGTGGTAGCCATTTTAATTCCCTATTGTTTTGAAGTCTTGTATCATTTTCAGTGTTTTGCTGAGTTGGGTTTTATTCTGTTTCGTTTTGTTTGGTTTGACATTATTACAACCACTGGCATGGGCAGCTATTTCAAAGATAACAAGATATATTATGGTAACCATTTTGGATTTACTTGTATATTGTTTTGAAATCCTTTATTGCATTCTCTGTTTTGTTTTTATTGGTTCTATTTTGTTCTGTTTTGATTTTTACCATGTCTGAAGGTATCTGCAGCTATTTTGAAGACAACAAGAGGCATTATGGTAACCATTGTTGATTTCCTAATGTTTTGAAGTCCTGTGTCACTTACATTGATTTGCTTTATTTTTTTTTTTTGCTTGGTTTTATTCTCTTTAAAGTAAAAAAATAAATAAGAGAAATTCACCTAGGAAACTTTATAAGGAAGTAGTTACCACATGCAGGATGACTGTTTAACTTTCTCTTCAAAACAATGTGCCTCACAGGTTATTCTGTTAGTATGAACTTGTATATTAGAACAGCAACTGTCTGAGAGGATAGAGAGGTAAGTTCCTGGTGCATTATCTCCAAGACTGCAGGTGCAGCAGGCGCAGGACCTATCTAGTTGTTTTGTATGTATGCGCATGTGCTGTGTGCAGCACCTTGAACGTGCTTCAGGTTTGGAGTACTTACCACATCCTTTTAATTATTTGTTGTCCTAATTGTTGTTTCCTACAAGTCTGGAATCTATTAGGGTTTTTAAATTTAGTTTTGGCAGCTCCCCAAAACCTACAATGGTGTCTCCCACGAAAGCACATATGTTATATAGATATGCGAAGAATCTCTTGAGAATTTTTAGGACAAATAAAATCACTAGTCCTTTCTGAATGCTGTGTGTTTGCTTGTATGTATTTAAAAAATAATACTATCTGGTCACAATGATGATAACATGACTGTTTAATAAGTATAAAACTGAGATTTTTTTTTTCTGTTTAAGCCATTTTTTCATCTGGTAAAGAAAATTCATCTCATAAATATTTGTCACATCAAACTTTTATCTTTGCACTTGTAAACCCTATAAGGCGAGAATTTGGTGCTTTAATAACTAAGCTTCCTTCAGGCTCCAGAAAGTTGTATTATTCTAAGTTAACCATTACAGCTCTAAAGCTAAGAGAACTTTTTGTAAAGACAGATATATCTTCAGTTTTTAAACTTTATTTTTCCATTAAACAACATAATATACTTCCTCTCTAGTAAATTATAAAGCTTCATATTTATATTTGTAGCATATTTGCCCTATCCATCTTGTTTTTCTTTACATTATTGTTCATCAGTTATTAAGTTTAACTAGCCAAACTTTAATGTTCTAGTTACCATCTGACATTATTTTTAGAATAAGGGTAACATAAATAGGTATATAAATAAACAAAAGAATGAATAAATACTCTTACATATTTTTCTGGTTAAAATAGGTTCCAAGTAATGTACAACTACCCATATTTTCTCATCCTGGGTACAATGTATGACAGTATCTTTTGAGTTCTTCTCTAGAAGTCCAGAAAAAATTTAATGACAAGCATAATAAGAAATGCAAAGGTGAAATGCATAACCGTTTGTGACTTATTCCAGATATTTAACAGAAAAAAGAATTATGTGGCCAGCCTATGTTCACCTGAGCTTGGCAGGGTTATTTGCAGCTTTGACTTTTGAGCTTCATAACTTTCCTTTTTAATTTTCTCCTTTCTTAAGATAATAACAGTAATCTTATAAGAGTAGGATGAATGTAGTACTTTTCATGTGCTAACTTCATTAAATGCATTAAAACCTTCAAACAAGCCTATACTGCCATTATTTTTTTTATAGATAAGGAAAATGAAGCAATGAGAACTTAAGTAACTTTCCCATAGTCATCCAACTTACAGATTACAGGACCAATATTTGAATCATCTGACTCAAAAACATATAACCATAACACTGCCGCCAAGTAATATTTTCATATTTATCCAAATGTCAAAGTTACAATTTTTAAACAAACTTTTAAAGAATAATTTGGTAAATTTGACTTTTGCTATTTTGGTGATAGGATTCTTGTCTTCTAAAAAATTAATAAAACCATTTAATTTAATCTATAAATTGTAAATCTATAAATCTGTTTTAATTATTAAAAAATTTTCAACAAATAGGTATAATAAAGTCAAATTTCTCTTCTCCAGCAAAAATGTTATTAAATTGAAAAACTATCCTTCCATAAAAAATTTAGAAAAAATGGCTCATAAGAACTTTATTAACACACAGCTAAATTGACTGCTAACAAATTTTTTTTAATTCAACTGAGAACAATTTAATTTTTCCATCCCACATTAATATTAGCTGTGGGTTGAACAACTTCTCTTTGGTGAGGGAATTAAATTAACATGTTAGAGTCCCAGAGTTTGCCAGTAGATAGGTACAATGTCATGTTTACACAATAGGTCAATTAATTTTGTTTTAAAAGAGAAAAAAAAGCACTGTGATTTGGACAACTCCTGCAAATAGAGCTAGCCCAGCAAAGTAAAATATGTTTATAGAAAATTAAAATTATCTGTAACCAAAAGATACTATTTTAAATCCTCAAAGTTACTATTGGACTAAAGTCCCTTAGACTTTGGCCTTCTCCTGTATCTCCAAGTGGACATTATGTCGTACATAGAAAATATGATTACCTAATTTATTTTTACATTTGGAATATTATGATGATTGCCAATCTAAGATTTATGTAATTTTTAGACTTGCAAAGGAAACAACAGAAATCCAATGTTTCAGACAATTAAAATCTAATGATTCTTTACTTCAGGTCTAATGACAACCAATATTATAGCTACCTTTACTGACATTCTGATCAATATATCTTTTGTGGTTCTAGAATTGTGAAGGGGAGTGGCCAAGGTGGGCATAGGCACAGGGGATGAGTGGAGAGTCACTCTATGTCAGAAGACCAGAGAAAAAGTAATTTACAATGTGTTGCTCACAGTTCTGGAAGCTGGGTGGTCTAATCTAGAAGGGCTATCATCTGATAAAGGTCTTCTCGCTGCATCATCCCATGGTGAAAGGGAGAGGTATAAAGAAAGGGTGAGAGAGACAGCCTTTACAGTGAGCCCACTCCCACAACAACAGAATTAGTTCATTCATAAAAGCAATGACCAAGTCTCAAACATCTTCGTTACGCCCCACTTCCAACAGTGCTACTCTAAGATCAAGTTTGCAATGCATGAGCCTTGGGGAACAGATTGATTCTATGACAATATCAATGTATGGAACCTAACACAAGGAATGTTCAAACTATTCTGAGTCATGTTACTCCCCAAATCAGCACTCTTGCTCATCACTTTCTATTGCTAATTTTACCAGTACTTGCTTAGTCCTTTAAATCCACCAACTGGAAACCTTTAAAGAGTGACGCTATTTGGGAACTCATAGTATGAGTCAAATTTTCAAACAGTAACAGTTTGCCCTTGAAAATGTTAATAATACATAATTGTATAGCAATAAATTTGAAAATGCCTTCCCACATACCACAAAATAAATCCATAATAAATTCCATGTCATTCACATTCAACCTTTCTTTCCACTCTCACAGTCTCTGCTCTCATGCTGGCAGGTTCTCATCTGTAAATTAGGTCAAAAGTTAGCTGGTCTTTCATTTAAACCAATGCCTGACTGATGAGATGATGGACCTTAAACACATCTTCTTTACAGAGCTTTTGCATTCAGCCCTGAGCAAGGGCGTGGAGCGCAATGCTGAAGCGCTCGCCTGGCACGTACATGCCCTGGGTTCAAGCCTCACTCTGGAAAAGAACAAGGAAAGAAAGAATGGAAGGAAGGAAAAAGGGAGGGGAAATGCAGGGAGGGAGGGAGAGAAAATGAGAAGGAAGAGGAGTAAAAGAGGAAGGAGAGGGAGGAAGAGAAAGGGGAGGGAAGGAGGAAGCTGTTCTCCTGTATTTGCCTACATCAAATCTAATTTTTTTTTTGCATTATCTTTTTTTAACCACAGATTCAAAAAAAAGTAAAATAATCTTTGGAACAAAAGAATTAAGGACAGAAAATTTAAAGGAAAAATACATATTCAAAGAACATAGTGAGATATAAAAGGTATTCTTTCTTTTGTGTGTGTTTGTTGGTTAGCAAAACTAATTTTTAAACCTCCAATCTAATAACTGTCCTTTCCTTGCAAACACAACCACTTCTGTCCTTTCTCTCTAATATGACCCCTCTTGGGTAGAAATCATTAGAAAAGAAAGACTTATAGGTATGCATGAACAAGCAGATGTGAAATTCCTGCCAGAGTAAGGACAATGTGGCACACTAGAAACAGTATAAGGGCTAGGGCTAGAAAGACCTGGAACTTACCGTGTGTGTGTGTGTGTGTGTGTGTGTGTGTGTGTGTGTGTGTGTGTGTCCAATGCACATGTGTGTGCACCCTCTGTAATATCAAGCAACAATATTAGCTATAAAATGTTCTGAGCATTAACATACATACCAAACACATAATAGGTATTCTATGGTAATTTTTTGTCTCCTCATAGAATGTTTTTTTGTACCAGGAAGCAAACCCAGGGCCTCTCACCTGCCAAGTATGATAATTATTGATTGGTTGGTAAGACATCGAAAATATTAATTTTGTATGAAGTGCTATGCTAAGTACCTTAAATAGACTAACTCAACTAATCCTCAAAACAATCCTCCGTGTTAGCATAGTAGATATTGCTCATTGTTCCCCAGTCGCTATATTCCCTTTTTCTCATTTAGTGAGAATCCCTCGTCTAAGTTTTATCTAGAAAAAGGAGAGGTGATCCAAATATATCAGACACAGAAGAGAGAGACCTGAAACTGTGGGTGGATATCTGCAGTTCTGAAAGGCAGAGGAATGTGCCATTACAGACACAATATTGTGTTTGTTTGTGTAACTTTGTGAATTACTTCGTCTCTCTTTTGTCCAGGGGACCGTGACTATGAGCAAACCTGTCCGCTCATCAGGTATGACCTTTGCTGTGAGGTAGGCCCCTGGAATGCAGGTAACGACACCTTGGAGCAACATGAAGTATGTTTGATCTCACAAGTTGGGGCAGGAAAGGTGTATTAGGATAGAATCCCCTTGGTTACAGCACAAGCCACGTGACCTCTTGCTGTGGATCTCTTCAAATACAGTCAGAGCTGCTCCACTGGTCAGGTGTGGTCCTGTGGGGATGGGCTGTCCAGCTGCCTCTCTTGCTTCTTAAATTATGTGCTTACATTATGTTCTCTGGAATCATTTGCATAACATCTGTTCCCTTCATCTTTTTTCTGTCTTTCAGGAAACTAGCTAGAAAAATAATCTAATAAGAAAATTAAAGAAGTAAAGCTGCAGTATTTATGTCGACCATTCAAGGTCCCTGGAAATAATTATTTTTCTATTTTAAGAAACTTCACCCAGGAGTGATGGTACATCCCTGTAGTTCCAATACTCAGGAGGCTGAAACAGGAGGATCACCATGAATCCAAGGACAACTTGGACTACATAGTGAGTTTAAGACTTGTTTGAACTACGTAGTAAGATGATGTCTCAAAAGAGAAAGAGAGAAATACTCCATATGTAAATTGAAACCAATAAATAACCACCTTCATTTAAATTTCCTTTTATCAAAGCATTAAAAATCAAAAAGAAAATCTTCCATGAAGTCATGTTTTCTTACAGGGAGATAGTATCAGTCTTAGTGAAACAGCTGCCTGTCTACAGAATACATGTGCAAGTTAATTGATAGTTTTACACTGAGAAAAGTTTCCCAATGAAAATTAACATTCTTTTATATAGGCTGTATAGTTTCCCACTTTGCTGTAACAAATTACCACAAATTTAATGGCTTGAAACAATAAAAATATGTTATTCAGCAGTTCAGTACAGCTTTCAATCAAGCATGGTGGCAGAGATCTATGATCCTACTTACTTGGCAGGCTGAGACTGGAGTATTGCAAGTTCAAGGCCAGCCTGGGCCATTTATCAGACTGTCTACAATTTTTTTTAAAGTTTCAAATAGACCTGAGGATGTAGCTCAATAGTACGTTACTTGCCAAGCATGCATGAGGCCCTGAGTTCAATCCCCAGTACCAGGAAAAAACAAGACACACAGCAAAGCCCTGGGTTGAAACCTAGGAGTCAGCAGGACTCTGTGGGACATCACTTCCTTCTCTTTGCCAGCAGTCTCCGCACATGCACTGACCTGCAGTCACCTCTGTCTCTACTTCTTCTCTTCTTCTCCCTCTTCCATTTTCAAGAACTTTGCTTATACTACACTGAGCCCACCAGGTAACCCTATTTTATGAATAACTGCATGGTAGATTCCCCTTTGCCATCTAATCTAACCTACTCACAATTTCTAGTATTAGGATTTGGACACTTTGGGGTGGGAGTGGGCATTATCATCTTCTACTCTTTCCAAACTAAAAACTGAAACCATCACTTTTCCTCTGAGTGGAGAGAACACAGATTCACTTGCCCTAAGTAGAAGAAATCAAGTCCGTGCTGTTTCCTAACCACAGACGGAGTAGTGGAGAGTTCCTCGCCAGGGTGTGAGCAAAGGCCTACAGGTCCTATTGGTTTAGAAAGGCATGAGAGGGGCAGCGCAAATCCTGTCCGTGTATCCACGTGTTGTTTGAGGTATTGGCAGACATAGTCTGTGTGACTACAAACAGAGGTAACACAGCGACTGTGGCAAGAGAGGCTACTTTGTTATCTGTTGTGTTTGGGCGTAGTTGAGTGTGTTACCTTGGCCCCAAGTATGATGATGTTCAATAGTGGTGGCACATGCCTATGATCCCAGCAGTTGGGAGGCAGATGCAGGAGGATCACAAGTCCCAGCTCAGCCTGGGCAACTTAGCAATTTAGCAAACCCTGTCTCAGATCTGGGAAAGGTAACCCAGTGAGAAATCCCAGGGTTCCTCCCCAATCAACCAGAAAAAAGGGGAGGGGGGCACGGGCCATGATCCCTTTGGCTTCCTGACTTCACACGTGACTGTTTTCACATGAGTTCCCACCATGATGTCTGAAGACCCTCACCAAAGTTGAACAGACAAGGCCACCTTATCCTGAACTTTCAGCTCTCAAATCTATAAGCTAAACAAACTTCTTTTCTCTTAAAATTTTTAGTCTCAGGTATTTTGTTATAACAACCAAAAATTATCAAAGGCATTATCTTAGCATTTTACCCAAGCTATGAACTTGGGCACTGCCTCAGAGGTATTTGTGACAGATTCCATAAGGAGGGATGGGCTGACATTACGTTCACCTGCTGGGCTTGTGAAATTACACTCTGCCAGTGAGTTCTACCCTTGCATATTAAAGAAATATTTGTAAAGGGTCAGGATATGGGATAATAAGGCGAATAGATATGAACAAAATGTGTTATATACATGTATGAAGATACCATACTGAATCTCAATATATTGTAAAGTTAATAAGCATTTTAAAAAGTACGTTAAAATGAATAAAATTTGTATCTGCATTTCAATTTCCTATAACCCATGTGCTTAAGTCTCAATGACTTCAAATATGTTAGCATAGAGTCTGATACCACATAAAGAATATTCTTTCATAATACCTATTTGGGTAGCATAATTCCAAAGAAAAATTATTCTGTGAATCTTTTGAAAATATAATATCTGCTGAATTAAATATTATAATCTGAATGAAAGGAAATAATCAGAAATGTTATTTAGTTTTACATGTAAATCAAAATATAACTGGAAACTGCCAAATTCATTCTGAATCAACACTTTTTAATGAATTTTATTGGTACATTTTAGATATACATTATGATAACATTCATGGTAGGATAAAAGTAACTGTACCTGATACGTCTTGATTTTTCTTTTCTTCCCATTCCCCTCCCCTTATTTACAAAACCTTTATTTCCATTTTGTCCTTCTAGTTATTTTTTTCCTTTCCCTTCCTTTTTTTAACTTCCTCAGCTCCCTTTCCCGTTTGAATATTTTATTCCTGTTTCACACTATTAAATATTTTAGTCTTTATTTACATGTTTGGCTTCCTGCTCCATAGAAACAATGCTTATTTTAAATATGTATGTCTTATTTATTTCCCTTGAAAATATGTCTCAAGGTGCAGACACCTTGAGACCAGATCAGACCAGAAATGTCTTGAGCTTATTTTCTTTATGACAGAATAGTAACTCATTGTATAATTTTAAAAAATACCTTTATTGGTACATCTGTTGCTGGGCATCTTGGCTGTTTGCAAGACTTAACCATTCCAAAGTGCTGCTATGACATACATGGCTGTGGTATGATACTTTTAATTCTCTGTGAAACACACAAGAAAGGGAATAGTTAGATCAAATGAAGCATCTAGTTTTAGTTTTTGAGGAATCTCCACACTGATTTCTATAGTGATTGCACCAGTCTATGCCAGCAACAGTGAAAAAGGATTCTTTTTTTTCCCCACAGAGCAGCCATCATTTCTTTTTAACTGATTTCATGTCTCATCTCTGATTTTAGAGTGAAAGCTTTCAGTTTTTGTTCATTTACTATGATACTGGCTGCTGGTTTTCATAGATGGCTTTTATCAGATTGAAATAAAGATCATCTATTCCAATTTTCTGCAGGTTTTTTTTCACAAATGGGTATTAAATTTCATCATAAGCTTTTTCTGCATCTATTGAAATGACCATATGGTTTTGTCCTATTAATATGGTGTATCACATTTATTCATTTGCATATGTTTAACGAGCCCTGCACTCCTGGCATTCTGTTTGCCAATATATTTTTGAGAATTTTTGTGTCTGTAGTCATTAAGAAAATTAGCCTGTAGTTCTCTTTTCTGGTTGGCTCCTTCGCTGGTTTTGGTATCAGGGTAATGCTTGCTTTCATTTGAGAATATTGCTTCCATTTCTCTTTCATTAAAGAGCTGAGAAGTAGTGGCATTAGATCTTCCCTAAATGTTTTGTAGAATTCAGCAGTGAATCCATCAAGAGCTAGATTTTAATTATATCTTTAATTTCATTGACTAGTCCTAGGTTATGTGGAATGTTTATATCTTCTTTATTCAGCTTTGGTAATTTATATGTATCTAGGAATCTGTTGATTTCTTTTGTGTTGATTTCTTTTGTGTTACTATTTGATTAGAATACACTTTCAAGAAGTAGGTGTTGACAAGCTTCTGGATTTCTGCAAGATCTGTTGTGATTTCACCTTTTTGATTCCTAATTGCATGAATTTGAGCCTTTTCCTTCCTTGTTACGATAAGGTTGATTAAGGGTTTGTCTATTTTCATTAATCTTTCAAAGAACCAACTCTTCAGTTCATTGATTCTTTGTGCTGTTTTTTTAGTCTCCATTGCATTAGTGTCTGCTCCACGTTTTATAATTTCCTTCCTCATATGAGCTTGGACTTGACTTGCTCTTCTTTTTCTAAAAGCTCAAGTTTCAACATTAGGTTGCTTTTTGAGCTTACTCTTTCACACTTTTTTCTGATATGGGAATTCACTGCTATAAATTGCCCCCAAGGTCTTCCTTCATTACATTCCTTAAGTTTCAATGTATTCTGTTGGCATTATCATTTAGTTGTGCAAACTAATTTCTTCTTTAATTTCATATGAGATCCATTAGTTGATCAGCAGGGTGTTCTTTAATTTCCATGTGTTTATGAAGCTTTTGTGGTTAATTTTGCCATTGATTTCCAATTTCACTGCACTATGATCTGATGATATTGTGTGGGATTCCTTTGCATTTACTTAAGCATGTTCTATGAGTTAGTATATAGTCTATATTGGAGAATGTGCCATGTGCAGCTGAGAAAAATATGTATTCTGATGTTGTGGGATGGAACTTCTGTAGACATGTATTTGTTCAAAACTTTCTTGAGTTCTGAGTTTTCTTTGTTGATTTTTTTTTTTTTTTTTTTTTTTTTTTTTTTTTTTGTCTAGCTGATCTATTTGTGGCACTGGGGCATACAGGCCCCTTATTACAATTGTATAAGTCTTATCAGCTTTTTCATGTCTGTCAATATTTTTAAATAATTGAATGTGCTGATATTTGGTGCATATAAACTTATGATTGTTGTCACTTCCTCTTGGCTTGTTCCCTCACAAAGATGTATTAACCTTCTTTGTCTCCCTTTTTAAGCCTACACTTTAAATTCACTTTGAAGGCAAAAAAAATAGTTACCCATGACTTTTTCTGGGTTCCTATGACACAGGGTATTGCTTTGCATTCTTTGACTTTCAAATTATGGATTCCTTTTCTAATTAAATGTGTTTCTTATATGCAACATGTCTTGCTTCTTGATCCATTCTACCAATCTGTTTCTTTTGATTGAGGGTATTAAATGATATGGATTGACTTATGCTTGTTATGTTATTATCCTGTTGTTGGTTCCCTTTTTTCTCTCTGTTGAACTATTGCCTTGCCTGTTAAGTTCATTCTGTTGGGGTTCTTGGAGTTGTAGTCGCTATTATCTCTTTCTAGACTGTCCTTCAAAACATTTTGAGTTGTGTTTTGGTGGTTATGAATTTCTTCAGATGTTCTTTGTCTTGGAAGTATCTTATTTCTCCATCAATTTTGAAAGGTAGTTTTGTGGACTACATCAGTCTGGGTTGTTGTTCTCTTTTTGTGAGTGAAGCAGTTCCCTAAGCTCTCCTCAATTTGAAGGTTCATGTTGAAAAGTCTGTTGTGATTTTAGTGGGTTCCTTTTGTATGTGACTTACTAGTTTTGTGTAATGGATTTTAATGTTCTATTCTTGTGTTGAATTTCTGAATTCCTGACTATTCCTTGGTGTAGATTTTTTTTTAAAATCATGGCTAATTGGAGTCTATTTGCCTCATTTATCTATATGTCTAATTCTTTTTCATTCTTGGAAAGTTTTCTGTCATTACTTCTGTGACCATATTTTTATGTCATTTGTGCTATCTTCTATGTTTTCATTGACTCTGATCTATGTTATTCTTATGTGCATCATCTAGCAGCCATTCCATTGATTTTTCATGGTCTCTCGCTATTTTTAAGAAATCTTTCATTTCAAATTCACTACCCACAATCCTGTCTTCTATACTTGATATTCTGTCCTCACATTGGTATAGTCTGCTCTGTACACTTTCAATAGTATTTTTAATCTTCCAGATATCCTGAGTCACTTTAGCACATTTTTGGTCATTGAGATGACTAATAGGTTTGTTTATAGAAGTATCATGTTTTCAATGCTTTTTGTTTATTATTCTAACTTGTTCTCACCTTTGTTTCTTGTGATTTACTGGCTAATTTGTTTTGTCTTTTTAAAGAATTATCTCTAGTCAGTTAAAACATGCACATGTACTTCAACATTTGCTAGCTATTAACAGTTTGATGTTAGAGTCCATATATTACCGATACCTGTATTTCTCTATTTGATTTTTAATACCAAATTGAAGGTATAAGGAAAAATATTAAACTCTACTCAAAGAGCTTACTTTCTGGAAAGGGATATACACATACTAAAAAAGAGAAAAAGTAAACAGGAGGCTTACTGCACTCACCTTTATGGGAAAAACAGTGCGTTAGGGAGTGAGCTGGAGAAGTTCTGCAGCCCAGCATGCACAAGAAAGCCCTCTCTACATAAGTGACTTTTGAAGTAACAACCGAAGAATAAAAAGCAACAGAGGAAAGAGAATTTCATGCAGAAAAGGACATCTGCATAATCTTATGTCAAATAAATCCGACACACAAGTTTAAATATCACACTGTTTCTCTTGTGTGAGAAACCTAACTGGTAAACAAGGAGCACAGTGGAAGTTAGATTTGGGAAGTGGGAAGAACATGTTCAAATGGGAAGGGAAGCAAAATCTACAAAAATAAAAAGCAAAGGACGAAAAAAGGAGATAGAAAGAGAAAAAGAGGAAAGATAAGAAGATCTCAGACTACATACTGAGATGCTTCAAGCTTTAAAGTTTTGACAAAGATGGAAAAGCAATCAAAGAAAAGTAATAAAGATGTTGGGTCAGAAGAAAGCTTGCTTTGTGTTTCTGTGGCTTGCTTCTTAGCACGAAGATGTGACAGTGTTTATTTATGCTAATGTAAATGATGATGTAGAGAGACTAGTTTGTGATTTAGAAGAGAAGGAAATAAAGAAGTAGCCACTTAGAAGGCAACTGGGATACGATCCAGGACAAAAGAAGTAAAAGTCCCTTTTTATCTGAACCAGATTTGATAGTCCCATCACAGAAGAGAATTGTTGGATATTTTCTTCAGCATTCCTCTGCCATTAACTTCCAAATCATCATTAGTACAATTGTTACATTGAACATTGTATGTGCTCCTTTTAACCATTTATTGGTTAAGACAATCACAAATTAAAGCAGTCTGTTATCAGCAATTTTGAACAGACACTGCAAGAAGTATGTTGAATTCATTGCATCATTTAATACTAAAAACCAACAAATCTATAAAGTATACATATTTTGTTCTTTCCAGAGCAGTGAAAAATGCCGCAAAAATTGAACTCAGCAGTTTCTAGTTTGTGTCTTGAGACAGCACATATTTCAGCAGTACACTCTACCTTCAGCTTACTAATGCATAAGAAGGGCCTGATAGAAAAAGAAGACATGAGATCTGTATTTCCCTTTGCTTTATGGTATGGAGTGGATATAGTTTGTGCCCAAATGGTTTGTGTGTGGGAAGCATGGTCCTCACTGTCACAATGCTGAGAGGTGGTTGAGGACCTTTAGTGGGGATGTCTAGTGGGAGGTCGTCAGAACATTTACCGATATTCCTTTGGAAGGGATTAACATGGTTCTCACGGGTATCTCTCTACCTTTATGTCTTTTAATATTAGAGTCCCTCTGGCATGGTTTCCTACCATAGTGATGCCATCCTCCCAAGGCCCTCACCTGACCCATGCCAGTCTAGGCACCATGCCCTTGAACCTCCAAGACTGTGGGCTAGAAACATTTTTTCTTTGTAAAGTACATAGCTTCAGGTGTTTCTGTAAAGTAACAGAAATACATGTGATGTCATCAGTTGTGGTACAAGTTTGCGGTTTCTTCTGGGAAAGAAACCAATCATGTTGTAGATAGAAGCTTCTCCCCACGTCATCCATGGTCTGCCTTCTCTATGTCCAAATCTTCTCTTCTTATTAAGATAACAGCTACTGAGTTATGGCCTATCTTTAAAAACTCAATTAATTTACTTACCTCTTTAAAGACACTACAGAGAGTCAGAACTTAAATGTACAAGTTGGGGAAAAGTACATAACTCATCCTACAGTAGTAAGAAATGACATGACAGTGTTGTCTGGCTGGTGTTGCTTCTTGAAATGCTATTGCTTTCTTTCTTTATTCAGAAGTAGGTATGGTTCTAACTGAAAGCATGACTCTCACTGCTGTGGTCTTCTTTACTTGCTTAGCTATAAACACAGCATACTTTTACTGTCTTTTAGTCTCACTAATACCTACAACAGTGTGAGTCCCCCAGAATTCTGTGCCCGTGGGACATTAACAGACTATCTGAGATTGATGTGACAGCCAACAGCAGGTACGCTGCAGGTATCTCCTCCACTCACTCATGTTCCATGTGCATCAGACTTCACACACACACAAATCACAACTATAAATATAAAATTATTAAGTTTCAAGGCCATAATGGAAGACCATTAAAACAAATGAGAGCTCCTCTGAGAACAAATCCCCAAATACAAGCTACTGCAAGAAATTTACTTAGCAGGAATTACAAATGTTCTCCAAGAAGGAGGCAATATTGTGTGGATACTCATTGTGTTAGTCAGCTTTTCATCACTATTATCAAATGTCTGACACACAGAGTTTAAAGGAGAAAAGGTTTTATTCTATTTGCTGCAGAGATTTCAGTTGGTAGTTGGCTGGCTCCAAAACCATGACAGAAAGGCACGGCAGAGGAAAGCTGCTCAGTGTACAACGCCTGGAAACACAGATCAGTGTAAAAGCCTGAAGAGAGGGTGCAGGGATGGAATAAAGTCCCCAAGATCTTATCCTGTAACCCATCCAGCCACACTCAGAAGTGGACTCTGCTGATCCCTAGACATCTCTCAACCCAATGAGGTTGACAAAACTAACCATCACACTCATAGTGCATGTGTCTCCTTTAGTCACATATATGCTTCATTTTCCCAGCAGATTTCATTCTCGAACATAAGCTCAAAAATAAAATTATTATGAATTTTAAGCAGGCAGTAGCAAAGCTTCTAAGTATATAACTACACAGGTTGCATGTCCATGGGATGAATCCTGGGGGCCAAGGATAGAGCTCAGTGGCACAGCTCCTGCCTGGCAAGCACAAGGTCCTGAGTTCGATTCCTGGTACCAAAATGAGAGAGAGAGAGAGAGAGAGAGAGAGAGAGAGAGAGAGAGAGAGAGAGAGACTAAGACTTTTGCAGGAAAAAGTGACCACCCACAGAAAGTATTGGCCACCTGAAAAGAAGCTCACCTCTAAATTGGTCCATGGTCATGGCATGATTGGAAGTCTTTTCTAACTTCTTAAGATTTTCAGTAACAAATTTAGACTCCCAACAAAAAGATGTATAATATAATATATCCACAAAATCATAGATCAAAAATACAGTCTACAGCATATGTTATTAGGAACCCTTATTACAACTTCCACATAAAATACTGTATATCACATATTATAAATACGTCTTTTAGACAAAGTGGTCAGTAAAATAGAGCAATATGTTACACAGTGTTGGTATAACTCAAGTTATAACATGATAAAATGGTCTTAATTTTTAATGTTCATTTTTACATCACATCTTTATTTCATTAGCAGGAAGCTCACATATACAGCTTCCAAGCTGGTCACCTGGGCGCCCTAACCTTTTTCTGTCTGGTCCTGTTGCTCTATTTCAGCAATTTCAAAGTACAGTATGTGTCAGCCACTAATGGTTTGTCAATCTACCCCATCTATATTGTGGTTAGTGAAACTCTTCTGGTGTCTGGCCATCTATTATTTGATATTCCTACTTTTCAGTGTTCTTGGAACTCTGCATCAATTTTTATGCTTCCAAGAATTTTCAGGGGGAGTAGCAGGAAAAGCAAATCAGCCAGCTGCCTTCTGAGCCAAGAAGTCCACCTGCTATATTGTGGTTTAACAACAAAGAGAGAGCCAGGGGTTTTCTGGAGTCAAATAAAGCACATGGTGCTTTCCATTTCACACATGTGCACACATCCGCATGGGCACATGTTGTTATTCATGCTGGGGACAGTGACTCGATGATCCAGCTAGGATTAAGTCATTCACTAACTTCCCCCATACTGCATACTGCGCTCTGTTCTCTTTCATGTGACAAGATAGACAATAAACATAAACGTGTAACATGTCAGGAGGTGGAAATGTTCTTTAAAAATTAAACACCATTGAGGATTTAGAAATTGATACGAAAGGAGAGGAAGAGGCAGGGCTGTTTCAGTTAGGGTACCATACTGATGATGGGGACATTTGAGAAGACACCTGCAGGAAGTGAGGAAATAGTCACACAGATATATGAGAGGAAACAGTGCAGAATGAATGAGATCAAAGCAGTTTGAGGAAGCAAAGAGCCACTCTTTTGACAACTGCTGGAAGAGGTAGTGTTTGAGATTTCTTTTCATCTTAAGTTAAGGAATTATTGATATGTTTGCACCAAAGAGTGGTATGATCTATTCACACTGATTTTTGTGTATTGAACAGATTTAAAAAATCAAGGGCCAAGGCAAGGAGATCGTTGGGGAGGCTACTGTAACAGCTACAGAGAAAGATGGCGGTGGCTGCCCAAGGAGAGAGTGGTGGAGGCAGAGAGGGACAGTGGGATATGCAAGGGAATCTTCTCAAGTTTCCAATGAAGAAGATTCAGAATGTGAGCATAGATGCTTTTAAGGACGACTTGAGGGATGTTTAGCTCTGGCAGTTTGAAAAATAGAATTGCCAACTGCAATTCCACAATGTTTCTTCCTTTATCAAGCAAGTACGTAGTAATGCAAAGAAGCATTTGATGTGATGATAAAGGACAAACCACAGTTATTCTAATCTATGTAAACTGGCATTTTTAAATGTTGTTTTTCTGGAGTATTATGTAATCCAACACATGTGCCATACTTCACAACTAATTGTTGTGACTCTGGTATATGAAACATGACATTTAGATTCTCTGTATGCTGCTTCTTAAAAGAGCACAAGAAGAAATGAACTTTCTGTGTTTTCCACATTCAAGCTCACTTCAGGCTGTAGTATTAACTGGAAGCTGCTTTGGAGACCATTGGGTATAACCTGCTTCTGTAGTGCATAATAAGATGTCAGCTAAAAATAAGATTATCATATAATTTGTCATCTACCTTAAGTTGTGCTTTGTTCTGTTTTGTTGTTTTGGTTTGGTTTGGTTGGCTTTGATTTATTTTGTTTCATTTTTGCAATAGTAAGTGTTGAGCCCAGAGCCTTTGCACTGAGCTAAGTCGGAGGCCCTTGTTTTTTTTGTTTTTTTTGTTTTTTATTTTGTCACTAAGTCACTAAATTGCCTAGACTGGGCTCAAACTCACAATCCTTCTGCCTCAACATTCTAGGGTGCTGAAATTGTAGGTATGGGCTGCCATGCTCAGTTCATCTACCCAAAAATATTTTATGAGTGAGAAAAGATATTACAATTATTGTACTGTAGTTATGAACATACCCAGGACTATTCCGGGCATCCTAATGGAGCATGTTGGGAAAAGATACAGGAGCTAAGCTAACAGTAAATTGATTCCAATGGCTTCTGCTGCTGCAGAAGCCTGGGGGCAGTGACAAATGCAGACCTGTGCCAGCTGAGTTTGCAATGCAAAATACTTTAATTTAATGGCAAGGAACAACAACCAGCATTTCTAGACAGAAGCAATGAAGATCATAGTTTGCACGTCAGAGTTGGTGTAATATCGTATGGAGTATTGAGACAAGAAATGACACTATTGAGGTCTGCCCAAAGAAGCAAAGATTTGGGATAAAGCAGTGCTCTAAGCAGCATTCAGGGAATCAGAGTGAAATCCAGCCCTAAGGGTTGTCCCTCTGTCTAATGAAAAGCCTTCCATGCGGCTTAAGGCAGCTCGTGTCCCAATCCTTCCTTATTACAGGGGTAGTGGGAGTCTTAATGCCCTATTTGCTTTGTCTAACAGAACTTTAGAAGGCTGAAGCCTCAACGAGGAATAATCTCTGAAAGATCTTGCCACTGACATCATTTTATGTGAGTAGAAATAGCAAGACATGCAATAAGTGGTACAAAAATAAAACATCCAAAGTTGCCATCAGAGGGCAGCTGAAATTTATATTATGAAATATTTTAAGCAGTGAAAAAGCTCAGAAAAAACCCTGTGTCCTTGCTGATAAACTTTGCCAAGTTCCAATATTGTTCAACATTTGTCTCAAATCTTTTGTTTCATGGCACTAAAGCATTACCAAATGCAGCTAAACCCCAGCAGTTTACCCTGCCCCACCCCGTGGCATTTCTGGTCCTCCTCCTCTGATGTGACCACTACCCTGAACTGGATGTTTCTCACTCCTGTGCACGTTGTCTTATGCTTTGGATAAACACGAATGTATACATTTAAATATGCTATTGTTATGAAGATTTAAAAACTTTATTTGAATGATGTAATAACATTTGCAGTACTCTGCACTCTATTTTTGCTTACTACATCATACTTATTTTTTAATTATTTCTGTTTTGATACTTTTAACTCCAATCCTTTTTTTTTTTTTTTTTTTTTTTGGTCTTTTTTGTTTTTATTGTTACCAGGGATCGAACTCATGACTGCTTGCTTGCAAGGCAGGCGCTTATGCCGCTGAGCTAAATCCCCAGCCCCTCCAATTCATTCTTTCAGTGGTTGAAACATCATTTATGAATGTATTGCTATAAATATATATATTGAATCACACATAAATAGATGGTTGATGTAGATAGAAATAAAAGGCAGACATCAATAGTAACTATTCTTCTTTAATGGATATTTAAGTTTTTAGTTATCATCCATTATAAATTCTACCACCAATGGCTAAGAATTTTAATTGTTACACATGCTTGCCAACTCCTAAATTTTCACTTTTTAAAAAATTACTTCCTCTGTAATGGGTACGATATAAAATCTGGTTGTTGTTTAATTTCCGTTTACCAATACTGGCAAGATTGAGAATCAATTTCATATGTCTGGGGCCTCTTGAGTTCTTCCATGGATTTCTGGTTCACATCAGCCACTCACTTTACTCCAGTTGTTTTTATAAATTCCAGACCTAGCCACTCTTTCGTTGTATGCCTAACTAATGTCCACCACTCTGTTGTGTCTTTTCACTTTGATTCTGGTCTTTTATTCTATGGAAGTTTTGTACTTTAACGAACACAGATTTATCAGAATATCCCCTCCTGCTGATGCTTTTAAGTTTGCTTTGTAGACCTTTTTTTGCTCCAAGTCTGTTTTTTTATCAAAAGTATTGGTGTTTTGATTTTCACACGCTTGACTTTAATTCTGCACGAGCGTATTTTGTAATTGTGACACGACAGCAGACGAATCTTCCCCCAATGAAGTGACCCATTTGCCCAGTATTATCTAGGGGGTCATCTCTCCTTTCCTGCCCTGTTTGTGACACTTCTCTGTCAGCTTCGCACAAGTCTGGTCCTGTCCTTCTCTTCTGTTTCATCAGCTAGACCAGGATCAATATCACTATCCTAGTTAGTTCAGCTTTGTAACTATCGATATTTCATGGTAGAACAATATTCCTGGTATTCCTACTATCTGTCTTCAAAACTGTGTAGCTCTGGGGGGTGGGGGTGGTGCTGGGCCTTATGCATGCCAGGCAAGCACTCTACCACTGAGCTACATCCCCAGCCCACATACATTTTAAAATCAGCTATTCAAATTTCATTGAGAAATCTATAGGAATTTTGATTGAAATTACATGGAATTTCTGATAAATTTTATGAAAAGTTGTATCTTTACATCAACACTTTTCCATTTATACACGTGTCTTTTTTCCTTTTAATCAAGTCATTTATGTTGTAGCAGATTCTGCTATTTACCTCCCCAATACTTTTCTCTGCTTTCCTCCTTAATATCAAAATGCAAATATTTTTTAGACATGATGATGTGCCCAGCTTCAAGTGATAAATTCACAGGAGGAATTCAATAAATAGCTGTTAACCTTCATTACCCACGGTCTGCCATTTAGTGACCAAAGCAAAACAAAGATCTATACAGGGTGTGGCAAATTGAAGTCCGCAAGAGGAATCTGACCCACTTTCTATTTTTGTAAGGTAAGCTCCACTGGCACACGGCCACGCTCCTTTGTCAGTACCTACACATTGTCAGTACCGTCTCTGCTTTCATATATTGCCAGCAAAGCTGAGTAGTTGCAACATGACTGACTACTTAGAGTCTCTAAAGCCTACCTGGTCCTTGCACTGAAGTTTGCCGACTGCTGGCTCAGACAGCAATCTTTGACAGATATTGGCTTGGATGGTTCTATTACTGCCTGCCAGATGCTTACTGTTCCATTCTGCTTTGCAGCTAAAAGCATTGATGGGCCTCAGAGTTGGCCGAGGACTTCAGAGACTTAAATTCTTACTCATGGCAAAGACATGGAAGAAAAGCTTGCTGTCACCAACTCTTGCACTTTCCCTGCCTCGCCTAGAGATGATGCCTGCAGCTTTGAGAGCTGTCTTGCAGTTATGGGGAAACTATTATAGGAGAAGGGCTGAAGGGTGAGCAATAATCTGAGAAGGCAGACAGAGCCAGCTACATAATTTTCAGGGCTCAGTGAGAAAGAAAAGACAGAAAGATAGGTGGATATAGGGCCCTTACTCAAAAAGCAGGAAATATGTTTCTTTAAGCAAACTAAGATATAAAACTTGTGCCTTTATTGCATGGGTTGTTTTTGTTTTGTTTTGGGGAGTGTTTTTTGGGGGGGTTTTGTTTTTTGTTTGTTGGTTTGCTTGTACCAGGATCGAACTTACGACCTCACACTTGCCAGGTAGGTACTATGCCGCTTAGCTATATCCCCAGGCCGCCACCTCTCCCCACCATGGTCTTTATGGATATATCACGATAGTTTTTATTTCCTATGTAATGTTTTCAGTAAAAAAACAATTTGAGACCTCAAAAGATTAACCTAAGTTTTACCATTTTCTTTATATTGTGCTATGCTAGTTTTAAATGTAAGAGCATTTGATTCCGTCAAGAGTCACAAAAATTATATGATTTCTATTTCTTTTTTTATGATTTCTGTTTCAAAGCTGGTACATTCATGTACATGTATTTTGTTCTTAATGCATGCAACACAACACCAGCTCAATTTTGTGTTTTGATTTATACACATTCCACTAACACTTCCTGCATTCAACTAACTGATTGGTAATGAAAAGCTGAAATAAAAAAACATGGTAAGTGTCTTTAGCTTTCCCTTTTCTATGTGTCATCATTAGAGCATAAATAAACTGACTAATAAAAAGAGTTGACAGAGGTGAAAAGGGATATCATAAGGTCCTTTGTTTGTCTAAGTTTCTTATAATGGCATCCACTGCCTTCTTTCAGTGTTTAAAGCAAGTTCTGCCTTGAATGGAAAGTAAGGTCCCGTAGATTGTCATCTCTCACACACACAGATGTCACAGGTTTCACAAGTGTTTATCCTGAGTCTTGTCAGACTCCGTGTGTGCTTGGTCCATCAGACTTCAGTGCTCAAAGACGTCACAAGATACCATGCAAATGGGTTGGTATTGTACAAATCTTCTCTCCTCGAATGCATGTTGTTGTCCATCAGATTTCTTTACTAAACACAAGTTCAAAGACAAAACAATCAATACTTTCAAAACAGCAACAGTGGTGCATTAGATGGAGCATGGGTTTTTCGGGACCTGGTCACATGTCCATGAAGCAGCCTTGGTCCATGAAGCACTTGGTGGCAAAATAAAAAAACGTGCAAAGCCAAGGTCATCGCCGATGTAGTTGAGCTGCAAACACAATCTACCTGAAGACATGTCCTTAACTAAACAATGAATATCCTTATGACTGGAGTCCAATTTTCTCTTTCTTTTATTCTTCCTCCAATTCGTTTCTTTTTAAAATAATTTTATTAGTGCACTTTAGATATACATAATGATCACGTTCATCATAGGGAATTTGTACCTATAAATAATACATCTTGATTCTTCCTTTTCCCCAATCTCATCCCCTCCCTTTAACCCCTCTTCCTCCCAGTTTTCTCTTTCTAACAGTTAAAAACCATTCCATATATTTTGGTAACAGTATTTTGAGGCATATTAAAGTTTGGATTTCTGTTATAAAGTATATCAAATTATGTTCTTTCTAATTGTTCATTGTTGCATTGTGGGAATACAACAGATTTCTGTATGCCGATATTTTATTCAAAATCTGCCTAATTCCATAGTTGGTTTTGAGAAGGGTCTCTTGAATTATCTTAGATTATATTGAGATTTAATCACAAATTGGTAAACATATATATTGAAAGTGCTGTGAGGTTTTTTTCTCAATCTTTATGACTTTTTCTGGTCATGCCACAACTAGCTTATACCTCCAGTACAAGGAGAGAGTTTCCTGCTGTTGTTCCTGACTTCAAAGGGAATTCTTGTCATCATCTAAGATGCTATTTGCTATAGAATTTTGTTGAGTTCTTTTTACCAAGTAAAAGAAATTCACTGATATTTCTGCTTTGCTATGTACTTTTATCAGACAATGAAGTTTTATTAGATGATTTTTCTGCATTTATAGAGAGAATCCAATACTTTATGTCATTTATTACATAGAGAATTACAAGAAATTTTGTTTTTATTTTTGCTTTTTTTAAATTTTCTTGAGGCAAAGTCTTACTATATAGTGTAGGCTGGCCTTAGTTTCACTTATGTAGCCCAGTCTGGCCTCGAATTCATGGTGATCCTCCTGCCTCAGTCTCCTGAGTGCTGGGATTATAGACATGAGACACCACACCCAAGTCTATAATTTTAGACCTCTGCATAATTCTAAGCAAAACCCAACTTGACTGTTACATATTATCGTATGATACAAACATACATCAGTATGCATATACAAATATGTACATATGTGAGTCTAAATTAACATCTCTTCCAATAAATATTTACAAGTGAATAATAATCTTTCTTTCTTGTGCTGTCTTTGGCTGGTTTTGTTATTCTTTATATCCAGTAATTATTTGGTAATTATTAACAAATAATAAATTTTGTTTTATATTGTTTGGTACTGGAAATGGAACTCAAGACCTTGCACTTGCCAGGCAGGCAGTGTACTGAGCTACATCCCCAGCAACAAATATTAATAATTGTTTATTTAACAAATATTTACTTAGGACATGCTACAATATATAGAGACTGTCTGGTTCTAAAACGCTTTGAAGAATATCCCTGGCAACTGGGTGGGCCTTGTGCCCTCTTTATTTGTCTTTGTTATTGTTGATATTAAATTTGTAACTGCTGATGCAAATCTTTACTGATTTCTTTTTTTTATTGTTACATTTCCCATTTCACTAAGGTTTTTAAATTATAATATATCTCATATGATTTCATTCATTTAAGTGCAACAAAATCAAGTAAGTTATTTAATTTTTTAATTTCCAAATAAATACTATATAATTGTGGTGTACAGTGTTGTGTCCTGATATATACTTAAAGTTTTAAGTAAGTGAATAAAGTTCTGCTTACCTTCATCATTCACAGTAATTATACTTATAAATTGTTAAATCTAAATTTCCACCAGATTATAACCTTCCTTAACCAGACATGAGATCTATTCTTCCACAGGTGCCTAGAACCTAGTAGTACACAATACATAGTTGGGCACAATTTGTCAAATAAGTAAACAAGGGAATGAACGGATTTTCTTTATCTACTTAAAGAAAAGTATACAGAGCTTTTTGAAATCTCTAGTTTATTAGATGATTTGGTGTACTTTTCAGCTTCTGTTATTTCATTTTTATTATAGCCAAGGAATTAAGCATCTAATTTGAGAAATAGGTTTAGGAAGACTTTACTGCATTTAAAGAATACAGTAATTCAAACACATTTGAAACAATCATATCATTACTTACATAAGATTGTATATTTCAGGGAGTTCTATGTTCCAAAACCAAAATTTGCTGCAACGTGTTCAGAAAGTTTTCTTTCTTTCATGAAAATTGAACCTTTCTAACCAAGTAACAGTTGCTAAGGGATTTGGAATGGAGATTAGCATAGATTTGGGTAGCACAAATGATCCTTTGTGCATGGTAAACAGTCTACTTTTCATTTAAAAAATTAATATCCATGTCTGTGATGCTCACTAAGACTAGTTTGAAAATAAACTAAATATAATCCTCTTCTCTTTAATTTCCATGAGGCCAGCACTACTTGATCTGATTATGTAATGTGAAAAAACTCAAATTTTACCAGCTGAGAGCCCAGCACCTCTATGTCTCAGGACAAATGGCAATTAATAAATCTTCTATCTCTCTAAAGAGGCTTTGAAAATACATGTAAGTTTAGGGAGTCCAAGAAATCTGAATGAAAAAACATTTTAATTTTGTTGTCTCTGAAATGGCAAAATCAGTCAGATTCATTTTCTTATAAAAATATTCTACCTTTTCTTCACAGAACCCCGTACGTTCCACTTTACTTTAGGTCTTTATGATCTTTCCCAGGGACGCATTCTAGAACATTCATTTCCACTGGAGTCACCTCTGTTGACTCAGGCCCCAGGCCCCAACCACCATTCTAGTGTTTCCCAGTTGCCCCCAGCCTTGATGATAATCACCAACAGTAGACAACTTTGGGTCCTCTCTGGACCACCTCCCTGGGGCTCTGAACATTTCTGTCTCCTTATGTGGCCTGGCAACTTCTAGGATGATCACTAATTTCTAATTTGCTCCCATTTACTAATAATCTTTTCTCTTTATAAACAGTCCTCAAAGGCTGTTGTATCGTGGCTACATGGATCTAAACTGTTTCTCAAGAAGTTAATGTGTTGGAGGCTTGGTCCACATGCAGTATTCAGGAGTGATTACATCTTGAGAGCTCTAACCTCACCAGTAGTTTAATCCACTGATGGGTTCATAATTCAGTAGATCACTGGGAGGCGCTGGGAACTGTAAGTGAATGACAAGGTCAAAGTCAGCCTGGTGAATGTACCTAACATGTCTCAAATAAAAAACGAACGATGATACAGCTGAGCACTCCCTAACTAGCTAGTACCACAAAAACAAATAAAGAGCTAATCAAACAGTGACATATAGTGAACACATAGAGGTGTGAGGGGAGTCACTTAAGCTATTAAAATACTACTTCTTTGAAACCTTGTGATTAATGAATCTAACAATATATCTGGAACACCTGCTGCTCAGTTGGCATTCTCCTAGTTCTTGAGAAGAACACAAAATTCATGCCTCTAGAATTCATAATCCACTGAGAATGGTAGAGTGTAGCCTATAATCATATCCTAAAATATAATCTGAATTACTTTGAATTCTACCACTGATTCTTATATCAGGAAATAATTACACACATAAACTTCTGTATTCATCAGAGTACCTAGGTTCATAGCCTTCTTTTAGAAACATAAAAAGAGTTAAACGCCTCACAGTGTAAATCATAAGCAACTGAAGTACAATAAAACACTGTAACACTGGAGACCAACTAGAAGGAGGAGAGATCGTTACACACAGCAAGGCAAAGTATAGGCCTGATTCTCAAACCTGACTGCATCGGCAGGGCTGGTGTAAAGTCAAATGTCAAACACAAGGAAAAGGGGTTTTTTCCCTTTTTCCACATTCTCTCTTGACTAACAATGGTTATTTTATCTGCTATGTAATAAGACTCTAAGTACAAATAAAAATTAAAACCAAAATCATTCCCAAGAATTATGTCATCTTTTTGTATTGCACAATTCCAGTTTTAAAAGCAAACAGAACATTTAGCTCATGCAGAGTCACCAAAAATTACCCAATTTGCATTTCATAGCTTATGCACTAATAAGCACTTTGTTCTAACCAGAACAGTTGGAAGTGTTGCCACACCTAGCTAAGTTACAGTTATTTCATATTACAATTCTTACACAATTTACCCATGCTCTGTGTTCAATTTATAGATAACTAGAGAAGATCTCAGAGCAAAGTGGACTCTGAGTTATCCTTCTTTTGCCTCCAATGTGTGGCTTCGTGCAAATGACACAGCTAATGTAAGAAAGGGACATAAGGAGTTGATAGGGCCCCTGGGCGTAGTTTTAAACCATTTCTCTTTCTCTTTCTCTGTCTCTCTGTGTCTGTCTGTCTCTCTCTCTCTCTCTCTCTCTCTCTCTCTCTCTCTCTCTCTCTCTCTCCCTCTGTTTGAAGCAAGCTCTGTTTTGAAAAGAAAGTGTGGCCTTGCTGTTTGAATGGAAAGTGTGGGGGCTGTCATCCCCCTACCTGCCTGGTCCCACTGTGACATGTCCAGCTGTGATCATTGGTGCTTTGGTGGCTCCAGCTGTGTTACACCCACCAGAACACACAGCCTGAAGCATGGCAAAGCCTCTGTGAGGAGGGTGCAGCAAGAAACAAGCAGACACGTGTATTGCACACATCTTCTCTGCTCATTTGCTCCAAAGCTTCACACTCAAAAACAAAAAAGCCACAGTTTCAAAGATAAAATTATTATGAATCACAAGAGAGTGATAGCAGAGTCTTAAACAAAGTTTAACTTTGGGTTTGTTTTGAGCACTAGTTCAGGAAGGCACTCATGTACGTAAGATTCATCCGAAGAGCCTTAAAAAGTACTGATGGGCATGGGCATGGGCATGACAGTTGGGCTTGGGGACACATGCCTAAAATCCCAGCACTAGGGAAGCTGAGGCAGCAGGATCCCCACAAGTTCAAATGACCCTGGAGTACACAGTGAGTTCAAGGCCAGACTGAACTACGCAAAGAGAATCAATCCTTTAAAAAAAAGATGTTGATGACAACCAAGCATAGTGGCACACATCTACAATCCCAGAATTCTGGTAAGCTGAGGCAGGAGGATTGAAAGCTCAAACTCAGATTGGGTAAATTAGCAATTTAGCAAGATCTCAAAATTTAAGAAGGGTTGGGGATATAGTTCATTGTGAGAGCCCTGGGTTCAATCCCTAGTACCTCAAAAACTGATAATATTAATATAAAATAAAAATAAAGTACTGATGCCTGGGATTTGCCCTCAGAGATTTAATTGTAGTATTAGCCTGAATCAAAAATTTTACAGTTCCTTAAACAATGCTGTGTGCAAGCAAGGTTGAAACTCACTGGGAATAGAAAGTTGTAGCCTTATATTACTGTGTAAATTAGACAGTAATGATCAGAGAAGGCCACACTGAGACCCCCCAGTCACTACTTTCCACCATCCCAGTAAACCAGCATTCATCAGCAGGTCGAGATTGATCCTTCTCGTGACTTCTCTATGATGAAAGGCAGCTCCAATAAAGAAGATAAATCAATATCGCGTAACAAACTTCTAATTAAGTTAAATTAGCAGCACTATTGGACAAAGAGGTGGAGGAGAGAAGAAAAGGAGAAAGAGAGGAAAAGAAAGAAAAGTGGGAGAAAAAGACAAGGAAAAGGAAGGGAAGGGGAGAGGAGAGGAAAGGAGGGGAGGGGAGGGGAGGGGAGGGGAGGGGAGGGGAGGGGAGGGGAGGGGAGGGGAGGGGAGGGGAGGGGAGGGGAGGAAAGATAACTAAAATACCCTGAATAAGGTAATGACTAAGGAAATTATTGTACAGTTCTGTAATGAATTATCATGCAACCAAGAAAATGAGAAAAGACATGTGGACCTAGATGTGCTGATGTAGAAAGAATCTACCACATTGAGAGAAAAAGGAAGCCTGAGGGTTTGTTCTCATGAGATGAACAAATAAATTATCCATATATCTCTGTATATAATGTGCACACAAGCAAAGAAAAAGTCTAAAAGAACATCAACTGAAAAGGTAGCTTGATATCTCTCAGAATTAGAATTTGTTTAACTTCCAGCTTTTGCTTTATACATTTCTACTTAATTCAACTGTATTACGATTATGTACTAGCAAAAAATAAGAAACAAAAAGTATGGATGGTAATACAGTATTGAAAGTTACTAGATTTGGATTCCAAAAACATTATTTGTATTTATACACTCATTTTCCACGGGCTATAAAAAATACAATTGAGTTCATCAGGAGCACAGCAGTAGTTATGTATGTATCTCTTTTGTCAAGTATAAACAAGAGCATTATACATTGTCCACAGGTTAAACATGAATTAGGATTAATATCATTACAAATATGTAGTGTATGTCTCAACTGTATGACACTATAATTTTATATAAGATACTGTAAAACATAACTGAAACTAATATGGTCATCTTGACTTCATTCTCTGACAAAGTCAGAATCATGTCCCACTAGACAAAGGCCACCATCCAGCAATTTCTGATTTACACTGCACAGAGCAAGAGATTGGTATTTTAGGGTATTTAACATGGAACAGTTTCACTCAAGTTATTGCTATTGCTCCCAAAGATGTCCTTATTCTTTCAGGAAAAGATAAATGGTTGCAGTTGTCCCTATTAGGATGTAGACTAATCAAAAGAAAAGCACTTCCTCACTAATTCCCATCTCCATAGAAACCGCCCCACTCCCCGAGCCTCTTGTCCGCATGCATCAGTCAGCAGAGCGCTCTGATATTAGGCAGTCCCAGCCAGGAGCCTGCGTTCCCTCACACTGTGATACCTTGAAGGGTGAGCTGGAAGAACAAAAAGACTTGTGCCAAATTTTTAAAGATCCCACTGCATCAAATTTAAATCCTTCCTGTATTTTTCTTCATGCTTCTAAGAAACAGAGCTAAAAGGCCTATGTGAAAAGTGCCTGTTATCAGAGTCCTTAATCCTGAATATTTCAAATGTCCCTTTCTGTTATTTACACTCAGATGGTGCATTGATAAGAATTTCCTCTCTTCCTTAACGTTTTCTTTAATGCTATTCTCAGGAAAGTGAGACCAGGCTGTGGGAATGTTTACCTGCTGTGTGACTAAGTCCCTTTAATATGCAAGTGACCTCTGTGTATTACTCTCCATGTCCCTTTGCTGCTTTTCAGATCACAAGTTGGGGGATGTTAGGGTAAATAGCCCACTGTCTGATTGAAAGTAATTTAATTCAGTGGCTAATTGGATTTAATAATTCAACCTCAAGCTTTAATGCATTGAGGTCCATGGACCTGAAAAGGAAATATCAAACTAGAAAGTAGGATTAGTTGAATTAATAGAACTTTAGAGTTAGAATTTTAGAGATCACACAAGCCAGGATTTTATTTAATTTTAGCTTTTTGCTTGAATAAACTGGGGATTTTTTTTTTTGTAGAAACAGAGCCCCATCCCACATCTAATGATTCAGAATTCACATGAATGAAGTCTAAGAATTTGTATTTTTAATATGCTAAATTATAATCAACTAAATATGGAAACCACTTTTCTAAAATGTCTAAACAGACACTCTCCCCAGTGTCTATTTTATAAACAATAACATTGATACGTGTTTTGTCTAGCATAGAGATCGCAGGCCCAGTACCTTCCCAGGGAGATGATAGACAAGATGGCCCACCCAGAATAAGACAGCAGAGTGGATAAAACAGCACAGGCGTGGCTCAGGAGGCAGTGTCATTTAGCCCAGGTCAAACGTGCTTCCAGAAAATGAAGGTTAAATAACAATCGAATGTCCCATTTTTTAAGAGTAATTTCAAATCCATATTATCAGTTCAAATTTTCCAGTTTTCTAAAAACCGTAGAAAAAACAAAATGTACAATTGTAATGAAACCTTTGGATGACAATTTTCCACCTCCTCAAAAACTGACTTTTCTAAGATCATAAAGAGCACGTGACACTATTAAAGAATAACTGAGGCTATTTGGATCCAAAGACAAGTTTTCCTCTACCCTATGTTGCCATTTCTTCAAGGAAGAGCAATTTATAGAAGGCAGGAGGAAGAGGATCTTTGAACTTCCTCCAAAATCTGGGTCTGTGATGTTCATTCCAGTTAACATCTACAGGTTTTGTTAAATTACCCTTTTTGTGCACCCTTTTTATAAGACTCATTTGGTGGTTTTTATTTTGTTTTGAGACAAGGTCTTGCTATGTAGTCCAGGCAGGCTTTGAACTCCCTAAGTAGCTCAGAAATGGCCTCACTCTTGTCTCACTCGCCCTGGTGCTGGTAGTACAGGAGTGCACCATCATGCATGGCTTACTCCGCATTCAATTACAGTAAAACTCATGGCTTAATTAAAACATTGGACCAGCCCCATAATTACATTCTCTACTGCAGGATCAGAAGCCTTCAACCATAAAGTCAACTGCTCCATGCGTTTTCACAGCACCTGTCTTTGAAACACGGTGAGTTTTCAAATGTACATTAACAATCTTAGTATTGGACTTCAGAGACTGCTGTTTACAGCTCCAACAAAATGCTTAGGTGCCTACCCTGAGCAAGTTAAGACAACTGGTCCCTCACTTGCCTCTGACCCTTTCCCACTCCTTGCCCATGGCCATTTGCTACCCCTCTTGCCCAGTACCTTCTGCACATATCTCCTCCCACTCTGTCATTCCCTGAATGACAGGAAACCAAAGGGAACAACCTGCAGCCTAGAAGTGCCTAAGGCTCACATTATCCTCAAAAGGCATGGGATTCCACACTTCATTTTCTCACATCCCCTGGAATTCTATCCCTTAAAAATGCATTTTAGTCAATTTGCTGAACCTTTTTCAAACACAAACCCCCCCTGGAAAGACAGCACCCTAGGGTGGATTTGTTCAAGTCTGCTTTAAGGTAAAGATGCTGAAAAGTCTCCTAAATTTCTAGAAGAAAATGCAGAGCAAAAAGGGTCCTAAAGGCCGGAGTCACGTTAAAGGTTACGGGTCAGTTGAGACTTAGAAGAAATGGGAGAAACAAGCAAAAAGATATTTACTCAATATAAGAAAGGAAACTAGAAATAAGGCCAAAATGAACTTACCTTGGGGATGTCTTGTGGAGGAGTCACAAATGAAAGCCTAGACATTATTGTTTGCCGTATTGGAGAAGTTTCAAAGCCCTAACATCTTGGGTTTTTCCCCATTTTTTTTCCATCTAACCTTCCCACCTTCCTCCCCTCCCACCAATTTTTTTTTGGTAATGACTTTTTAATCATTTGTGTTGACATTTTATGACAGCTGACCACAGTTCTTTTCAAGTCATTATAAAGATCATATGGTTTTTCCATGAAGACTCCAACCTAGAAAAAAAATTTTTGAATTGATAACTCAGGCATACTTAATTCACTTTTGAATTAGTTAACGATTTTTCCTTAGAAACATCTCTATTATGGGTAGAAGAAAGAAAAAATTCACCACCTTGTTGTTTTATCACCAGTAAAGGTCGAAATTATAATCGTTCAAAGCAGCTGCCTTTAGAGGCTTCTTCTAGTCTAAGATGTCAGCTCATACTGAACTGAATCTTTGGGAAAATTGTTCCAAGTACATAGAGCCTCTACTTTTTAATTTAAATAACTTTACAGTAAAAATGAGAATGGAATAATAACTTTCAAGATTTTTCTCTTTCCTTTTTTTTGTCTTTTTGTTTAAAAATAATTGTGAGAGTGCTGTGGGGCAAACTATCATAGAGTGCTAACCATGCATGAGGTCCAGTTCAATTCCCAATGCTGGGAAAATTAAATTCAAATAATTCATTGAATACCGAAGACATATCTGGTGTTTTTATGGACTCTTGGAATGCAAGATGAATAAAACTCTATTCTTAGTTAACTTAACTAAGACTATATGTACAGTATGCTAATAAAAAAATCTCAAGGTCATTTGCTTTGCTGAAGACATCAACAAATTTTATTGGAGGAGAAGAGCTGGCGATGAGCTCACTCACCCTGAAAAATCATAGGGAAAGCCTTCAGAATCTATAGGAGAGTCGGAATGAATGATTGGGGTCTGGTAAGCAAAGAGGAAAAAGAGACTAAAGATGCCACTCAGTGCTAAAGTGCTTGCCAAAGAAGCAGAAGGCTGAGTTTGTCCCAGACTACAAAAAAAAACAAAGGAAAGAAAGAAAGGAAGGAGAAAGAGGAGGAGGGGAGAAAGGAAAAAAAGAAAGAAGGAAGGGAGGAAGAGAGGGAGGGAGAGGAGGGAGGGAAGGAAAGGGAAGAGAAGGGGAGAGAAGGGAAGGGAAGGGAAGGGAAGGGAAGGGGAGGAAAGGGGAGGGGAGGGGAGGGGAGGGGAGGGGAGGGGAGGGAAGGGGAGGGGAGGGAAGGGAAGGGAAGGGAAGGGAAGGGAAGGGAAGGGAAGGGAAGGGAAGGGAAGGGAAGGGAAGGGGACTGAAGAAAAGAGGTCCTTAAACGGTAGGTATAGGGCTTGCAAAGGCAAAGAAGTATGGTCAAGGGAATGTGTATTTTGTACACATAGCTGTAAGTTAGCTGGAGACAATGGGAAGGGAGCCAAAACTAGCAGTCTTAGCCCAAGAGACGCTAGGTTCACACTTTAGAATGCCATACCAGTGAATTTGGACTGAATTCTGAAGAAAACTGGTAACTTAGATAAATGTGGACATAACAAAAAATGTTTCAACAACATTTTTTGTAGGACTGAGGCTTGGACTAAGATAGTGGAAAGACTGAGAAAAAGCATTTCCACACCCTCTATTTTAACCCACTAAAGAACTCTCAGGAAAGCAAGCTTTTCTCTGCATGTATACATCCACACTGAAAAGGTAAATTACTTGCCCAAGAGCAGGTGTAAACTGAGGACTCTGCAAACCAAACTTCCGAATATCGTCCCAGTGACGACCACTGACCCTGGGCTCCCCTCAGTGTGACCCCAGCAGCTCCCACTTGAAGAATACTTACTCACCAGGCACTGTGCTGAGTACACGACCTTCATTCTCTTTCAGATCTCAACCTACTCTTTGATGTATAAATCATTTTTCTCACAGAAGCATAACTGAGACTCAAAACTAGCTCTGATTCCTAAGATTTGCTTTTAGCAACTATGCTCAAGTTTTTCTCAACATTTAAGTAGAAAACCAACACCACAGGCTCCATTTGTGCGAGAAGCACGCATATCTTGGCTGAATGCTGAAAGAAGATCTTAGTCACGTAGCAAATTAGGGGCAGAGCTGCACCTAGAAAGAAACCAGGTCTCCCACCAGCATTCTTCCCATGACCACACTTGGCAACAATCTACTTTGGACCTAATTTAAACAGACGAAGCTGTCAAACTCACACGGAGAAAAGTTACAGAGTGTCTGGCATGATGTTGAAATCTCTGGCCTCTGAGTTCAAACTTTCCAAACCTCATCCTTCCGGTATCCTGCCAGCCCAGCAGGGCAGCTCAGCAGGAGCTGATCCTTTAAAAGGCCTAATAATCAGATCTAGAAAAATCCAAGGGTAGCTTCAGAAGGCTAGAGGGGTGAGAATATGGGCCTGTGATGTGAAAACAAGGTCTTAACTGATGTTTAATTTTTCTCGTAAAATGAACTCAGCAAAATAACAGGCAATAAGAGCAGTCTTGGTAAAGAGGGCTCTTGTCTCACCATTCCTTATCATTACCTAAAACACACTTTCACATGGAAAAAAAGTCTCGAAAAATGTGATTACGCTGCAAAGGAAAGGAAGGTATATAATGAGGAGACATTTGTCTTCTAGGAACTTAACTACAAGATAATTAAATTCAATGGGGTGTGTAATTACACAAAAAAGAAATCCGACCTCCCTAGAAATTTCCCCTCTCTTAACTCACAGGAATGAGGCAGACTCTGTGTTTTTCCTTGCTGGCACTTTCTGTACTAATCTCTTAGTGACTTGTAAGAAAAGCTCCTGCCATTGACCTTCAGGTTGGTTTTACATCCCCTGGAGTTTCCTCATGGGGAAGAGGGCTTCCTTGCTGGATAGAGCTTTGGGTACATAGTGGTGAGCAGAGGTGGCCGGAAGAAGATGCCCATCCCTGAGGCCTGAAATTAAACCTGAGACTATTACTCCCTAGAGGACAAAGGGCTTTCCTGTTACAGGTGCTGAACTGATCATAATGATCTTTCTTTAAACTATAAAGTTCAGATAATTTTCCTTAAAATTTTCATAGGCACAACTCTTTTAACAGAAAATATTTTGAAGAAGTCTATTTTGTGGTAATCTTGTTTCATAACATTTAGTACAACTGTAAGGAGATAAGAAGGGAATGCATTTTTCAGATTCCAGTTGGATATTTTACCCTCCTATAAACCATGTGACCCACATACATTTGGGTATTTAAAAAAATGAACTTGGTGTTCTTTCCCCTTCAAATTCTTGCCAGTGTTTTGAAGACGATTCGGTATATGACATCTGTGCTTTTGCCCTGAATCTACTTGCTTTGAGGTCATCTGGGACCTGGGAGCCCATACTATCCCTGCTCTTTGTCTCCCAGCTGTGTTCCCTCCTGTGGGGAAGAGCCAGGTACTCAGTAACAGCTCCTCCCGGCACACCACAGTTGGTTATGGGGTTGTGGGACTGCAGTGTATGAAAAAGAGCAGACGGACCCACAGACGCTCCTCTCCCCACTGTGTTCTTCCCCCACCCACATCCCTCCCTTGTAAGGGTTTGTGAACAAAGAAAACTATAAATTGCAACCAGGCTGCAGTTCACAAGAAAGGCCTGGACACCGTTTTTCTCGCCTGAGTCACATTTGATGCCTTTGCCAGGTGAGAGCTTGGTGACAGTAAACGCAGCATCAGGACAGCACGCTCTGTTTATTTTCCTGGTTTTCTCCATGAACAACATTGTGGCAGCTTTGGAATTCTCCAGGCTGCTGCTCTCAAGCACTGAGTCACAGGCACAAGGATCAGAGGTCTTTCCCGCAGCGTTTCCCCCTCCCGTCACTACACCGGTTGCTTCTCGCGGCCTTTACTGAGCCACGCAGTCCTGAATCAGAGGTCATAAGTGCAAAGAAGGACAAAAGCAGTCCACTTTCCCTCCCTCAGGTAGACCACCATCACTGGGCAATGCCACTGTCCCCAGTGCAGCTTCTTCCAGACTTTGTTGGTTCCTGAAGAAATGGATTTTTTGTTCTGTTTTGTTTTTTGTTTTTGTAAGTTTAAGGACTGGATGAGGGGGTCTCTGCAGTGAATTCTCACATGGACATTAAACCCCGCAGAAATGAGGACCAGCCTGCAGCATCTGTGAATGTACCACCCCAATTACCGCTTGTAACATGTTCCCGCCTTTCTCCAGGAATCCCGTGGGGTTGCAGATTCATTCAGTAGCAGAGTTAGGATCCTTACTGTGATCCTCTTCAGGGAAATAAAAAAGGCCAGGGGCTTCAGGCTTAGGCTGTCAGAGTAAGAACAATAGATCTTAATGAAGTTCTTTTTTTCTTTCTTTCTTTTCTTTTCTTTTTGGATTGACGACTTTTTTACTTCAATACAGGAAGGTTTCATGAAGAATAAAGAAAAAGATTCTTTGCTGTGTGTTTAATGACCACAGGTCACAATATACCACAAAAGCCTGGTCTTTGAGGGAAAGACTGGATTTCAATCTGAAGAGGGTAGCTAAGAGCCTCAGAGAGGTGATCTCACCATATTGTTCTGCTCAGTTTTAGGGGATTTAATCCACTACCTCTCTCTAGAGAGTGTCCCTGTCTTTGTATGGAAAAACTAGTATTTTCCTTTGTATGGAAAAACTAGTATTTCCTCCCCCTTTCTTTTTTTCACATAAGAGAGAAATTAATAAGCAGAGCTATGAATACATAGTGCTTTCTGAACAGATATCAAAAAAGTTTGTTTCAGAGACCAGGATGCCTGTGGGTTCCAAGCCATTTAACTTGCATTACAGCACAGGGAACTCCTGACACCACTGTGTGCTTTTCACACTTACCAATGTGCCTATGAACCAGTTTGCATCCATGAGCATCTCTACCTGAAAACAAAGTTTGCAAGTGGAGTTTGAGCAAGTTAAACATTAAATTTAAATGACTTAAAACTAGATGACCCAATGAGTGATTCATTAATTTGAAATCATCTTATTCCTGGATATTCTTTCAAACATAGTAAATTTGTCCCTTAGTGTTGTCAGTTTTTTTAACTACTGTACGTTACTTTCTTTCTCAGCTAGATTCACAAATTTGCACAACTTCTGGTCAGAAAATGAGCATCTGAGGGGCTGGGGATTTAGCTCAGCAGCATAAGCTCCTGCCTTGCAAGCAGGCGGTCGTGAGTTCAATCCCCGGTACCGATAAAAATGAAAAAGACAAAAAAAAAAAAAAGAAAATGAGCATCTGGTTGTTTCAGACTCAAAACATGTCCTTTGTAGATTTTCAATAAGAAGTATTAACATAAAAAAATGATAAAATCTGCACTTTTGCCTTTCTTTTTACTTGTCTAATTTAAGTAACTAAATGGGAATTTTGTAAGTCCATTAGGCCTCATAAGTTTCATGTTACTTTCAAGTCTTTTATTTTTTTCCATTCTCAGTACTGAGAATTGAACCCAGGACTTCACATTGAGCTACATCTCCAGCCCATTTATTAATTTTTTATTTTGAGATGGGGTCATGTAACCCACGCAGGGCTTGGTAAAACTGAAGAAGAAAAAGAGAATAGACTGATTTTAGGGGCCAGCCGTGTGTCAACTGGGCACTAACTGGTGGCTGCCCAGGATGAAGGCCCAGCTGCCTTCCCCGCATTCCCCTCACCTCCTCCGTGGAGCCCCAGGGTGTCTGTCTGCTCCTATCCCTAACAGGCATTCTGAGCTTTGGCTGAGTCTTCCTGTCAACCACAAAGAAACTGAGGTCTAGAAAGATGTGTATTTGCCCCAGTGAGCAAAGGAAATAAGTGTCAGAATTATTACTGTTTCCAGTGCAGTAAAGCACCTTAGTTATGGTAGGAGTGTGAACAGAGTGATCCAGAGTGTCTGGAGGGTGGAGGAGGGAGAGGTGCTGGAGGATTCCGTGGGAGAAAGACCACGGGCTGAGCCCTGTAACATGAGGAGGAACCTGGAGGCGTCTGAGCCCAGAACCATAGCTGCTTGTACTGCTCCTTCCACAGTCTCCTCCTCGTCTTTATTCCAATGCTATTTGTCCCGCAGCACTAAGCACAGCTTTCTCTTTCTCTGGGAAAACTTGCGGCCCACCTTTCTCTTTTGAACTGCTAGAGCAATTATTTATTGGTCAATTTAATTTATGAATAAAAATGGGGTGCTTTTTGAGATCCCTGTGTCACTGGAAAAGGTATAAATTCTGATGTTTGCCCATATTTGTGGCTTCCCACAGCAAGCTTTTTTCTTCTCATATTTTTATGTTTCTTATAGTACCTTGGAGAATACCTCAGAGATTAGATATTTAATAGATGTTTTAAATATTATTTGAAGTCTTTTAAAACTGACAGTTACAAATGCCCTAACTGGATACCCCTTACTATTCTACAAGTATTGTAAACATATTAACAACTCAGGGCAGTGGAAGGAGAAGAAGCAATCAATTTAACTACAGAAACATCTAACTCATAAAATACACACTTGATCTTAGCCAAAAGGCCAAGAAGTGTTACAAAATTCTATAAATGAAGTATTTTCTGTGGTAATCCAAACTGAGCTGTCCACCTGGCCAGTTTCTTTCTTTCCATCGTACTGGTATTCAGACTCAATGTCTTGCATATGCTTTACCTCTGAGCCACACCTCTGGCCCTTTTTTATTTTGAGACAGTATTTCCTAAATTGCAAACTCTTAAACTTGTGATCAGACTTTGATCTGAGCCATCTTGAGTCTCCATTTCCTACCCAGGAGCTGACTAACCCATAGCACATGTTTCATGTTGCATGAATTCATGAAGAAGCTGGCATGTAGAATTACATGCCTGATTGCAAACCCAGGGAGGAGATGTCCAGGAAAGGGTTTCATGGGTGAGAATGAAGGCCAATAGAGTAGGGGCAGCCGCAGGAAAGATTTAGAGGTTAAATCTGATTACAGTACTTGAACTTAGTCATAAAGAATCAGTGAGAGTTTGAAAGTAGGACAGAAGAGAAAGACATTGTAGGTAGAATCACATCTGCAAAGGAGACGGTCAGGCAATGTCACACACTGTCAGAAGGCCCATTGGAGAAATATATCCTTGCCCTCCCAGGATCTCAGCACTCCTGACACAGCCAGAAGAGAAAATCTTCCCCAAAGGAATACAAGTTGTTCACAGTTTCTTTTGTACTTAAGCAAGTTAGTTTGTAACCTCTATTTTCTCTGTCAGAGATGACCTATTCAACCAAAAGGACAAAACCTAGATTGTCTGCAGATGCTCTGAATAAAAACATCTTCTCAGTTTACAAATTATACTCTTTTTTGAGGCAGATTCTCCCAAAGTTGCTGCAGCTGCCTCAAACTTGCAATCCTTGTGCTTCAGCCTCCCAAACTGCTAGCATGACAGGTTTATAAGTATGTGCTGATGTACCTGCTTTTCTATTTGGATCCTAGAGATTAGAACCAGAATCTTCACACTGAGCTATATCCCCAGCTCTTATGCATATGTTTTATGTGACACAGATGATTGTTACATCACTCAGGTGGCAAAGCTGGAAATTGCAGTGTTCCTGTCTCAGCTCCCAGAGGCCCAGGATTGCAGGCGGATCACCATGCTCATATTATATTATTTTTATGTACTATGATTTGAATAAATCTTCATTTTTCAAATACAGTCACATCATCATCTTCTGGAACAGTGAATAACTCTCCAAACTCAGAATTCTGGTGTAAATTTCCTGCAATTCCATTGACTGTAGAACTGTTGGCTGAAGTCTCTCATGTCAAACAATACAGCTCTCCTTAAATGACTTCTCCTTCTTCTTCTTCTTCTTCTTCTTCTTCTTCTTCTTCTTCTTCTTCTTCTTTTTCTTCTTCTTCTTCTTCTTCTTCTTCTTCTTCTTCCTCTTCTTCTCCTTCTCCTTCTTCTTCTTCTTCTTCTTCTTCTTCTTCTTCTTCTTCTTCTTCTTCTTCTTCTTCTCCTCCTCCTCCTCCTCCTCCTCCTCCTCCTCCTCCTCCTTCTATTTCTTCTTCTTCCTTCTCCTCCTCTTTCTCCTCTTTCTTTTCCCCTTCTTTCTCCTTCTTCTTCTTTTTGAGATAGGATCTCAAAAAGCAATGTAGACCAGGCTGATCTTTTTTTCTTTGTATCTAGTAGATTTTTCTTTCTTTATTTTTTAAAATTATATTGATACATTTATATATACATAATAACATTTATAATAAGGAATTTGTATCTGTGATAATGTATCTTGATTCTTTTTTTCTCATTCCCTTCCCCTTCAACCCTTCCCCCCTCCTTATTTACAGAACATTGTTTCCATTTTTCCTTCCATTCTTTCTTTTTTTCCCTTGTCTCTTCCTTCCTTTTCCCCTGTTATGGTTTGTTTCTATGTGTCCCCCCAAGCCTCATGCAGTCATGGAGGTGGCTGAATCTAGTGTTTGTCATTGGTTCATTGCCTAGTTCTGGGATTGATGGCATCTGAGCTGCACCTGCCCAGGAGTGGAGACAGCAAACAATATAAAGGAAGAAAGAAGATGTATTTTTTCTCTTTTTCCCTGTTTGCTCTTGCTGTTTGCAGCCCTCATGAACGGTTGTCCCTCGGCCACACCACTCTGCCTTGAAGTCAACTGAGAATGGGCTGAAACTTCCAAAACTTGTAAGATAAATAAAGCTTTCCTTCCCTAATATTGGCCGTCAGATATTTTGTCTCAGCAATGAGAAAAAATAATGAAGATACCCCTCTTCCCTCTCTCATTCTTCTCATTTGAACATTTTCTCCCCATTTCTCCATGTCTGTTATACATCTTGGTCCTTAGTTACACTTTTTGTTTTTCTTACCAGAAAACAATGTGACATTTAAAAGTCTGTCTTATTTATTCCACCTAAGAGTATGATCTCAAGGTGTATCCATTTATCTAGAAATGTCTCAGATTTTTCCTTCTTTATGACAAAATAGTACTCAATTGGATAAATAAACACATCTTCTGTATCTATTCCTTGGTTCATGAGCATTTGGACTCCTTTCAAGATTTAGCTATTAAAAACTGTGCTGCTATAAACATGGATGTGCATATATCTCAGTGAAATGATGTTTTAATTCTTTTGGGAGGATGCAAGAAAGGGAATCACTGGGTCAAATGGAACTTCTGGTTTTAGTTTTTTGAGGAATCTCCACACAGATTTCCATAGTCGTTGCATCAGTCTACACTTACAACAGTGGAGAAGGGTTCTTTTTTCCCCCCAGCATTGCCAGCATTTGTTATTAGTTAATTTCTTGATGTTAGCCATTCTTTCTGTGGTGAGATGATATCTCAGTGTTGTTTTAATTTGCATTTCTCAAATGACCAAAATGAACATGTTTTCATATATTTATTTGCTATTTCTATTTCATCTGAGAAGTGCCTATTCATTTCAGATGCTTATTTTTGGACTGGATCTTTAAATTTTGGGGTCTGATTTTTTAAAATTCTCTATATATTCTAGACATTAGTCCTTTGTCTGAGGAAAAGCTGGCAAAAACCTTTTCTTAGTGGGTTGCCTCTATACTCTGTGATTTATTTTTTGCTGCACGAAAGCTTTTTAATAAGATGACATCTCCTTTGTTAATTCTTTGTGATATTTCCTATGCAATCAGTTTTGTTCATAATTGTTTGCTTACACCTATATCTTCAAGAGTTCTATGTATTCTATCTTCCAGCAGATTTAATGTTTCTGTTTTAATATTTAGAGCTTTGATTCATTTTGATTTTTGTTTAGTTCATGATGAAAGATATGCATCTATTCTTAATCTTCAGCATGTAGAAAGCCAGTTTTTCCAGCATCATTTATTTAAGAGGCTTGTTTTCTTCCGATGAAGTATTTGGCTCCTTTGACAAAGGTAAGGCAGCTGAGTGTGACTGAAGTTATTTCTGCATCTTCTAGGATGTTCCAGTGACCCTCAGGTCTGGCTTTTTTGGGGTGTGGGAAGAGGTCACTAGGACCATGCTGTTTTTATCACAGTAGCTTGGAACCATAATTTCAAGTTAGGGATTTTAATGCCTCCTGTCTCTCCATTGTTGCCCAGAATTACTTTTGCTATTCTAGATCTCTTCTGGTTCCAAATAAATCTTAAGATTGTTTTCTCTAGTTGTTTAAGAAATGCTATTGCCAATTTGACTTTGACTACATTAAATAGTATATTAATTTTTGGAATATGGCCACTTTATATATTGGTTCTTCCTACCCACAAAGTATATCTTTCCATTTTGTGTTATCCTCCTTAATCTCCTTTTTCAGAGTGGTGTAGTTTTCAATGTAAAGTTCTTTTACTTCCTTTGTTAGATTGACTCTTCAATATTTCACTTTGGGGGATGCTATTGTGAGTGGAGTAACTGTAAGTTATTAGTAACCTTCATATCTGTCAATGAGTTTGTTATTTGTGTACAGGGATGCTGTTGATTTTTTGAGTGTTGACTTTGTAGCCAGCTATGTGATTGAATTTGGTTATTAAATCTAGAAGTCTTGGGGGACTTTTGGGGTCTTCTATGTAGAGTATGTACAAATAATACAAATAATACACATTTGTACATAATCATGTACAAATAATAATTTAATTTCCTCCTTTCCTATCCTTATTCCTTTTATTTCTCTCTCATCTAATTGCTCTAGCTAATATTTCCAGAACTATAATGAATAAGAGTGGTGATAGTGGGCAGCCTTGTCTTGTTTCTGATTTTACTGTGAAAGTTTTCAGTTTTTTCCATTTAGTGTAATGTTGGCTTTGGTTTGTCATAAATGGTTTTTATCAGATTGAGATAAGGACCATCTATTCTGGGTTTCTGCAGGGTTTTTATCATGAATGAGTGTTGGACTTTTTCAAATGCCTTTTCTGCATTTCTTGAGATGATCATAAGGTTTTTGTCCTTGGTACTGCTAATATGGTATCTTACATGTATTGATTTGCATACTTTTGTTTGTTTTTAAGGACAGGATACTGCCATGAAGTTTGGGCTACCCTTGAACTTGTTGTGTAGCTCAAACTGGAGAATCATTCATGGTGATTCTCCTGTCTCAGTTTCCCAAGTGCTGGGATTACAGGCATGTGACATCACGCCTGACTTGATTTGCACATGTTGAGCTATCCCTGCATCCCTGGGATGAATCCTACATGGTCATAGTGTAAAATCATCTCAATGATTTGATGCATTCTAATTGCAGGAAACTTACCAAGTATGGGGAAAGAATTTAACATAGTAATAGGTGAGGCATATAAGACCCTTAATAGCCATGATCATAAAAAATCTTTTCCATGACATATGATAGTCAAAGACTCAGAAGTTCAACACAAAAACAAAATATTAAAAGCTATTAGAGAAGAGTGACAAATCACCCATAAAAGTGAATCCATTGTAATTATAACATATTTCTCAACACAGATCTTAAAGATCAGGAGAGCATGGATTGAAGTATTTTAAGACAAAAGAAAATGTACAACCCAGACTACAAAATTACCTTTCAAAATTGAAGGAGAAATAAGGTCTTTCTGTGGCAAAGTGCATTCTAAGACACTCATGACTACCAAGATTCCACTTCAAAAATCACTTGTCTATCCTTATAAAAAGGGCAATGAAGACAACAGTGCCAACTGAGTGAATAAGCATTTAAACAGAAGGGAGAAAAGTGAATCAACAATAGAAAAACAATGCAATCACAAGAATGTCAATATTATCATAATAATTCTCAGTGTGAATAACCTTTACTACTCAATCAAAAGACACACAGATTGGCAGAATTGATCAAAAACCAAACTAAACCGTATGCTGTATACAACACATTTAATCTAAAAAGAAATTTGCAGACTAAAATCAAAGGATTGAAAACAATATTCTATGAAATGAGAGCCTGAAAACAAGCAGGAAGAGCTATGCTATTTTCACACAAAGTAGATGTCAAGCAAAAACTAATCAAAAGAAGCAAAGCAGGTCAATACATATTAATTAAACAGGAAAAGATAATAGTTATAACTACATATTTACCAAACACTTGCAAATCCAACTTGATTTTAAAAAACTATTGAACATAAAAGATCAAATAAACATCAAGAAAATTGTAGTGGGAGAAATCAATACCCAGTCACAAACACGTCAACTAGACAAAAATCAGCAAAAAAATATCTGAGTTGAACCACACTTTTGAACAGATGGATGAAATAATAGCTACAGTGCTACACACAAAATACATTCTCAGCAGCACCTGGAACTTCCTCCAAGACAGACCACATAGTCACCCACAAAGAATGCTTAAATGAATACAAAAGACCTGACACTATCTCATGCATATTATCAGATCATAGAATACTGAAACTAGAAATTAGTGGAAAAGAAACCACAGAAATTACATAAAAACATGGAGATTAACCATTACACTCTTGAAAAATCAGTGAGTCATACAAGAAATCAAGAAGGAAATTAGTTCATTTCTATAATCCAGTGGAAAAGCCATATATATAAACATACCATACTCAATGAAAGCAGTCCTAAGAGAGAAGTTTATAACTGGGAATGCCCACATCAGAAAAATAGAATGAGCTCAAGTAAATAACCTAACCATTCAACTCAAGGTCCAGAGAAACAAAAACTATTCAAATCGAAAGCTAGTACAAAGAAGGAATTATAATGATCAGAGCAGAAATTAATGAAGTTGAGACAGTGTACAAAGAATCAATGAATCAAAGATATGTTTCATCAAAAGAATAAACAAAATAGACAAACCTTACTAAATCTTACTCCAAGAGAAAAAAGAAATAATTCATCAATGTAATTAGAAATTAAAAAGATGAAATCACTATCAGGAACCTAGCCAAAAATCCCAACTGTCAATATCAGAAACCCCAAACCCCATCAAGAAACCCGATAGTCAAGGGGAACCTAGCCAAGAATCCCGATAATCTGTCTCTAGAATGCTGCAAGAAAATAAAAAACAGAGACAAGTATCATATTCCATCAATGGCTGGGAAGTCAATGGCTCTGTATCCGATGAACCCCCTACTCCCAAAGCAGCCACTATCTATTAGCAATATCCAGTCATAGGTGAAGCTAGCAAAAGATTACAATTCATCCAAAGACTCCTACTCCAGAGGGTATGGATAATCTTATGTTTGAAGTATCTTGACCTAAGTATAATCCTGTGTGTGAAGGCATAGATGATTTTATACTTGGAAAAGTCGATGGGAAATCCCAGATAGGTGGTATCAACAATCCCAATCTTTCCTTTCATCCCACAGGGAAATTTACAAAACCAGTCACTGTGAACAAATCACACAGAACATCACTGAAACCCAGAAGATTATTAGTGATTTCTCCTAAATATCTGTACTCCAATAAATTGTGGAATCAATACATATGAAAATACATATTAAATTTTGCATACATATAAATTATCAAAACTAAACCAAGAAGATATGAAACCTCTGAATAACCCAATAACAAGCAATGAAGTTGAGTCAATAACAAATTTTTTGGTCTTTTTTGAGGCAAGTTTTCACTATATGGTTCAGGCTGGCCTTGAACTCACTCTGCAGCCCACACTGGCTGCTAATTCACAGGGATCCTTCTGCCTCAGCCCCCTAAGTGCTGGAATTACAGGCACGTGTCATGGCACCCAGTTGAGTTAGTAATAATTTTTAAAAACTTACCAACTACTAAAAGCCCAAGAATTGATCACTGAATTCTACAAGAACTTTGTGTAAGATCTAACATGAATACTTCCCAAACACTTTAATGAAATTTAACAGGAAAACGTACTTTCAAAGTCATTCCTGTAAGCTAGTATTACCTTGATTCTAAAACCAAAAAGAATTCAAACAAAAATGAAACTAGAGTCTAAACACTTTAATGAATGTAGATGCCAAAATCCTGAACAAGATACTGGCAAAAAGAATATAGCAAAGCTTTAAAAAGGTCACGACATGATCAAGTAGACTTTTTATCCCAGGGATGCCAAGATGGTTCAACAGCAAATCAACAAATGTAATATATCACGAAAAAGCAGGAGCAAAAGTACATAATCACCCCAAAACATATCGAAAAAGCCTTAGACTAAATCCAACCCTTCTTCACATTAAAAAATCCTGAAGAAAACAGATAAAGACCTTATACCAATCTGATAAGAGCCATTCACAACAAACTTATTGCTGACTTTATACTAATTGAGAAAAAGATGGAAGTATTTTCATTAAAACCAGGAACAAGACAAAGACATTCACTATTCCCACTCTTGTTGAATATCGTACTCAAAACTTTAGCCAGAGCAATCAGACAAGGGAAAGAAATGAGAAGGATATGTACAGGAATGAAAGAGGTTAAACTATCTTTATTCACAGACAACATGATCCTTAAATATATGATCCAAAAAATTCACCAAAAGACTCCTAGAACTAGTAAATCTAGCAAGGTAGCAGGATCAAAAAATTAACACATAAATTAATAGCACTCTTATACACCAATAATGAACCCACTGAGAAGGAAATTAGGAATACAGTGCCATTCACAATAGCTTCAAGAGAAGTTAAATACTTAGGAATTTGTCTAACACAGTAAAGTAAAAGACTTTTATAACAAGCACTATGGTACAGTTACTCTGGGAATAGAGATTAAAGAGGACATCAGAAAATGGAAAGCTATTTTCTGTTTCTGGATGCTTTCTTGTCCCTGTGACTCTGCATTTGCACTTGCTAATACTATAAAGTAAAGGTAGCATTCGCAGAAGTTGTAAGCAGGGGACTCAGATCATATCACCACTACATTGTCAATTGTACTTTGTTTATTAAAAAGATGTGACTAAACAGTGGAATCTGATTAAATAATTTTTAGAACACTTTTCTGCTTCAGTGATTCCGGTATTTAGATTCTGGAATAAATTACTGTATATTACGAACCATACCATGAGAGTGAATCAGATTACCTAAAAGAGTATATTGTATGAATGAGTACAAACACTGTGGAAATAAGTTTGGAGAACTCTCATAAAGCTAAAACTAGAAATTCCACTTAACTCCCAAAAGAGTTAAAATCATCATATTACAGTGATAAAATGTAATACTTAACTATCATGTCAGTCTGAGAAAGAAACACTCAAGGGGCTGAAATAGCATAGTTCTGGCTGGAAAGACTGACTGAAGAGAAGACCCACCCTGGTGTGATGCACCAACCAATAGGCGTGTGGTCTGAACGGATGAAAAGGGGAGGAAGAAGGAAGTCCTGCTTCTGTTTCTTCAGAGGAGCTCCAGTCTCTGCCTGCACCTGGATTCTCCTGTCTTCCAGCACAGGGCTCAGCTTCTATTGCCCACTCGTCAGACTCCTCATATGGACTCACACAGGACTCCACAGTAAGTGCTGGTCTCCCATCTTTGACTGGATCCTTCACAGCCCGTGTGTGCAGACAGCCCTTTTGTATCCTTCTGTTCCTGATTCTGAAGATGGTCAACATAAGCTTATCTTGCAAAGCCTAATATATTTATGCATCTTAAATCTGTTTCTGTAGAGAACACTGACCGATACACACATGCATACCCATATTTATAGCAGCACAATCCATAATAGCTAAATCTTGGAGACAGCCTATGTGGTGTTCATAAGCAATGGCGTACTACTCTGCTATAAAGAAAGACAAACGAGGGACTTATAGGAAAATGAATGCAACACGAGACCATAATGTTAAGTGAAATCAATCAAACATACAAAATTAAATATCACATAATTTATGAGAAACTCTAAATATAAGTAAAGAGCGAAGTAAAAGATAATAGGAAGTAGAGACAGATCTTTCTCAAATAGGAAAGGATCAACACATAAGGAAGGGAAGGGAGGGGTGGGGGTTAAGAAAGGAACCAAGCTGTGTGATGCATGCATGTCAGCTCCACACAAGGACTGGAAATACTGCAAACACGTGCTACTAATAAAAATAATACATTGAAACATATCAGTGTTGTGAGTCTCAGAGCAAAATCTCAAGAAATATTAATAAACGGAGCCATGAATAAGACCAAAAATGAATTATTTTAGGCAGAAAGCAGGTACACTTAAAGAAATCAGTGGAAGAGTGTTTCAAAGTCTTACCGAGTCACGATGTCTAAATTCATTAGTGAGTGTCCATGAGCTGCAGCAATGTAGCAACCAGAGTAATATTTAGCTAGACCATTTTTTGTCAGACTTTAGAATCAGAGGCAGGCTGCAGTGAGAAAGACAATTCGTTGAAGAAATTTGTCTAGGTGGGAAGAAGAGGGACTGTACCACAGCTGGAAGTGGTGTAGGAAAGGGTAGCTGTTCTTAGATGGCAACAACTCAAATATGTTCTAGGCGACAGTAAAGTGCAAGCAAGCATGGAGTGAGAGGTCAGAGATGCCTAATAGAGAGGGTGAGTTGACTTAAATGACAAAGTGGTTGAAGGAATAGACGCATTGTTTAGGATTGCATTAAAAGCACAAGTTGTGTGTTTTCATACATATTCATTCCACAATTAGAATGCAGACTCTCTTATATCAGAGCCCTTTTTGTTTGTTTGCTTGTTTTTTGTTCTTTGAGACAGAGTCTTGCTATGTATTTTGGGCTGGGCTTGAGGTCACAGTGTAGCCCAGGCTGGCCTCAGACTCACAGTGATCTTCCTGCCTCAGCTTCTAGAGTGCTGGGATTACAGGCATGCACCAGCAGGCTCAGCTCATGTCAGATTCTTATGTGAAATATATTTTGGAGTTCCATGGAACTCAACCACAGCAGGAATTTAATGAATGTGTGATGGATAATTAAAAGAGTTTTTATCTAAGAGATGATAACCTCTTCAGTTTCTTTGTGTTCAAAATTAACAAATTTGAAATGAATCCAAATCTAAATGGTCTTAATTTCTACCATTTTTTATAATGCTAGCTATAAATGCTATCAGTTCTGACTTGGTATTTGCCTTAATGATAAACATTAAGGGAATGTCAAACATTTAGGTTGGTGGAAACAAGTCTTATCTTCTGATGAAGTTTTTAAATGGATCTTGTATGTAAAGAGTGCTTTATTTATGTCAAAATGTGCATACCTACTCAGATTTCCATAAGCCTTCTTAAGAGCAAGACTTTTCTGAGAACTGGAGCATTATTGCACATGCTCAAATTAAAACGTGGCAGCAGGAAGAGCTCCTAGCCATGAGCATCCCGGGCCTACAGGTGTGTCTGTGCCTGGTGGGTGGTGTGTTCACATCCACCATGGCCTGTGTTAAAATACACGTGTCTGCAATGTCTCTGGTGCTTGTAAGATTAATAGCTAATAGCTGTAATGAGAGATTTTTATAGTGGTTGCTGCATTTTAGAGCAGCTGGATTCAGAGTAATACAACCAGTGGAAGCACAACCAGTAGATGAATGGCTTTCTGGTCATCGTGCTTTGTGCCCAATTCTTTAAATGACTTCACTTCTTTTCAGATTTCTTTTTTTTTTTTTTTTTTTTTTTTTTTTTGGTACCGAGGATCAAACTCAAGCAGGCACTTACACCGCTGAGCTAAACCCCTGGTCCAGATTTCATTTTTTTAAATTAAATTCTCCCAAAGGGCTGGTTTTTCCACTGAAATCTCCCCTCCTAGCCAGGAGTGGTGGCTCACACCAGCCCTTGGGAGGTTGAGGCAAGAGGATTACTATAAGTTTGAGACTAGCTAAGGCTACTTAGTGAGTTCCATGTCAGTGTAAGCTTAACTGTAATAGCTGAATCCTGGAAGCTGTCTGTATACCCATCAACACACTACTGGGGAAAGACACTGTGATTACATGTAGTGGAATACTACTTGGCTAAAAAGAATAAGAAATTTGAGGCATTTATAGGAAAATGGATTCAGCTGGAGAATATAATGTTGAGTGACTTTTAAACTAGACACACAACCTGAATACCATGTAGTATCTCTCACTTGCATGAGGCAAAATATAAACAAAGAGAAAAATGAAAGATAGAAAGGGACAAGGAGATGGATCTCTTGTAATAGAGAAGCAGTCTGAGGGAAAGAAAAGAGGGCTGGGGAAGCTAGGGAGGGGAAATAGGAAGAATAAAGATGTGCCACGTACAGGAAGGGGGGTGGGGAGGGAAGGAAGCTTTAAAAAGAGACACAAGCTGTAGTGCCTACAAGAACCACTCCCCAAGGTGACTGTAAACTGCATACACTGCAGACAAGTGCTAACTGATAAAATTTTTAAAGAGTTAATATTCTTTCATTTAAAATGTGATCACTGAGCCAGGCAGGGTGCACAGCAGTAATCCCAGGCACCAAGGAGGCAGGAGCAGGCAGATCACAGATCACGGCAACCCAAGCTATCCACAGGGTTTGAGGCAAGCCTGGATTACACAGGAAAAACAGTGGGAGGGGTGCGGGAGAAGAAGGAAGGAGAGTGGGGGAGGAAGAGAAGGAAGGGGGAACAGGGAGAGAGAGGAGGGAAATAAGGAAGGGAGGAGTGGACTGACGGGGGGAGGGAAAGAGGAGGGTACTGTTGCTGTAACTCACTGGTAGAGCACTTACTGAGTGTAACGCACTGTAAAAAGAAAAAAAAAAAAAAAAGGTTCCCACTGAGAGAAGAGAAACTTGCTTGCTTAAATCAGGAACAAAGCAAGGGTCTACTCTCCAAGACTACTCTTCAGCATCATTCTGGAAGCCCCAATTAATAGAATAAGACGAAAAACGGAAATAAAAGTGATACAGATTGGCATGGCAAAATAAAATTGTCATTGTTCTCAGACAATACGATTATCTTTGTGGAAAACTTTTTAAAAGTCAACAAAGTTCTTCTGAAACTAATAAGTGATCACAGCAATGTTGTAGTTTACAAGTTAATACACAAACATCAGTTGCTTTCCTGTGCTAGAAATAGCGAGTGAAATTTGAATTTAAAAACACAATACCAATTACATTAACAACTCCTTAAAATGAAATACTTAGGTTTAAATCTAAAATAAAAGCTTGTAGCTGAGCATGGTGGGGCACATCTGTAATCTCAATACTTGGGAGGCTAAAGCAAGAGGATTCCTGTGAGTTCTAGGGCAGCCTGGGCTACGTGAGTTCAAGGCCAGCTCGCCCCACGTAGCAAACCCTGTCTCAAAACAAAACAAAAGCTTAGAATGTCTCTATAAACAAAAATCTGAGGAAATAAATCAAAGAACTAAGTAAATTGAGAGAAAGTTTACTTTCGTAGATAAGTTGGCTCAGCATTAAAAATGTCGGTTCTTCCCTAATTCACCCTCAGAGTCAACACAACTCCAATCAAAGTAACAGCTAGTTATTTTGTGGATATCAATAAACAAATTCTACACTGTATGTGGATAAACAAAAGGCCCAAGAGAGCAAACTCACTGTGAGAACAGACGCCATCTGACTTCAACACTTACTGTACAGCAGTCCGGTAGTGCAGTGTTAGGAAAAGAATACAATAAAAACAGGTGAGTGGAGCAGAACACAGCACCAGAAACAGAACCACCCACTGTAGTCGGCTGACTTTCACAAAGCAGCAAGACAGTGCAATGGAAATGAACTTTCCGACAAGAGGAGCTAGAAAAATCGAACATTTACATACAAAAGGCAGCAATAACACAACATCTTCAAGACACAGACCTTACATTCTACAAAAGAAATTCAAAATAAGTCACAGATCTAAATGCACAAGGCAGAACTACAAAACTCCTAAAAAAATAATATAATGCTGGCTACGGTGATGATTTTTTAGATATAATACCAAAAGTGTGATTTAAAGAAAGAATTCATAAGTTTGATGCTATTAAATTACAAACTTCTGCTTTGTCAAAGATACTGGTTAGGGAGCAAAGACGTCAGGGACTTTCCAAAAGGCATATCTGATAAGGCCATTATCCACACCATGCTAAGTATTCTTAAAACACAACAATAAGAAAATAATACACTGGAGAAATGGGCATCAGATTTGTACACACCTCACAAAAGTTGGGAGATGAATAGTTGGAAAAGCATATGAAGACCTGTTCTGCATCATGTGTCTTTAGGAAAATGCAAGTTAAAACAGGAAGGAGATACACACCACTATACATTCATAGGAATGATCAACAGAGTTGACAACACCAAATACTGGCAAGAATGTGGAGCAACAAGAACTCTCATTTGTTGATGGTGGATGTTAGAGTTTGCAAAAAAAAAAAAAAAAAAAAAAGATTTAATAGAGGACACATAAGTTATAGGGTTATGTTATAATATTCATCTAAAGAGTCAAATGAAGAAGAGTGCAGTAGATCTGTCCACATATTACAGGCTCAAGGAATCCAGCGAGGCCCTGGACCCCACGGCAATGCCCGGCATGCGCCCTGCCAAAGACCTTCGGTTCTCCAGGAGTCCAGCTGGAAGCCAAAGTCTATGACAATGTCTCAAGCAACTCTGTATCAAGGAGCTGCCCTGGGAAGGCCCAAACATCAGTGGTAGAAGCTAGAAAGTCTGCGCCAGTGGGATGAAGGATCTGTGCCAGCAGGCTGTGGAATCTGCATTGGAACCAGGAACCAACACCAGAGCTCCCTCAAAGAGAGCCACAGCCATCCCCAGTGACAATGAGGACCTGAGCTCCTCCAGTATGACAACAGCTGAGTTCATATCAGGAAAACCAGCGGGACAGGTTTCTCCAAGAGAATCAACAGCGTTCCATCTTCCCTTCAGCTCTTCTATGTACCAACCCTCAGGTAGGCGCTCCACACCCAGCACCATGCTGATTCAGTTCAGCTGGATGCTACAAATGGACCATTAGTTAATCCACCACAGTAGAAATGCAAAATAGTACAGCCACTTTGGAAGACATCTTGGCAATACTTTTTTTTTTTTTTTTTTTTTTGTGGTACCAGGGATCAAACTCACAACCTGGTGCTTGCCAGACAGGCTCTCATGCTACTGAGCTAAATCCCAGGTCCTTTCTTAGCAATTCTTTACAAAACTTAACATATTTTTATAGGATCTCTTCCATATTTACCCAAAGGAGAAGAAAACTGATACTTGGCGCTGTACACAGAGTATATAGGAGATTTAGTCATAGTTGCCAAACAATGAAATTAACAAAAATGTCCGTCAGCACTAATTGAATGAATAAACAAACTGTAGTACATTCAAGTAATGGACTATTAGTTGGTATTAAAAATAAATGAGCTATCAGGGCATGAAATGCATGGAAGAATCTTAAATGCACCTTAGGAAATAAAGAAAGCCAATCTAAATGGATTACATAACATAGATATTCTGGAAAAGACAAAGTTATGAATAAAGTAAAAATACAAGTGTCCTCAGAGCATGTGAGAGGGAAGGATGAACAGGCTGAGAATAGAAGTTTTAGGGTAATAAATATACGCTGTTATAATCATGGAAATGTATTGTTACACATTTGCTGAAACTCAGAATATTCAACATCAAGAATGAACTCTAATGGAAACCAGAAGCCTCAGATGACTATACTGTGTTTATCTGAATTTATCAATTGTAATCAATCGTCTATTCAAACCTATGAACGTCACACAAACTTAAAGAGTGTTCCACTCCCTTGACAAGACACCACCTGTAGATGGAACAGAAAGGTGCCTGAATCACAGAGTGAACTGATAAAGCGTGGGTGCCTAGGATAAACTCACTACCATTTAGGAACAAACAGCTGAAAATGGTTTTCCTGCAATGGGCCAGTGTTATATTTGTGTTTTTAAAAATGACACTTGGCTAGGTATGTAGCTCAGTGGTAGAGTGCTTGCCTAGCAATCACAAGGCCCTGAGTTCAATCCCTCTTACCAAGAAAAATGACACCTCACTGAGGATTTGTAAAATGATGTTTATAGAAGACAGAATCCTAATTTTACGTTAAAAATGCTATGCTACGTTATTAAAAACCAGCGATCAACTTAACACCAGCTGAATTAAACCAGCATGGTACTGAGCATAGATTTCCACCTGAGGAAAGTTGCCAGCGTAGATAGAGACGTGGAGAAGAAGCTAGGGATTGCGGGCTTCTCTAAGTGTTGCTGTTTGAGCTGTTGGTTCTCCTGTAGGAGCTCATCATAGCCTCCCCAGTGTGAGTTCAACCATTGTCATCAGAGGAGCTCGGGATCTTGTTGCTGAGAGTGGCTGTGGTTCACTTTGGGAGCGCTCTAATCCTTACATGGAGCATCACTTCCTGGCTCTGGAGGGGAAGACATGAGCTGTTTAATCTCCAGGAGGAACTTCTCGTGCTGGCTTTCTGGCAAGTACTTAACTGTTCTTATTGTTGGAGGAGATCAGGACCTCTGTGCTGCTGAGGATGGCTGTGGTGCTTTTCAGGGCAGCCTTGGCTCTCATTTTGAGCGTGACTTCCAGCTCCCTCAAGCTACTAGCACAGCTCCTTCCACCGCTGACCTTTGGGCCTTCCCAGCACGGGTCCGTAAAACAGACTAGCGTGACTCCTTCTCGTGGGCTCCAGACCTCCAGTGGGAGGCAATGACATGGACTCTAGGCTTTCATCTGGACTCATGCAGGACATTGCTGTGGGATCCAAGCCCTTGACTGAATATTCTGTGTCTCTAGTGTTGTGGACAAATTTGCTGCACTTTCTTGTGTTAAACTCTAGGTGACCATCATAAAGTAATATAAATTCTGTGTCCTGTTTCTAATTGGTCTCATAACCCCTGACTACAATACCTACCCCTTCCATACTTCATTATTGGGTTCTGACCTGAGGCAAAGGCAGATCTGTAAGTTTTGACTTGGTTTGGATGGGTGATGCTGGACACAGCATTCTCTCTCTCTCTCTCTCTCTCTCTCTCTCTCTCTCTCTCTCTCTCTTTCTCTTTTCTTTTATTTTGTTTTTGTTGTTGTTGCTGTTGTTGTTTTTGTGTTTTTTTGTTTTTTTTTTTTTTTGAGACAGGGTCTCACTATGCAGTTTATACTGGCCTTGAACTCACTTTGTAGCCCAGGCTAGTTTTGAACTTGAACTGATCAGCCTGTCTCAGTCTCCTGGGATTACCGGCATGTGCCGCCATGCCCAGCAGGACTGCATTTTGAAAACACAATAATTACTTTAAGAAAGGATCTCTTGTGCCAGTGTCCATTACAGCAGCAATTTCTAATTTTATTTTGGAAAAAAAAAAAGAAAATTGAATGGGCCGTACTTTGCGAACTATAAAGCCCACCTGTCTGGTCCCACTGGGTAATATTACTGCTGCCATTTTGTCACATATATTAATAAAACCTTGGCTTATGGCTTGCGTATGTAGCCGGATGTCCTTACTTATGGAAGGACAGAAATAGATTCGCTCACCATTTCCATGGCCATATCTCAGGACCCTGCTCCCCACTGTGGTATTCTGCTCATGGTCTACTCACCTTCCTCTTCCCCATCACCACAGTCAGCTACAACCTAATTCTACCCAAAGGAGTTAGAAGCATCTTTTATATCTTCCTGAGAAATGGGATCTAGAACTCTCAGATTGCTTAAGTATTAGATAGAGACAAGGACACCCACAGGAAAAGTCACGTCAAAAGGGGAAAGGGGCCATGCGCAGGCTGATTGGGGGAAAGCCAGCCTCCAGCCCTCTCTTGTGAGTGTGTTCCACTTGCAGACTGCACGGGAGGAGAACAAGAAGTCAACAAGAGCTGAGACCTCCTGTGATTCAGTGCCATGTGCAGGCTGACTGGGGAAGAGCCAGACGCCAGCTCCTTTCAGCTTGCAGGCAGGGAGACAAAAAGACCCTTCTTCCCTGTAAGTGACCTGCTGATCTGGAGAAACACAGACTATAATCATACCTAATAAGGTAAAATACAATTTTTTTCATTTAAAGAAATACAAAATAAAATAGAAAATGGACAGAATTATTACATACTTTCAAAGAAAAGAAATAGATAGTAATAAATCACTAGCTGTTGTATACATATTGTCCCCCTATAAATAGTTGTTCAAGGTAAAAAAGTGGAACATATAAATGAGATTTCAACCAGGGAGACTGCAAACAGTTCTGTTCAACTATCCAACAAAAACTAAGTATTATGGCTATCAATCCTATACACTTAGACATGTACGCGTTTATCCATATCTTCATTTATGTGGAGACTTAACACAGCATATTAGATTAAAATCCTTCTGAACAAAGATTAATAATATAATGGGATTTCACATCATAACCCTCCAGAATCAGGATTGGGTACTGTAGTGCCACTTGCTTTCTCTCAAAGTTTTTGTTCATTTCATCATGTGTCATCAGGTCAGTGTTCATAAACGGTTTATAGGTTTTACATAAGCTTGAGTCTTAACATGTATTTCTATCCTTTCTATGTTAGAGGGAGAAACACAACAAAGTACGACAGAATCAAACTTTTCCTATAGACATATAAAACTAAAAAGACATACAAATCTGCTGTATAAGGAGTTCTATCCTGGTCACTGTGTTGTTTCTTGTTATCATCAAAAGAACTGGCTATATCATCAGATAAAGTATAATTGAGCATATCAGTACATAACATAATTAACAGAAATACAACTTTATAGATAGTGTAGAGCTACAAAAACAGGTGGTAATCAAATCAGAATGGATATCATAGTGAATCGTTGTCATTTTCAGTATAGTTGTCTGTACTCCTCAACTTGTTACCATCAACCTTACAGGTTTTGAATAAAATCTGTCAATAATAAGCAGCAATCAAACAAGTCAGATTTAACTAAGATCAGTTATGATACAACAGTATAAGTCATACACAGATCTTGATTGAGTTAATAGGGAATTAAAGATGTCCCCTATGCTATGGACAACCATCTGTGCCCCTCAGATCCAGTGCTTCTATACAAACTAGGACAGAACGAGTTCCAACCAAGCAGAGTGGTGCAAGTAATAGGAGTTTTAATTCCTGATACACTATTAGCTATATCTTCTGCTGTTTTTTTTTTTGAGGATTATTCCTCCCCTTTACTCCCCAAGAATGAACTTCATATTTTTGGGTCTCCCCAACACTCACAGTTTTGTATTGGGTGGGGCAACCTGCTATTTACCTAAGTGTTTCTGAACTTTCTCACTCCTGGACTGGATTTCTAGTTATATTTCTTCATTTATTAAAGCCTGTCTGTTCAACCTATCCATATATACTGGCCTAATTATCCCTATTACTCTCTGGTTCCCCATCACCGCGAGTTCCATTTTCTCATGTTTGATTTTGGTTCATATAACCTTCTTCAGGCTAATTATATTTCCTATAAAGAGCCTCTTAGTGGTCCCTCTCTTGATCCACCTTGCCTGCAATTCTCTCTTTTTTCCGCTTAAGTTAGTGTATCTAGGCCATCTATATTAGAAATTTTATCCAATCTTTTCTGCCTCATTTCTGTTGAGCTCTTTTTCTGTCATTAGCTGTCAGTTTATCTTCTTCATTTCACTTTCTGCTCCATTCATTGTGGCCTTTCTGTTGCTGTTTCTGGAATCTTGTTGTTCTTCTCTTTTAGAATTTTCCTGCAGTATTCTCTGTAGAGTTGAATTGGTGGTTACAAATTCCCCTAGTTCCTCTTTATCCTGGAAGCACTTTGTTTCTCCATTAATTTCTAGGGACAGTTGTGCAGGATATATCAATCTTGGCTGGAGGTTACTGTCTTTCAAAGCTTGAATTATTTCACCCCACGCTCTTCATGATTTGATGGTTTGTGCTGAGAAGTCTGCTGTAATTCTGATGGATGTTCCCTTGTAAGTGATCTGTTTCTTGTCTCTGACAGCTTTTAATATTCTTTTCTTATATTGGATTTCTGGAATTTTGATTATTATATGCCTGCTGTAGTTCTGTTTGGGTTGTAGGTGGCTGAGGTCCTGTATGCCTCATACATCTGAGTATCTTTACCTTTTCCTATATTAGGGAAATTCTCCTTGATTATTTCTGTGAATAGCCTTTGTAGATCATTTGTTTGTGTCCCTCCTTCCTTGACATTCTTAATTCTTAAGTTATAGATCCTCTTATCATCTTCTAGCCTTTGTATTATTGTTGCTTGTTTCCTTGTTATTTTTAAGAAGTTTTTCCTTTCAAGCTCCCACATTACAAATCTGTCCTCCAGTTCAAATAATCTATCCTTAGTTTCTTTTAAGCTGTTATGCCAGCTTCAATAGGGTTTTTAGTTTCCTGGTAATCTCTTTGAACCTGTGTCATGTATTCTAAGTTTCCTCTATTTTCTCCATCAAACAATTCTCCCCTTTTTTTCTGTTCTTCTATTTCACCATCTGTTTTTTCTTGGGAGGTGATTAGCATTTCTTTAACTATTCTACTTGTATCTTGCTTTACTTGGTTAAATACTTCACTTTTGAACTTGTCTATGAGGCTCTGGAGATATTGCTTTATGTCTATTGGTGCCGTGTCTGATATTGCATATTTTCTGTCCTCATTCTCCTTTGCATTTACCTTTCCTGGATCAGTGTTCTCAGGATTGGGGACTGAGGACCCTTTCTTGTTGCTCTTTCTTTCCATATTTTTTGTTCCTTCCATACAAGTGTATATAGGAGGCCCAGTTTCTTTCTTTGTTGGTTACAGTTTGTTTGAACCACACTGGCTAGGTGTTCCTGCCCACTGCAGTGTACTAGGGAGACACAGATCTGGGCAGCCTATGCTGGGCCCGCCCCTCCAGGTCAGTCAACCTGCTGAAGGCTTCATTGCATTAGGGTGCACTGCCAGGTGCAGGGACCTGGTTTGGGCTAGCTTACTGGATCTTAGTCCACAGTGTCACCCAGGTCAAGTGCTCCCCACCAATCCTGCTTGAGAGGGGACTATGTGACTGAAGTCACTGCAGCATCCTGTTCCAGCTAGTCTTGCCCAGTCCCAGAATGTCCTCTGTTGGAGCCTCCTAGTCTTTCGAAGGGTCCCCATTCCTCTCACTTACCGCAGGTTGATGCAGGGCACCCCGCCAGCTCTGCTCTCAATTCAGTTTGCCGATTCTCACTCTCAGAGCTTTTGCATCTCTATCCCTGCTGTGCTGATTCAGATGCAGCAGCAGCAGCAGGAAATTCAAACCACAGTTTCCAGAGGTGCAGGTTCCAGCTTTGGCACTGAGACTTTATCTTCCAGTCATAGCACCATGAGTGCATTTCCAGTTGGTTTCTCTCAGCTTAGTTCATTCCTGGGTTGGCAGGGAATATCTCCCCCTGCTTTAGGATTCCCTACACTGCACCATTCCTGGAATCTAAGCTGGCTATCTCAGAAAACCTCCATAGCTGCTGTTATCTATCTGCCATGTTCTCAGTAAAATACAATTTAATGCTTGTAGTGTTTAGTGTTTCTTTAGTGTTTGCAGATCTAAAGCAGGTAATCTGATCACCTACTCAGAGGATAACAGCATGCCATGTAGCATCTATGGGGATCTTCTTCTAAATGTGGTAGTCTTTGTTAATTTCCTGTTATCTTGTTTTGAAGTCCTGTATCATTTTCATTGTTTTGCTGGGTTGGATTTTATTCTGTTTTGTTTTGTTTGATATTATTATATCCAATGGCATGGGCAGCTGTTTCAAAGATAACAAGATATATTATGGTAGCCATTTTGGATTTCCTTGTATATTGTTTTGAAATCCTTTATTGCAGTCTTTGTTTTGTTTTTATTGGTTCTATGCTGTTCTGTTTTGATTTTTACTATGCCTGCAGGTATCTACAGCTGTTTTGAAGACAAGAGGCATTACGAAGATTAAAAATTATGAAAAATTACAAACATTTTCTTTGGTCTCTATTTTTGCTAAATTTAATGACTTCCTACTATGTATAATGGCATAACTCCCTTGTAGGCATCTTATCTATGAGTAAAGTTATGGAGAACTTCAGTGCACTCGAGGTAATCTGAAAAAGTTCCAAAGAGAGCTGCGTTTAGTGTTGCCTGTGCTGCAGGCCACCTCATCTGGCCCTGCCTAGGAGCCTCAGGGTTATTTCTCATCTTGTGCTTCATTCACTCTCCTTCTCTTCTTTTCATGCATAGATCTTTCTGCTCCATGTTTGTTACCGTAGATCCTGCACATTCTTTAATAAGATCCTGTGTCACAGCCTTGGAAGCACTTTCCTTCACAGGTCTCACCCATCTTCCTAAGGTTTTATCGTTCTTAAACACTTATCATCATCTTGGCATTTGGTTACATTATCATGGATTATTCATCATCTATTTCAGGACTCTGGAATATTGAAAACATGCATGCAAGGGTCTTCTCTCAGAAATGCACTACAGCTGGGTGTGGTTCATGCCTATAATGGCTGCACTCCAGAGGCTGAGGCAGGAGGAGTACTTAAATTCTAGGCCAGTCTATGCTATGTATTGAGTTCAAGGCCAGCCTGAATTATATAGCAAGACTCTGACTCATATAAAGAAGAAAGAAAGAAAAAGAGAGAGAGACAGAGAAAGAGAGAGAGAGAGAGAGAAAGAAAGAAAGAAAGAAAGAAAGAAAGAAAGAAAGAAAGAGCAAAGAAAAGAAACTACAGTTCAGGTGTGGTGGCAAGTGCCTGTAATCCCAGCACTCCAGAGACTGACACAAGAGGATCACTTTGAGTTCAAAGCCAGTCTGGGTTACAAAGTGAGTTCAAGGCCAACCTGAACTGCATAGTGAAACTCTGTCTCAAAAAAGAAAAATAAATAAATAAATACATTACAAGGTTTCGAAGTAGACACAAGTTTGCAGGAATAAAAAGAATGCAAAAAGAGTTCAAAACTGTATGATGCTAGAAGCTAGAAAGCCAAAGAATAAGTGGCAATAGAATTAAATCAGCTGCTCTGAGAAAATGAAATTCTTAAACAGCAGTGAAAAGCCAAGAGGTAAGTCAGCTTTTACCACAGAAACAATTCCAGAAAGTCTTCAGAAATGGAAATGCCATGCATCGCTGGAACTGGGGATGAAGCGATGTGGGGGGGCTGTATCAGTTGAAAGTCTGTTTAGCACTGAGTCCTGTATCTTCCCCTGGTGGGAATTAGCATGAGCCTTTTCCCCACTGCAACAGGAGAGCAGGGGCCTGTTAAGAGAGAGGGACAAAAGAAACAGAGCACAGATGAGTACAAGAATAGTATACTGCGAAGAAAAGAATAGCATCAAATTTTACATGCCGAATGGAGATTGGCAGCATTTTTCACCACACAGCACAAAAACTGTGCATGATCTTCTTATAATTTTCATGCTCTCTATAGAACCAGTACTTATTTCCCTCATTCATTGCTAACGACGGTACTTTGTACTTTCTTCCTTTTTGCTTAATTGGTCTTGCTAGAGGCTTACCAGTTCTTATCATCTTTTCAAATAACAGAAGGAACCTTCTTTTGGCTTTGTTGATTTTTCTTGATTGTTTTTCTACTATGTATCTTATTGACAACAGCTCTCATTACTTTCTACCTTCCACTTTCTTTGGGCTTTCCTTCTCTTTGTCTAACTTAATAAGTTAGAAGCTTAAGAAATGGTTTTAAATCGTTCTTCTTTTTTTGAGACAGAGGCTCACTATGTAGGCTAAGCTGGCCTTGAACTCACACCAATCATCTGCCTCAGTCTTCCAAGCGCTGGGATTACAAGCATGTAATTACTCTTACATCACTCTTCTTTCCAAATACATGCATGGATAAGTATAAAGCTTGCTCTAAAGAGTTCTGATATGTAATATTGTCGTTATTCATTTCAATATATTTCCTTTCCTCCACTGCAATTTCTTATGTTCAATGAATTATTTAGCAGCATAATGTTGACTAGGTCTCAACGTTGGGAGTTTGTTTTTCTCAGTACTGAAGTTTGAGCCCAGGACCTTCATGTTGTGATTTATGATCAGCCCCCGCCCCGCCTTTTTTTTATTTTGAAATGAGTTCTTTCCAAGTCACTACATTTCTCAGGTGGAGCTCTGTCTTCCTGCCTCAGCCTCCAGAGTGCTGAAGTTATAGGCATGAGCCATCATACTGGCCTTTTAGGGAATTTTTATGTAATTGATTTTGACTGTAGTTCTATTATTTTCAGAGGATACATTGAATGATTTAATTCTCTAAAACGTGTTTTATTGTGTTGTATGCACTCTCTTCTGGTGCATGTGCCACATATATTTGAGAAGAAAACAAAAAATTTACTTGAAAAGAACTGCAGTTGTGGGTCTCATATTGTACTTAATTTACATAAGTAAATTGTATTAAATTCATTCATCATGTTATGTATAATTTCTGTTCTTACAGATTTTCCTACCTTATTCTGTCAGTTACTATGAACGCTGTGGACAGATTATTTTAAAGTTCTTATCTGCTAACTTCAAGATCTGATCATCTGTTTGTCTTCTATTGTTTATATTCTCTCATCATTAACTAGTCACACTTATTACTTCTTAATATGTCAAATGATTTTTTTATTACTTCTTCATATATCAAATGATTTCTTAGCAGACATTGTGCATGAAAAAGCTGTGGAGGCCCCAGATGGCTGATCATTTCAATTTACAGTCAAGAACTAAACAACATCTAAAATGAGTTAGTTGGGGCTGGGGATTTAGCTCAGCAGCATAAGTGCCTGCCTTGCAAGCAGGCAGTCATGAGTTCAATCCCGGGTACTGAAAAAAAGGAAAAAGACAAAAAATAAATAAATAAATAAAGTGAGTTAGTCTCAGGAGGATTGATTTCATCTCGTTCGTTTCCGTTGGGTGTGACCCATATCCTGCTCAGTCTTTCTGTCTGTCTGTGTGTCTGTCTCTCTCTGCCCTGAAACACTAGGAGGTTTAGCTCTACACACTTTAAGGTTTTGACCTACTTCGTGGCTTCCTGTTTCCACAATTTCAGAATCTGACAAAGGAGACATTTGCTTGGTGTTTGAGGCAGTCTCACTCCCTCCAGTTTATCTTTGTTTTCTAAGCACCATTAGATTTCATAACTTTCTTCTTTGCTAATAAATGCACTTGCTGTTACAATTTTAAAAAATAATAGAATTAGGAAATGTCCCTAGGGAAGAAAATGCCTAGGCATTTACAATTACTTGTAGGAGGTCTCCTCCCCTCTCCTCTCCTCTCCTCTCTCTCTCCTCTCCTCTCCTCTCTCCCCTCTCCTCTCCTCTCCTCTCTCTCTCCTCTCCTCTCTCCCCTCTCTCCCCTCTCCTCTCCTCTCCTCTCCTCTCCTCTCTCCCCTCTCCTCTCCTCTCCTCTCTCTCTCCTCTCCTCTCTCCCCTCTCTCCCCTCTCCTCTCCTCTCCTCTCCTCTCCTCTCTCCCCTCTCCTCTCCTCTCCTCTTCTCTCTCTCTCCTCTCTCCCCTCTCCTCTCCTCTCCTCTCTCTCTCCTCTCTCCCCTCTCCTCTCCTCTCCTCTCCTCTCCTCTCTCTCTCCTCTCCTCTCCTCTCTCTCTCCTCTCTCCCCTCTCCTCTCCTCTCTCTCTCCTCTCCTCTCCTCTCTCCCCTCTCCTCTCCTGTCCTCTGCTCTCTCTCTCCTCTCCTCTCCTCTCTCCCCTCTCCTCTCCTGTCCTCTGCTCTCCTCTCCTCTCCTCTCTCCTCTCCTCTCCTCTCTCCCCTCTCCTCTCCTCTCCTCTCTCCTCTCCTCTCCTCTCCTCCCCTCTCTTCTCCTCCTCCTCTCTCCCTCCCCGCGTCATTCTCAAGCATGTCAACTCATCGTATCACTTCATCTCTCTGATATCTTTAAAATTGTTTTCGTGTTTGTTTTATGCTTCTAGTTATTGTAGGAAAAACACTGGATTGCGGGAAAGTACTGCAGCCTATCCAAAAGCAGCTTAGGGCAATCTCTTTGATATGCACTCTGGGGATATTATTCTCACCCTTAAATCTTTAGCGACTTTCCATTGTCCTTAAGATGTACTCCAGAATCTGTAAAAGAATTCCTGAAACTTCTACAATAAAACACTTATTTGTGCCATCTTCTCTCATAACTCTATAATTCTGCATCATGGACTACTTTTCCTGGAGCATATTTCCTTTGGGGTTCCCTCTTCACCTAATTCATTTCCCTTTTTAATTTTAATTTGTATTTCTATTAGGACGTGTTTGCAGTACACAATGATTACATTCGTTGTGAGCAGGTGGTACCTGTACATAACACAGTGCGATCCCTGTGGTGTTCCCTTCCCTCACTTCTGTCTTCCTTCCCCCCATCTTTTGATCCCTGTAGGCTAATTCTCACTTGCTCTTTGGGACCCACCTTGTCCCTCATTTTGAAGAAAGCTGTTAAGTTTTGATTTAAGATTTCCTACCTAGATTCTTATACTACATCAAGTTATTGTTATCTGTTCACTCCTGTGTATTCCCTAACAAACTTCTGATTCCTTCTGCTGATGGAAAATGTGTCATATTTGTCATCAGCAAAACATCAAAGAGTTTAGCAACATAGGTCTGGGTTCAAATGTTAGTTCTGACACTTCCTAGCTATCTTATGGAGATACCAAAAGGGCTTATTTAGTTGATTTAGAAAAAAAGAAAGTAAACATTAAAAAATATAGAGGGCCCTTTGCAATAACACAGTCTCACAGGGAAAAAAAAGCATAATAAATAAATATAAAGAAGAGGGAAACTAGGAGAGAAAAAGGAAAATGTGAATTACTGATCCATGCCCTGCTCCTGTATTTAGAGAGACATAATCAATGGACAGCCAATGATAAGCCAACTCCATTCAGGGTTCTTCCCTCCATACCACTAAAATTACCCTGGCCATGTGTCCTAGTTACTTTTCTCACTGATGAAACAAAATATCCAGTGCCCACAAGGTAAGAGAGGAAAGGTTTATTTAGCTCACAGTGTGTAGAGGTTTCAGCTCATAATCAGCTCACTCCATGGCAGGGTGGCATGGCAGACAGGCATTGTAGAGGAGAAACAGTTCACGGCAGGCAGAAGGTAGCAAAGCATGAAAGGGACCAGCCAAGACTCTTTCTGTCCCTTATACTGTATTCAGGCCACCAGGATTAGGGCAGTGCCAAACCAATCAGTGGACTGATTTAGTAATCACTCACCCTTAGTTCCATCACTCTTAATCCTAGCATTGAACCATGAAATAATCACGTACTCTAGATCCAGCCACCTCTGAAAAAGCTCCACCTGTGACTGCACATGAGAGCATTTAGACACAAGCTGTAGCACCGTGTCACTTTCTCCTCACTGCCTGGGTTAAGTCCAACAGTCAATGCTCACTTTACATAACCTGTTAGCAATATTTGCTCAGATGTTCACTTTAATTTTCTTTCTATGTGTGTCTTCAAGGACATCATGCTTCCTAAACTCTCTTCCTTGACTCTTTTGCAGGTTTCTCCTCCTTTCCCTGACCTCTTAATATTATGGTATCCAGGGCTCAGTCCTTGGCCCTTCCTTTTGCCTTTCTATAAATTTCCCCCAATGATCTCATTGTATTTCTCAGCTTCAAGTATCATGTATATACCAAAGACTCTAAATTACTTCTCCAGCTTGAATCTCTCTCCTTCACCCCAGATTTGTCTATGAACTTTCCTACTATCTTTAACATAGATCTCTATGTATTTCTAACTCACCATGTCCCAAATAATCCTCCCAATCTCTACCCAAATCTTGTCCATGTCAGCTAGTAACATATCTGTCCCTCTGGTAGCTCTGACAAAAATCTATGAAGTTTTTCTTGGTTCTCCTTTTTGTTATACCCTATAATAAGTCTTATTGACAGTCTATCTGTCAGTGTATCTTGTTGGTTCCATCTATTCCACAGGGAGCTGTTGGAAAATTAACTTTTTTATTGTGGGTAGGAAAGGATTAAGATATGGTCTTGCTGGATAGTCCAGGCCAGCCTTGAACTGCTATCCAATCCAGACTGGCCTCAAATTTTCAATCCCTCCACCTCAGCCCTCCCAAGTGCAGGAATTACAGGTGTGCCCCACCACACCTGGCTGGAAAGTTATCTTTTGTTAATGATTCCCTCAAAGACTCATAAAATAATTTCCCCTTACAGCACACGGCATGGGACTTAGTCACACACCCATGCTGAGCTTCAAGAAAGGCTGACAAATATGAGCTACCAGTCAAATTTCTTTTATCTTGCAATAGAGCAGTTCTTGCATCACAGATTCTAAAAGACCTCCAGTCTCTATGGGTTGGTGTATAGACTGACAGAAAACTAGCACTAGAATCTACATTCTAAGTCAGGCGTGGTGCCACAGCACTTGGGAGGCTGAGGCAGAAAGACCATGACAAGTGATCATGACAGTGGTTTCTGACCGTGACAGCCTGGGCTACATAGCAAGACCCTGTCTCAAACAAACAAAAGATCTACATTCTAAATACCCAGATGTGATCCTAAATTTATATTACACATATCCAGGACAATCTAAAAAGATTCTTTCCCTACCTGCGCCAGCCAAATTTCCTGTGTGTTTCAGTAAGGGATCAGCTTCAGAGCTCAGAACGTACTCCAGCAAGTTTATTAAATCATTGAATAAGATTCATTAAATGGCTTAAACATTGTTCGAAAAGCAAAAGAAAAAAATGGTTAAGGTAGACAGACATTTCTCAGAATTGCGATCCAAAAGAGAATCTGTCCCCTGTTAAATAAGAAGTACCTGGCCACTGAGGATAGAGCTCAGTGACAGAGCCCTTATGCGAGACGCTCTGGGTCCCATGCGTGAGAAGAGAGGGAGGAAGAAGAAAGCTGCCTACAAGAACTGAAAACTCCAGAAATACAGCATTATTGCTACAATCGGGAAGCTACCAGTCAGTGCCACAACAGTGCTGGGAAGCGAACAGAGCAGAAAGAGTGGAAACAGAGCTTTACCTTGTTTCCAACTAAAAACGAACATCTGAGCACCTAACAAATGCAAATGACATCCAGAATCCTAGTTAAAGATACCCCGAAAGAAGGTTAGAGTGTCTAACACAGGAAATCCTATAGAAAGACACGGTTTATATATTTATATCTATTACAAAAGAATCTGCTTATTTGTGTGGAGAGCTCGAAGGAAGTAGTAGAGATATCTGGGGGCAATAAATAATTGTGAAAATCATTTTCTCCAGTATCTACACTCTTGTACTTTCTCTGATCATTTTAACAGAAGCAATAGAGAGTGGCAAAGTTTTGTGAGTTTTGTGCTTCTGTACTCCTCTCCCCACAGGGCACTAAAATTTGAAACAGAGCCAAAGGGAAGGCAGCTGTCAGGGAAAAAAGCAAAATAGTTACATTATTCATTCATTGGATAAATCCGACAAGGAGTAACTGAGCTTTTGCTGACTATTTCCATACTATGTTTATACCCCCCAATAAAGTTAAGAATACAGAGAAGAGATAGGCATGTGAAGAACCTTTTTTAACTGAGGCTTTTGAAAACAAGTTTAAGAAACATTTTTAAATACGTATTGTAAAACATGGTAGACAAATTAGTAAGGATCAAAGATGCACCCATAAATATTTTAATCTGAATCGTTATGTGATTTAAAATGTTTGCAGAGAAAATCATTTGAGTCCCACCCAAAAGAGCCTCTGCCAAGCAGGGGTGGGGAGTCTTGTCTGTCTCTGCTCTTCTGTGAGACGGGGCTGCACAGTTTTACCAGGCTCTAACAAGGCAGGCCTTAGGTCTCCTGCTAGCTGGACCTCAGGGGTACTTACTTGTGAAGCTCTAAACTGTCTGCTCACTCCCATTGACTTCCCAGAGCTACACCCTTGTCTCTGCCTTGACCTACCCTTTCTCTTGGGGTGTCCTCCTACCCTGGACTGCACTTAACAGGCACTGATCTGAGAATAATTGGATAGAACACTCTCAGCCTCACATCTTTGGGGTCTGCAAAATTAAATATAACAGTGCTTAAGAGATTGCTGCCTCTTATCATCAGAGAAGATGCTAAAGTTCTAGCTTCTTGATAAGATGGTATTGTTGTTGCCCTAGTCTAACTCCAGGAACTTCATTGATTAGCCGATATCTAGGAACCCATCTCAGCTAGAAACACCTATGTAGTGATCTTGAACTCTAGGCTACGCTGCACAGACTCATCTCCAGCCTAAAGCACAGCAGGACTAGTGCCAGTGTTAAAACTGATCGTGAAGCTGGGTGTGGTGACACTCAATTTTAATCTGGAGGCTAATCAGGAGGCTGAGGCAGAAGGATTAAAAGTTCCAGGCCAGCCTGGGCAACTCAGTAAGATTCTGTGTAAAAGAAAATATAAAATTAAATGGACCAGGGATATATCACAGTGGTGTAACATTTCACAGACAAAAAGAAAGACTGGTGATGTGAACCTGAAGTCCCTTTTCCTTCACTCCAAAACTTTTTCAACTTTCAGATTTCCCCTGATATGAAAGTTTTGAAGGTAGTAAAATACAATAGAACAAGACAGAACAAATCCAACTGAGACAGTGTAGAAATTGATACAGAACTTCAGAGCAGGATACTGGGATAACAGTAATAGGCACCATAGTGCATCTCGTTATCTTCATAATAATTTCCACTCAATCAGGTATAGTAAAATCAGACCAAAAACCGAACATTATAAAATCTATCAAAACAGAATATTGAATAGAGCAAAATAACCAATCAGGATAAAGCCAGTGAAAACAATATTGGCCTTCAAAGAGCAGATAGAAGAAAATCACCCATATTTGCTCTATTGCATATGATCCTCTTCCCAAGAGATGCTCAGACCTCTGGCCCCAGTTGCTAACAGTGGGTGGAAGGGATGGGATGTCTGATTCTCAGCCCTTGCACCAGGAGGCTCACAGGAGAGCTGACTGGTTCTCTTCCTGGCTCGCTCACACTCCAGACAAATTTAAAGAGTCCCACTCACTCCTCCCAATCCTAAGAAAACTTGTCACTGTGGCAGATTGTCATTTTTCAGCCCTGCACGCTTGTCTTGTCCACTTTTTACAAAGTGACTGTGATGCTGTGTCCAAGTGCAGTCCCTGTGCTCTCCCCTTGAATTTGTGCCAATGGTGGAAGCAGCAGCAAGGTTCTAAAAGGCACGACGCTCCTTCTTGGGTGTCCCACGTTGCTTGATCTTGGGAAATGGCTAGGATGTCACCCACGGCAGCCTGGTCTGTGGGACATGGAGAAGCTAGGCAAAGCATTCCCACAGGTAGTGCCAGACAACAGCCTGTCCCTGGCTTGTAAGTGAAGACATGATTCTGGCTGTAACCTGTGAGTCACTTAGCCTTCAACTAACCAGAAACTCCGTGGCCACCCAAACCACACACTCTGTGGCCACCCCGTTTCCAGTTCTCCCACTTCACGAGCGTAATAAATGACTGTTTTACCTATTAAGCTTGAGAGACGTTTGCAGTGTAGGAATAGTTGCTACAATAGTCATTTATCTTTTCTTTAAAAAAAAAAAAAAAAAAACTTACCAAGTGCCAACGATAGGCTAGATGTGAATTTCCAGCCCCAGCCCTGAACTACTGGTCTTTTTCCCATTGAAATCTGAAACAATCTCCCCCTAGTCATTGGAGGACTTGCAGCTGCCTCTTCACTCTTCCTGTAACTCTCCTTGGCTTCACTCTCAGAGAGCCTTCCCCTTGGCCCTGTTCTCTCTGTATTATGTGTTGTTTGTCTGCAGTACAATAGCTGCGCGGTTGCTAAGGCTTGGTCCACCCTTCAGTGGTGTTGGGATTCTTCACCTATTATTCTAAGTTCGCGTCTGAGCCAAGGCTTCCCAGCGCCATTTGGTCCAGATGGTGAAACTCTTCCCAAGAGTTTATTTGTCCAGCATGTTGCCTCCACTGTAGCTCCCATCTCTCTCCACTTTTTCAGTTGTTTAGGGGACAGCTGTGAGTACACTGCAGGGTTCTTTGAGGGGATCAGTATACTATTTTTGTCACCAGTAGCAATGCCCAACACACCACCGTAGGATCTCAGTGTACAGTAATTTTCCTTAACTCCCCCTCTTTACCCAAGAGTCTGACATTCCCACTGGATATTTCAATAGGTTATTTCTTCTAGTCTGAGAAATTTCCAGGGCCAAAATGATTGCTCTATAGTTAGTATTTATTTACGTTGAATAATGTTTTAACCTGGAGGGTCATCAGTTATATTTTCAAGAGCAGACAAGTTTATCTTTTGTTTTCCCTTTTAGTAGTGCTGGGGATTGAACCCAGGGCCTTGTGCATGCTAAGCAAATACTCTACCACTAAACTCTATTCCCAGTCCACCAATATTTTTAGATATTGCATTTTTGGCACTAATACAATCCTATAAATAAAATTGTTTGGGGATGTCATGCAAACTTTTTTAAAAAGTTTCATAAATTTGACTCTAATTCTGCAGATGTTATTTCTCCTATAAGGGTCAAGATGTTCATAGGCATATCCTAAGGGCCTGAAGGAATTGTTGCTGTCTCTGCTGTTGTTATTTATTGTTCTAAAATGAACCATGCACTGCTTGAATTTATTTAAAATGAAAATTCAACTCTGTAGGTCACTGGCCCAAGTCAAGGCTGTTCCTAAGCGTATTCACTGATCAACTTTTGTACTGAATAAATAATATATTGTAAACTGCTTTTCTATTATTTCTCAAATGTACATAGAAACCATGATAATTACCAATTTATTTTAAAATATCACAGAACACATTCCTAGTAATCATAGCGTATTTCTCAATCAATAGCTATTGACTGAGGCATGGGAATAGACACAATACTATAGGCATTCTGAAGGTCCTTCTAGAAGCTCAGCACACTTCGAAGCTCATTTCTCCCCATCTTTCCTTTTAATCTGAAGACAGTAGATTTAGATGTCTTCTCTAGGGAGTGAAGGGAGTGTTCAGAATTATAGGGTCTAATGTGAAGATTACCTAACCATACGTAACACTCTTAAATTTCACCAAGGAAAAACTAAGAGTTATTTCAGAACACAGGCCTTCTGATAATATAGCAGTACAACTTGGGAGGGAGTGTGTGTGTGTGTGTGTGTGTGTGTGTGTGTGTGTGTACGTGTGCACTTCATAGCAGCAAAAGCTGTATTTTCACACAGATCTCAGACATAATGGTGTAGAACATGCTGGTGAGATGACTGAGGTGACTTACACCAGTTTATGACCACCATCCAGACCCAAATCTCACATGAATATTCTAAGATATCCTCACAAAAAAATACACATTAAAAAATTACTGCTAGAGCAAACCTTAGGTTCAACTTTCCCACGCTTACATGACAAATAATAATTTAGCTCGTCTTTTTCTGTGGTATTTCTGGCTTATTTCTTAAACAGAAGGATTTCTGTTTCAACACGATCTATAAATGCTCACATTTTTTTCGGGAACCTGAGTGGCCTCTACTATGATTTCAGTTTCACAGGGGGTGGAGAAAGGAGGGGGTGATGGGAATCACATAAAAGTTATTGGTTCACTGCCATTATAATGAAAACCATGTGTATGAGGAAATTTACAGCCATAAATCTCCTTGTGGACATAACTTCTAATTAAAACCTCATAACAATCTTTTCCGGATAATGGACATAATTCTGAGATCTAGTTTAATTTCACTATTTCAGAAATAGACATGAAGACTATGTATGGAGTGAGGCATTGTGACAGTACCATCACTGGCATAATAGAAGAAATATTACAGTTACCATCACTCAAGTAATGCAGAGAAGGGGAAGTTGAAATTGTTGACTTGGAAAAAATGGTATCAACTGGGTCAGGGCTGTAACTCAATGATAGAATGTTTCCCTGACGTGTGAAAGATGCTGGCTTCAATCCCCAGCACCCCCTTCAAAAAAAATTGTTTTCTGCTAAGAATTAGTATCAGTAAGTCTCAAATATTTAATTTGGTATTGAAATCATCTGATTTAGGAAAGTGAACATACATGCTGGACAGAACGCATGGGCATACACAGTCTAGACAGTATTTGTCTCATGAGCAATTTACTGGAGCTGTGTTGTGGGGCCCTGGGTTCAGTCCTCAGCACCAAAAAGAATTTTTAGAAAGAAAAGAAAATATCTCCTGGTTTATGCTGCTTGGTAGGCCCAGGGGATGGCATTTGTGTGCTGATAAAACCATGTTCCCATTCTTTGGATCCTGATCTGTTACACAGCCCAGTTTGCCTCTTGGGCAACTCCTTTCAATCAATCCAAACAGAGTTCACAAATTCCAGGAAGGAAGACAAGTGTTTTCCCAGAGGAAGAGGAAGGCAGATTACAGAGAAGGCAGACAAAAAAAAATGTTTTTTAATGATTCCAGTTTAAATCCAAATTTAAAAACCATCTCATGGAAGATGAAGAAAAAAATTTCTTTTTCAGTTAGAATCATGGAGAAAGAACAATAACTTGACCACTCAAATAGTTAATAACCACTTTCTTTATTAAGAATTGTTTGCCAGGCTGGTGAAGCATTCCTGTGATCCCGGCATTCAGGAAGCTAAAACAGCAGAATCTCAATGAGTTCGAGGCCAGCCTCGGTTACACAGTGAGTTCAAAACCAGTGTGAGCTACATAATGAGATTTTGCTTCAGAAAACAAAGAAAAGAGCCAGGCATGGTGGTGCATGCCTGTAATCTTAGCCCTCAGGATACTGAGACAGGAGGAGCATTGCAAATTCAAGACTAACCTGGACTACAAAGTGAGCTCAAGGCCAACCTGAACTGCATAGGGAGACCCTGTCTTAAAAAGACAAAAAAAAAAAAAAAAAAAAGGAAGGAACAAACTAAGAGAGACAAAGATAGGGAAAGAAAAGGAAAGAGAGAGAGAGAAAGTAAAGAAAAAGAAAGAAAGAAAGAAAGAGAACTGTTTCTCTTCTCAATTAGACAAGGTTATGTGGTAATAAACATGTTTAATCTATTAGTTTAAATGATAGACCTAAGATCCCTCTTTGAACTCCTCTCCTTCTTTTGAAAGTCATGACTAATCAAAAAGCATAAATCACTATTAAATACAATAAATCTAATGGGTATATCACTTGGCTATAGCATCAAGGCCATTCATCAACTAAGAATACAGCCTAATGATAACTGATATGCACTATAAATGGTACTTTTCTGGAAGCAAGATTGCATTTAATCACTGGTGATACAAGTGACAAAGGTAAAGCAGCAACTCAACAAAAAATATATGCAACTGCCTCTATGCCAACTCAAACAGAGTTTTATTGACCACACCTGATTTTAAGCCACCTCATTTCCTTTTAATTCTTTAATAAAAACATTTATAGCCTAGCCAGCTTATACATGTATATTTAAAATGCAGAGTGACATCAGACAAGTTTACCAGCTTATAGAAACTTTCCAGAAGCAGCATGCCATCAGTGAGATGTAATAAACAAAAAAACAAACAAAAACCCTATTTTTAAATTAACTTGGTCATTTATTATCAATTATTTTCACAATCTACTTAAGACATCTAAGGCTGGGCCAATCAAAGCTTTCTCAGCTCCTTAATTTAGGCCTAGCCTTTATGTTCAAGAGCTCAAGCTGCTGGCTGCGACAAGGGCCCTGGGATTATGCCTGAAGGAGGGTACCTAGGAGCAATCATTCTTCGCGAACATCTGCAGCCATTGAGAGTGACCTGCTCAGAGGGCTGGGCAGCAGGCCATTATGGCCTGGCCTCTGCGTCTCCTCTCAGCTGCCACCGCACTGAAGTGCCAGGTGCAGGGTCCTCGCTCAAGAGGAGACTATTGAGAAGGGTAACGTTCACAGCGATCACACACTGATCATTATTCCTAGCTCCGCGTTCAGCCAACTGGTTGCTTCCCTGATTATTTTCTCTTTATCACCGAAAATGGTATCCCATGGCTAAGGGCCAATTATATCTTTCTTTCTAGCAAGTCCTGTATTTCAAAATTACGTAGTGTGTAGTTTGCTAGATTGTACCTATTTGCCATAAATCTGAAGAAATTACTCCATTCAATATTTTGCATGGGTGGGGGGTAGTTAACACAAAATATTATACCCTGCATATTGCTTAATAAAAAATTGAACTGCCTATGCGATCCACTTGTCATTATCTTTTTAGTCTGAGTGTCATAGTTGAACAAGTTCTTAGCTTATCTTTGTAGAGCTCTTCTTGTTCTCAATGACACAGATTTAAGAAGTTGTGTTTCATTTCCATGCACCTAAGAAAGCAGAGTACTGTGCTTGCATTCATAGATGTGGCACAAATTTTATAGGGTACAATACAATAAATATTTTATAGAAGTGCAATATGTGGCCCAAAACTAATTAAAAGCAAGCTAAAGCTTTTATTTCCCCCATACAATGAGGTATGAAGGCCAAAGTGTGTCAGTAAAACAATGGTTTTCATTGCTATGCAACCACAGTCCAGGGTTTCAGCCGAGGTATAAGGGAGCTGGACGCGCTGCTCAGCGATGCTCCTGTAGGCAACTGTCCGCCGCAACACGCTGCCCAAGCAGGAACCCAAAAAATAAATGTTTAAAACTTAATATTTGAAACAATTGTGAAATGGGCACCCGGTTCCCATTCAAATAAGCATAAACCCTTTCATACTGAATCTCCAAACTTAGCAATTTGCCAAGTTTTTATTAGTACAGGAAAATTTCAAGACTTGTAAACGATTGCAACTGACATCAGTTAACATTTTAAAAAGAGATTAGCATATCTGGGAATTTTGAAACCACAGATGTAAAAATTATTTTCCATCTTTTTGTTCTTTTCCTCAAAAGATAAAAAAAGAAAGAAATGTGGTGGCAATAGTAAAATCAAGCACATACTTAAGCATATTTTCTAAATCTAAGATAATTTTGTTACCTTATGAATATTAACTATATTGCATTGAAATTGGTTTGCACAAAAAAATTATCATATTTATATTAAATTTCAAAGCAAACCTTATTTAAATATGTGCTTATAGTTTACCATTTAAATTTTCTAAATAAGTAGAAACTGATGCTTGAATCTTATAGATACTAACTTCTTTGAACTTAACTTTTTCTGAATCATGAGAAGCCAACCAAGACTGTAAAGGAGAAGGGCCTATTTTAAAATGTCTCTTGCTGTGTAAAATTGATTCAGAAATCATTATTTGAGAAATGGATTCCCCAAAAAAAGAAAAGTGGATTTAAAAAGGAAAAGACAAAGTTCATAAATTTTCTATTTGCTATGTGAAATATTTCCTAGATCCCTCCTTGAAAATTGTGTTTTCCATGAGCCATTGTTTTGAAATCTCTTTCCTTCTCTCTCGCAGTGAGAAAATATTCCTTTATGTTAGAAGCTGGTCTCACCATCTTGCTAATTAGAATAAATAAAACAAACACAATTTTGTGACTAGCTTAAAGCATAAATACCCAGTAATAAATATCAGTTACAGAACAAAGTTGGTGACCCCCTCAAAGTTAACTGTCCCAGCTCTCCAAATCTCAGGCTTGTCCCTTTTTAAGATTAACTTCATGAATTTTTTATATAACAACAAGTTGTTGGAGATTCCACTAGGATTCATATATAAGTTGTAAAAATATTATTTAACTGAACACCTGTGTTGTGAAAATCTGATTCATATATCAAATGTGATTTAGATTACTCATGTTCTCACACAACTATAAATCTTAGATTGAGAACGATTAAAAATTTTGTCCAGGGATGGACATATTGCTCAGAGATAGGGCATTTACCTAACAGGCCTGGATCCCAGGCTTTGATCTCCAACACCGGAAAGAAACAAATTTGCCCAAAGCCCATCCTGGTGGCCCACGCCTATAATCCCAGCACTTGGAAGGCTGCTGCAAGAGCATTGGCCACCCTGAGATACACAGCAAGTTTGAGGCCAGTCTGGACTCTGGACAGTGAAGATCTGTCTGAAATAAAAGATGTTGCCGAAGGCTGCTGCAGCAGCTGCTCCTTCTTTCTTTCTTACTCTCTTTCTTCCTTTCTTTAGCTGAAAAACATAGTACATTTTGCAAATGTCACACAGGTCACCTGGATAGGAAATAGCAAGTTCCAAATTCTTTTAACATTTGCTCTAATTCTGGTCATTTCTGGCAAACAAAACAAATATAAAATTTTTATTTTTGTACAAGAATATATGCTTACCATTAGCTTTCGGTATAAGATCAAAAATAAGTCTATATGTACATTAAATTTTTCTTTTTTTCTTCTCTTTTTTCTTTTCTTTTGGGTTCTGGGGATTGAATCTAAATGTTCAAGGCAAGAGTCCTAGCCTTGAGTTTCATCCTCAAATGCTTGGCCCCAACTCTGTATGTGTGTGTGTGTGTGTGTGTGTGTGTGTGTGTGTGTGTGTGTAGTTGTATAATTATTGTTGTTGTTTTTGAGGCAGGTCACTTTATATAGTTCCGGCCAGGCCTGAACTCTCTATGTAGCCACAGTTGGCCTCAAATTTTCAGTCTTACTGCCTCAGCTTTAAGTGATGGAATTACAGGCACGTGCCACCAAACCCAACAATACACTGAATTCTTGCAGCTTCCTTTTATAGAATGACTGTCACATCTTGGCAAAAAAATGTCAGATTTCTGCTCTATCGCTAGCATTCATTGCATATAATATTTAATAATACAAAATGATAGATTTCTCATAAAAACAGCTTTCAGTGCATGCTGTGCTAGTCCTTTTGAGCTTTCATAACAAAATATTCTTGAGACTTGATTCTTTAGAAGAGATTTTATTTAGCTCATATCTTGAATGTTGTGAATGGGGTGAGGGTTCCACAGCATGCCAGAGAAGCAGAAAAGGACTTGGTTCAAGCGCTGAAATCATCGCTCAGTGTCACAATGCTCGCTCACTAGGTACAAGGTGCTGGATTCAATCCCCAGCACCACAAATATTATAAAATCACAAATAACAGAAGTGGAAATTCGTGACTCAGTGGAAATAACAGAAAGAAAGTCTATGCTCACTTTTTTTGTCGTGGATGAGTCAACTAGTTAAGAATATCTGATTCCACTGTGGAGGTTGAGGCAGGAGGATCATTGTGAGTTTGAGGCCAGCCTGGGGTACATAGTGAGATTCTGTCTCAAAACAAGAAAAATATGAAGATATCTGATTCCAGAGTTTTCAATAAAATCACAGGCAGAGTTAAAGATGCTATTAGCGTGTCAAGTACAATTCAAAAAAATAGTGTGGCTGTGGATTTGAATTCACTGGACTAAGGGACAAACTTCTAACTTCATAACCTCTTTGTAATTTTCTTAGTCATGATGATGTCATAGTGTATTTTCACTCCAAATGTTCACACCCAAATGCATAATTAAACTATATTACTTTCTCTCTCTACCAGTCATACAAAATCTTACTTGTGAAAAACAAATTATTTTCCTTAGTTTTTATGATCACTTGAGATTCTTCATTCACACATTTTCTCTGGAAGTTCTGTGAATTCATCAGATTTCCAAAGTTTTTATTTTTCTCCCAAAGCACATGTTAGTAATGTGTGTGTTTTCATAAAAACGAATGAACTTAGTCCTATAAAACTTTAACCTGAACCTCTCTGATACTGCATACATTCACACTACTGCCTAGCACCACTCCCATTTCTGGAACTGTTCCTTCTATATCTCCAAACTCTGGGCCCCATGAAAAGCTTCCTTAATCTTTTCTGACTCTACCCTTCCCCTAAAACACACAGTCACAGCTGACTGGCCACAAGTAGGCACTTGATACAAAAAATGGCCAATCAAATTCCTTCCTCAGACATTTTAACCTGAATCCCAATTAGAGAGTCGATCTGACTCTAGTGGTAACAGGTACTCAATGAGAAATCCCAGCCCCTTCTTTGTTTTTAAGGAGCATGTTTCCTGCTCCATAGAGGAACATAAATCAGCCTCTAGAGTATGAAATTTATGAAGAAATAAAATGACAAAAGAAAATGAAAGGCATGGTAGGTATTTGTGCTCCTCATTTAAGTTGATAGTAAAAGCAGCCATATCTTTACCTTTCTTTGCTTTCACTCTTCAACTCTTCCCTTCCACAAACTCGTTTGATTTATCTAGTTATATCAAGATAGATTTCTGTCACTTACAACTAAAACAAAGCCAATTAGCATATTTGTGCTAAATCCTTAATAATACACGTTTTTAAACAACTATAATAAAATGAAAACTGAAATTCCTTGGCACTGGTATTACTTCTCATTTTTTCTTAGAAACAATAATAAAAGACTCTGAACAATTTCCAAAATTTCCAAAGATTCCAGCCCATTTTACCATCCCCTTCAAAATTCTGTACTACATGTACTATAGATCAAAGAATCAGCAGCTGTTTAGTACAGTCTATTCTTCCAGCACTCATAGGGATATAAGAAAAGAATAAAATTGATCTCATTTTATTATATTTTTATCCCATATTGTGCATTTAATAAGAAGTTATAGCTGTAGCAATTTAACTAAGGTTGCTCTGTTGTTAAATGTAAATCTTGATTTAAATACAGAAATTAATTATCTCATAGTCTAGTTTTTAACCACTAGCTAGCTATGCATTAGCCTCTTCTAACCTCCACCCAATTTTTTATTTTGAAAAATTTTCAAGTTGATAAAAAATTCAAGGAGTAGGATGACGACTCCATCCGACCTTTATCTAGACTTATCACTTGTTAATATTGTAGTACATTTCCTGGTGGTTTATGCTTGATAGATGATAAGTTGGAGATAGATAAATAGAAAAGCAGGCAAGTAGAGAGATCACAGGCAGATGGTATATGATATGATTCATAAGAGATGCATAAATAGAAAGCTAGGTAGACAGACATATGATAGATTAGATACAACATAGATAGATGACAGATAGGATGGATAGATGATAGATAACTATCTCAAAAATAAGTTACAGGTGCTATGTCTCCTTATGCCCATCATCCCTCAAGATTCCAGACAGTTTCCCCTGCCTGTTGGGCGTACATAGGATTGAGAGTTTTGAAGGATCTAGAATAGTTATTCTGGAAGTGTCCCCCAGTCTGGATTGATCTGCTCCCTTTTTCATAGCTCGGATGAGGTTTAATATTTTGCACAAGAATGCAGCATGGATAACACTGGTCTTCCGCCTCCAGCACAACAGATGGTCCAGAAACAAATGTACCCCCTGGAGGAGCTGCTGATTTCATCACTTGGTTAATGTAGCTTGTGTCCTCGCTCCTGATTGAAGGCACAGAGTAAATAGTAGTTTTTGCATCAGTTACTCCTTGCCTGAATCGATTCATTCAATGGTGGTTGTAAAATAATAATTTTCTAATTATAGTCCACAAGTCATTAGCTAGAATTTTTCTGCAGAAAAGAGATGACATCTCATCTTTTTAAAAATGTGCCTATCGTAGCCACTGTGTCCACTGACAGCAGTCCACCCACAGGCTGCAGGGTGCACTACTTCTCCTTGTACTTGGTCCAGATTCACTCTGCAGAGCCTGTTTCTTAACCTACCTTTCATAACTGTAAACCTTTCTTTTTTTATTTTATAGAGATTAAGACAAAACAGGACATAACAAAGCAGATAAGAACAGAACAATGTAAGCAACCCGGAAGACAACACATAATTAACAGTAACTACCATAATCTCTCTTTCTTTGAAATAGTTGACCATAACTTCAAATACAATAGTATCAAACATAACAAAATAGTATAAAACCACTAAAGAGAATAAAAGTATCACAGGGCATTCAGAACCAAATAACAGAAAACAAACAATGGCTACTATATTATCTCATTTTCCATAGAAAATTTGTTAATACTATCACACATAATACAATCCAATAAGATACAACATGATAGAACCAATGGAAACAGAAGAGCAAAAGCATGGTAGGACTTCAGAATACGATGCTATCAAATCAGCACTGGCTATTATAATGACTTGTTTTCTTCAAAATAGCTGTTCAGGGGGCTGGAGGTTTAGCTCAGTGGCATAAGTGCCTGCCTTGCAAGCAGGCAGTCTTGAGTTCGATCCCCGGTACCGATAAAAAGGAAAAAGACAAAAAAAAAAAAAAAAAAAAAAAAAAAAAAAAAAAAAAAAAAGCTGTTCATACCATCACACATAATAAAATCAAACAAACCAGGATAAACCCATTCAACTAATGAATGCAATCATTATAAGGCTTCTAAGCAATGTAATGGGGAATCATGATTACCATAAACTCTTATGTACTCTTACCATTTCTAACACTATGTAGACTATATGGTATTTATACATGTGAGTTTGATTTATTTCACTTATAAGTAAGGTCTCAAGTTGCCCCTCATTTATTTATAAATATCTCAATGTGATCATTGTTAATAGCTCAGTAGTACTCCATTGTATAAAAATACCACATCTTTTTTATCCATTCCTCAGTTGATGGACACTTAGGTTGTTTCCAAGATCTGGCTATTACAAATTGTGCTGCTATAAACATGGGTGCACATATATCACTGTAGTACGATGTTTTCAGTTCTTCTGGGATTATGCCTAGAAGTGGAATAGTTGGGTCAAATGGGACATCCAATCCCAGCTTTCTGAGGAATCTCCAGACAGACTCTTCCTATCTATTCCTCTTATCCATGAGCAAGGGATATCTTTCCATTTTCTGAGATTGTCTACAATTTCTTTTTTAAGAGTATTGTAATATTCCCTGCATGGATCGTTTACTTCTTTTGTGAGATTAATTCCTAAGTATTTCATTTTTTTTTGATTCTAGTGTGAAAGATGTGGCTTGTCTTATTCCTCTCTCTGTAATTTTGTTGTTAGTGTATTTTGTTGTTATGATATTGATTTTTGAGTGTTGATTTTGTATCAAGCTACATTGCTGAATTTATTTATTATATCTATGAGTCTTTCAATGGAGTTTTGGGGGTCTTCTATGTAGAGTATCATGTCATCTGCAAATAATGATAATTTAACTTTCTCTTTTCCTATCTTTACCCCTTTTATTTCTCTCTCTTGTCTAATTGCTCTGGCTAGTATTTCCAGCACTATATTGAATAGGAGAAATGATAAGGGACATCCTTGTCTTGTGCCTGATTTTAAGGTAAAGGCCTTCAGTTTTTGGCCATTTAATATGATGCTGGCTGTTGGTTTGTCATAGATGGCTTTTATCCCATTGAGATAAAGATCATCTATTCCAATTTTCTGTAAGATTCTTATCATGAAGGAGTGTTGGACTTATCAAAAGCTTTTCTGCATCTATAGAAATGATCATGTGATTCTTAATCTTGGCTTTATGGATATGGTGGATTACATTTATTGATTTACATATGTTGAACCATCCTTGCATGCCTGGAATGAATCTTACTTGGTCGTGGTGTATGATCTTCCTGATGACTTGCTGCCTCCTGTTTACCAATATTTTATTGAGGATTTTTGCATCTGTGTTGATTAGGGAGATTGGCCTGTAGTTCTCTTTTTTAGTTGGATCCTTCTCAGATTTTGGTACTAGAGTAACATTTGCTTCCAGGAATGACTTAGAAAGAACTGCTTCCCATTAGATTTTTTTTGTTTGTTTGTTTTACCGGTACTGGGGATCGAACTCATGACTTCCTGCTTGCAAAGCAGGTGCTTATGCCACTGAGCTAAATACCCAGCCCCTTCCCTTTTGATTTCATTGAAGAGTTTGAGGAGTGTCAGCATTAGGTCTTCTTTGTATTTCTTGTAGAATTCTGCAGTGAATCCGTCTGGGTCTGGGCTCTTCTTTGTAGGTAAAGACTTAATTACATTTCCAGGTTGACCGCTAATTTGTGATCCTCCTGCCTCAGCCTCTGAGGACCTGAGGGATTACAAGTGTGCCACATCATACCCAGCTTTGCTTTTGTCTTTTCTTATGCTGGACCATGTCAATCATATGTCAGTCTACTTTTTATATATATTTAGTCACAAATTTTTAAGAAATGTATTATTGTAATGCAACAGCAAGAAGAAGCACCAAAATGACACCTAGGATTTGGAGGGACTGGGCACTGATTATTCTACAGCGATGGGCATTGCTGGGATCATTCCCAAAATATCAGGCCCTGACCTCTGGTGGTCTAGGGCTTTTATGGCATAAGCAAGCAGGAAGTAGAGAAGCAGAGTAGCTTGTCAGTTGGGGAATGGTTCTTATACTATGTATCATAGTGCTATGCATCTGTTTCTAAGAAACAAAAATAACAGGACTGTAGCAGGGGCTATTATCCGGGCAACTAACAAAATGAAGCATACTAGCTGGGGGTGGGGGACATCTACTGTAATCAGTGTTGATCTATCATTTTCCTCCATATTTACATTACATAGCAAGAATCAATCAAAGAATGAGGAAATTTTGAAATTCACATATATCTTATGAATATTATTAAATATTATACTAAATAAACTTAGAATTTTCATAGTGTAGTGGTTTCATTTGTACCTAAAACTGGTTCTTTACAAATCACTTCACAAAAGTGATGACAGTTTATTAAAATTTACACAGGAGGTCTGTGAGATCATGAATTACTGGAAAAGGAATTCATCAATCAAAAAAGTTGAGAAACTGTCTACTTTTTGTTTCCCGAAGAGTTTGCCAGTACTCACTGTGGATATAACACAGAAAAAATAGCACAACCGCTGGGCACCTATCTTCTTGTTTTCTTAAAATAATTTGTTTTTATCATCTGTATTTTAAAATTTCATGCACGAACACCCACACTCAGGGACAAGCAGAGATAAGAAAATTCACCTGCCTTCTCATTAAATGCATCTGCACCTAAATAAACATAACTAACCTCTTAGAATTATTATGGAAAACAGAATTCAGGAAATCTTTAAAAACTTAAATGATAACCATAAAATTGTTTTATGATCCAGTTATTTACATCTGTAGAGTCTAGATCATCGTTGATTAGCAGTGGAAAACTTAGGTATTCCAAAATGTGAATAATTTCAGTTAAGCCCTAAATCACTTTAGAAAATCTACACAAAGAAAATTATTTTCCTACTGGAGAATAACAGGGTCTTAGCTTGGCTTCTGTACAATTCATTTAATCCCTCACTTCAGTTTCTGGTCAGCAATCCGTGCAATACAGAAATGAGATGAGCAAAGACTCGAACATTTATTCCAAGCTTTGATGTTTAGTAACTGGCTGGGTAGCAGCAGTTCTGTTCACGGGTCTCATCCTTGCCGCTGAGGAAAGCCAGGAACAAAGTAGCCATAGTGTGTGTGGATGTATTGTCTGCCTACGTATACACGTGAAATACACACTTACTCATTGATAAATTAATGCAAACTGTAACTATTCCATTTTTTTAACTTTTCCATTCATTTAACTTTTCTTAGAAGTTACCAGAATTAATTCATTGGTCAAAAATACTCCAAAAGCATGCACCTTACACTGGATGACATTTATAGGCTACCGAATGAATAAGTCATCAAGAATGACTTATATTTAAAATATGTGAACATGATAAGGACAAAGATTACCAAATCAGTGTGGCTCACAGACTCTTAGTAAAAATCAGATCAGAAAGACCACTTCACTGGCATTCATTAGAAGTCTGTCAGTAACATAAGGTATTTTTCTCTCCTTTCTTGGTCTTATTTCCGAATGGATAAAAAAATCTGAATGACAAAAAATCTTATACTCCTAACTGGAAACACAAATGCATCTTTGTTCTTGTTAAAATTCACAGAATTTTCCTCCAGTTTTTCACAGGACACGGAGTCCTCATTTGTAATAAAAAAGATACAAATTTCATAAAACTAATTTGCACAAATAAGGATTTATTTTTGAATATTATATTTTAAATGACACCACTTTTCATTTCTTACATTATATTTATTCTAAAATTCTTTGACAATCAAAATTATTTTTAGTTATACAATATCTATTTGTAAAAAATAAAAATTATGAATACCCATGCATTCTAAACATCCTATGAATCCAGTCTCATCAAAGTAATCTTAATAAGAAACTATACATGTATTCAAATGATATTGATATATAAGCGGGAGCTTTTGGGGTTTTTGAAATAAGATCTTGCTATGTAATTCAGGCTGTCCTCGAACTGACAACAATCTTCCTGCCTCAGCTCCCTGAGGATTATAGGCATGCACCACGTCCAGTTCAAGCATTATATTTTGAAATAGTACTGTTGGCTGGGGATTTAGCTCAGCGGCATACGTGCCTGCCTTGCAGGCAGTCGTCAGTTCAATCCCCAGTACCGATAAAAAAGAAACAGACAAAAAAGAAAGAAAGAAAGAAATAGTATTGTAGCTATTTTTTAGGCATAGTAGATATTCATTACTTGCACCAATTAACTAATGAAAGAATGGTCTTCGCAAAAGATGTAACATGCTTTAATATCAAAAACGGTGACAAATATTGCTTCATTAAAAGTAGTTTCAAGAAAAATCATTGGATATATAATCTAGTAAATATTAAAGCTAATCAGGATTTAGTAGAGAGAAGCTGAACATTTGCTAAAAACCTACTTGTGTCTGCTGTAGTAATAAAACTACCTGAAACCCCCAATTTTGTTTTTTCATTTTCCTTCTGACCAAAGCCAAGGGACTCCATTCCCAGAATTTAGGATTTATGAACTAAGGCTGTCAATGCACTGGAATTACCCTGAAAACCACCACTGAGGGAACGGTGGGCCTGTCTTGTTGATTTGAGTAGACTAACAGGAAGAACTGATCATTCCTTTTTGTTTCTTGTTTTTTTTGAGATTTCTATGTACTCAGACTCAGCATCCTCTAGCCCTCCCTGTGCTGGAAGTGTAGGTCTGCACTGCCACATTTGACTAACTGAAGGGATTGCGCCCCAATGCCCAAGTTTTCAGAGGTGGGGCTTCTGCGAGATAACTGGGCCACTCCGGGCTACTGTAGCTAACAGTCAGGAGGCAGGGCCTGGGTGGAGGCGGGGCCTGGACGGAGGCGGGGCCTTGATGGAGGCGGGGTCTGGGCGGAGGCGGGGTCTGGGAGGAGGCGGGGTCTGGGCAGAGGCGGGGTCTGGGAGGAGGCGGGGTCTGGGAGGAGGTGGGGCATTGGAAGCCCCCTAGAAGAGCGACTCTGCTGCCCCAGCTCCTCCTTTTTCTCTCTCTGCTTCCTGGATAGATGTCAGTGTCTTCCACTGCCCAAGCCTCTTCCACCTTACCACGGCTGCCTGGGATCCAGCTGAGCAGACATTGTAACCGCGAGCCAAAACAAACCTCTCCTTCTTGAAACTGTGAACGCAAGATATTTTGTTCCAGCAAAGAGAAAGCAGTGACTAAAACACTTTCATTATAAAATTGCAAAATCTTCACAGTCAACAACAATAAGATATACATTTTAAATTATCAGGAACTAACAGATAAAGATGGTCCAAAGAGAAAAAGCATTGAATAGTCCAGCATGAATGTTTGACAGCTCTGAAGATTGAACTCAGAACCTTTACAACCAGTACTTAAAAAAAAACAAATTCCCTGTATCACTAAGTTGTCCAGGCAGGCTTGGTTTGAATTTATCACTCTACTGCCTCAGTTTCCAAGAGTGCTGGGACTACATGCTTATGCACCATGCCCAGTTTATCCTGCCATAACTATGTTTCAAGAGAAGCTCTGGAGAAAGACCATTTGGACCTTCTGCATGTTTTGGTATCAGTAATCAACCAGCTCCTTTGCTAAACTATATTTAGGATTCCAAATTCAGTACAGTTACTGGGTTTTTGTTGGCTGGTTTGTTACGATTTGATTTTTTCCAGTACTGGAGAATGAACTCAAGGTCTTTACACTGAGCTATGCCCCCAGCCCTTTCTGTTTTTTTATTTTGTGAGACACTCCCAGTAAGTCACCAAACTGTGCAGGTCGGGCGTGAACTTGGAATCCTTCCAACTCAGACTTCCAGGAGGATGGGGTTACACGTGTGTGCTACCATACTTAGCAGTGTCACCGGTTTTATGTAAAATTTTCATAATAGCTGAGCATGGTGGCGCACACCTATAATTCCAGTACTCAGTAGGCTGAGGCAGGAGGATCCTTAGGAGTTCAAGGCCAGCCTGGGCTACAAAATAAGCTCAATGTCAGCCTGAACTGCATAGAGAGACCCTGTGTCAAAAGACCAAAAAAAAAAAAAAAAAGGACATTTTCATAATAAGCTTTATTTGTTTTCTCATCTATATCTAGATATGCGGGAAGCAACAAATTTATAGTTGAATGCTGGGAAGTATAGAAAATAAGTGAGATGGTTCCAAATTATAGCTGTGTAGGGAGCTCTAAAACATACTAAGTTTCAAAACAACACACCCTCCATCCTGGTAAGTAGCTGTGGTGGGCGAGCCAGGAAGAGAACCAGTCAGCATCTCCTGTGAGCCTACCAAGGTGCAGGCTGAGAATCAAACATCCCACCACCCCACCCACCCCACTTAGCAACTGGGGGCCAGAGGTCTGAGCACCTCTTGGGAGGATGACAGTATGCAATATAGCAAATATGGGGGATTTCCTTTTGTCTTCTCTTTGAAGGCCAATATTGTTTTCACTGTTTTGCTTTGTTTTGATTATTTTGCTCTATTCAATATTTTATTTTGATAGGTTTTTATAATGTTCTGTATTTGGTTTGATTTTGCTATACCTGATTGAAAGGACAACTATTGTGAAGATAACGAGATGTACTATGGTGCCTATTACTGTTATCCGGTATCCTGCTCTGAATTTCTATAGCAATTTCACTGCATTGTCTCGAGTGGTTTTGTTCTGTCTTGTTCTGTTGTATTTTACTACCTTCAAAATAAAAATAAATAAAAATAAAACATATTAAGGTGCAGAAGAGTGTAAAGATCAGCTCCACTGCTGAAAAAAAAAAACCTGAATGAATAGATTTTCATTTATTTTATAATTTGTTAAGGAAAATTCCAATCAATTATTTTTTTAAATATTATTTCTAGCTGGGCATGGTAGCACATGCCTGTAATCCCGGCACTCAGAAGGCTGAGGCATGAGGGTTGCCATGAGTTCAAGGCCACCCTGGGCTACATAATGAATTCAAAAGACTAAAGTACACAGTGAGGCCCTATCTGAAATATATATATATATATATATATGTAATTTATGACCCTTTTAGATAGATACTTTCCACAAATTCAAATGTCTTCTGTTCTTTCAATATTCTTTCCTTAAAATGTGGGCATTTAGATACATTTTTATGGTCTATTTTCCAGCTCACTAATTCTCCATTCAACCTTGTTTAACCTGCTATTAAATCTATTTATTTAGTTTTTTATTATTTTTTCACTTCCATAATTCTAACGTGTTTCTTTTACTATAGGTCTTATTCAGTGAAAATCTTTATTATTAATCCTTGAACATAAGCATAGCTATAAACATTTAGTTTCTGATAATTAGATGATCTAGATTGTTCCTAAATCTTCTTCTACGGTCTGCTCTTTTCTTTTGATTTCTAGTCATGTGAGCATATCTCCTTGTATGATTCCTTTTTTTTTTTAACACTGAAGATTGTGCATGTAAAAAATTACAGACATAATAGATGGCTCTGGATAATGTAATCTTTCTGAAATGAGTGTTTGCTTGGGGCAGAAAAGTATGCTAGAGTCAGGAAAATCACAAAAAATCACCTTAACCCAATCAAGAACTGGGACAACTCCAAATTGATTCAAAGATGCATCTTCTCCCTGTGTAAACTAATCTATTTCCAGCGTATCTTTACTCCCAGAATGTACCACTTTGGATCCCAAATCAAAAGCTAAGAATTCAGCTTGGGAATTTCTTTTCCCAAGTTTCCTTGAGGGAACTTGAACTCCAATTTTCCCCCTAGTTTACATATCCACTGAACCATACCTCACTTCAGGACTGATGGCACCTACAGATGCTAAAGTGACTTCCACCGTAAAGTTTTCCTAGACGTGGTTATGTACATCTGTCATTCCAGCACTCAGGAAGAAGAGGCAGGAAGATGGCGAGCCTAGGCTACATAGTGAGACCTGGAAGCTGTTTTGCAGGGTTCCAACTACATAATCCCTTACCATCATGGAAGCTTTCCAATGCTTTTAAACGAAATTTTCAAGATGTATCCAGCTTCTGTAGTTGTTTGGAGTGTTTCAGTTTATTTAAATTATGTAGTGTACAGTTTCCACAAGCCAAAAACCTGTATATGCGCATATATTTTATAATGCATTAAAATCTCTAGCAGGAGCTAGAGATGTAGTTTAGTGGTAGATTACTTGCTTAGCATGCACAAAGCCCTGGGTTCAAACCCCAACCATTAACACAAACAGCAGCAACCAAAAATATACCAAACAAACAAAAAAGCCACTCCTTAAAAGAATATACAACACAGTCTGAATGTGTCAGCCTCTTAGACGAGGAATAGAGGGACAGAAGCTCAGGTAAGGGAATTTTCACTTCCAGCACACAACTTTCATATACAGTTGCAGTTTCTTTTCCCAATAAGTAGGTATTGTTATTTTTTAATCTGCTTCACAAAATTTTTAAAATTTAAAAAGAAAATAGTAATAAAATAAAGATAACTGTCACAATTATTTATAATTTCCGAGTAGGAGTGGCATCTTGGGCCCTACTTAAATTATAGATTAGAAATTAGTAATTCAAGATCAGGCTTTATTATGGCTTATGTCTATATGCCCCCCTCATGTGGTCATAGCTGGGGCTTTTCGGAGGTGGCTGGATCTGAGATGTGTGATGCTGAGATTAAGGATGTGATGCTGGGAATAAGGGTGCCACACCCAGGGGGTGGGTGGCACCCCCCAGCAGGGTGGGGTAGCCTGGATGGGATACACGGGGAGGCAAGATTAATGCTACTGCTGCTGCTTACCGCCTTCTGCCTGCCCTGCCGTGCCATGGACTGTTTCTCCTCTGTGATGCCCTCTGCCACGCCACCCTGCCTTGGAGCCAGCCACGTAGGAACTGAAACCTCTAAAAACTGAAACCAAAATAAACCTTCCCTCCTTTAATTCCTGAGTGTTGAACATTTTGTCCCTGCAATGAAAAAAGTAACTAAGACAAACTTGAAATTGGTATCAAAATAGAAAAACACAGGGACATACAGAAAGTGTCTAGCAGTGTAATAAACACCTCTCCAAAGGCATAGGAAGTTCCACATTTTACTTTCATGAACTGAATTATCTGTCTTTTTAACTAGATAATAACTTGTTTTTTAAGGACGAAAAAAAAAGCTAAAGCTGAACATTAAAAAATATTCTTCAAATTTCTATCTTTCCATTTTAGTGTAGACATTTTAAGCCATCTAAATATACTGTTTTCCATAATTACCAAGTAAATCACTTCATGTTCTCATGTTCTCTTCATACAAAATGAAAAGGAAAGGAAAAGACAAATACATGCAAATATATGTGTACATACATGTATCAAGTCAAGGGAAAAAATGAAATAATACACCTTCCTTGCCTGGCATACCTGCTAGATTTCTTGTGAGTCAGCACCTTGCAAAAGTTAAAATGCTGCTTTGCACAATCTGGAAAAGCTATTGAAGTAGTTGAATTGCTAAAAACAGAATCAGTATTCTGTGAGGTGCCATTTCATCACCACTGGCATTTGCTTTCCTGATGACATGCATTACTAAGCGTGTTTTCATATGTCCATTTGCCACCTGTACATTTTCTTTAGTGAAGTATCCCTTCAAATCTTATGCCCATTTCTTAATGGGTCATTTGGTTTCTTACTGTTGAGTCATAAGTGCTCTTTAAGTATTTGGCTACGAACTCTTTATTATATACGTGTTGTAACGATACAGATTGAGCCTCCACAATCCAAAACTCTGAAACCTGAAATGTTTCAAAATCCAAACTTTCGAAAACATTTCAGAACATTTTAGAGATCAGATTTTCAGACTAGGGATCCTCAAATAGTAAAGTCCATGCAAATATTCCAAAATCTAAAAACTCTGGAAACCTGAAACATTTCTCATCCAAAGCTTTCCATTAAGGGATTCGCCACCTATATTTTCTTTCTTTTTTCTTTTTTTTAAATTTTATTTAAAGAGAAAAAGAAAAAAACAGAAAAAGGGTACAAGTAATACGGAATTTCAAAAAAATAAACAGGAAGAAATCAGTAGTTAATAGATTACATATTGTCATCTGAGAAATAGTTGTTCAAGTTAGAAAATTAAAGCACACAAAGTGGACATTCAAACAGTGAGACTGCAAACAGTTCTGTTCAATGATCCAACAAAACTCAGTAATATGGTTGTAATATGTTTATCTATCTTATACACTTAAATATACATGCAGTTATATCCTTTAGAGCACTTTCTTTTCCTCTCTTTTTTACAATAACAATTACACATTTTGGGTTTTATTACTCCCACAGTTCTTATTACTTTTTTGAAGAGAATAAAACCAAATGTGACAAAACAAAACAGAGTCAGTCAAATCAAAAGGATGGACATAGTACATGATGTAAAGACAGAATACAAGGTGATCAACAATGGTTACCATAATGCCTCTTGCTACCTTAAAAAGAATTGCCTATATCATCAGTTATAATAAAATTGAACAAAACAGTACAGAACAAAGCCAATGAAACCAAAACATTGGAGACATTACAGGACTTCAGAAGAAGATAATAGTCAAACCAGAATGGGCATCATAGTGAATCTTATTGTCTTCAAAGTAGTTGCCAATATCCTCAAACTTGATACTATCAAGCAAAAAAGAATAGAGTAAAATCAGTCAAGACAAGATGGTGAGAGCAATAGAGGGCTTCAAATCAAGTTAATAGAAAATCAAAATGGTTACTATCATATATCCTGCTATTTTTATTTATTTTTTCCCTTAATTAAAAAAATAAATAAAAGGAGATTCAGATAAAAGAGGACAGAACAACACAACAACACAGGTCAGAATAGAACAATTTAAGCAACATAGTGTTTCATCACAAGATAACCCGACATAACAGTAGTTACCATAGTGTCTCTTTCTTTGAAATATTTGAGTATAACTTCATATACTGTAGCATCAAACATAATCAAGAAAATGTAAAACCATTGAAGAGAATGAAAGTATTAGAGTGTATTTAGAACCAACTAACAGAAAATGAACAATGGTTTCTATATTATCTCCTTGTCTATAAAAGTTTTTGTTTGTACTATCACATGTAATAAAATCCAATAAGATACAACATGATAAGACCGATGGAGACAAGAACAAAAGCTTGATGGGACTTCAAAACAAGATGATATTAAATCAGCACTCACTATTATGATGCCTTCTTTTCTTGAAAATAGCTGTTCATACCATCACAGACAATAAAATCAAACAACCCAGAATAAAACTCTTCCAATTAATGAATGAAAACATTATAAGGCTCCAAAGCAATATAATGGGGAATCATGATTACCGCATACATTTATGTATTGTTATCATTTCTTACACTAGGGAAACTATTTGGTATTTATACATGTGAGTTTGATTTATTTCACTTATGAATATGGTCTCAAGCTATGCCCATTTATTTATAAATATCTCAACGTGATCATTCTTTATAGTTGAGTAGTACTCCATTGTACAAAAATACCACCTTCCTCAGTTGATGGACACGTAGGTTGTTTCCAAGATCTAGTTATTACAAATTGTGTTGCTATAAACATGGGTGCACATATATCACTGTGGTATGATGTTTTCAGTTCTTCTGGGATTATGCCTAGAAGTGGAATAGTTGGGTCAAATGGGACATCCAATCCCAGCTTTCTGAGGAATCTCCAGACGGACCTCCACAGTGGTTGCACCAGTCTACACTCCCACCAAAAGTGCAGGAGAGTTTCTTTTCCCCACAGCCTCTCCAGCGTTTGTTATTGGTGGTTTTCTTGATCCTGGCCATTCTTTCAGAACTGAGATGGAATCTCAGTGTGGTTCTAATTTGCATTTCTCTAAGGACCAATGATGATGAACATTTTTCACATATTTATTTGCCTTTTGTATTTCTTCAGCTGAGAATTGTGTATTCATCTCAGATGCCCATTTTTGGATTAGATCTTTGAGTTTGGGGGATCTGATTTTTTTTAATTCTTTATACATTTTAGACAGAAATCCTTTGTCTGAGGGACAGTTCACTAAGATACTTGCCCAGTTTGTGGGTTTTCTTTTCACTATGCTGGAGATTTCTTTTGACATGCAGAAACTTTTTAATAAGATATGATCCCAGTTATTGACTCTGGGAAGTATTTCCTGTGCAGTTTGAGTCCTGTTCATGAATTCTCTACCTACCCCTATGTCTTCAAGATTTTTACCCAATTTGTCTTCCAATAGATTTAGTGTTTGTGTTTTAATATTCAGATCTTTGACTCATTTAGATTTTAATTTAGTACATGGCAATAGGCATGGGTCTAGTTTTATTTTTCAGCATATGGAGAGCCAGTTTTCCCAGCACCATTATTTAAGAGACTGTCCTTCTTCCAGTGAACATGTTTGGCCCCTTTCTGCAAGATAAGGTAGTTGAGTATATTTGTAGTTGTGGTTGTATCTTCTTATATTTTCTATCTTATTCTGACTTACTCTTTCATTGTCCCAAATATTCTTTTTTCTTTTTTTCTTTCTTTGCCTTTTTCTTTTTCCTTTTTTAACTAGACTCAGTGTTCCCCAGAGCCTTCACACTGAGCTACTCTCCCATTCTTTTTCTTATTTTTTTTAATTTTGAGACAGGATCTCAGTAAGAAAATAAATGCCCAAACTGGGTTCAGATTTACAGTCTTCCTGCTTCAGCCTCCCAGAGTGGTGAGATGACAGGGGTATGCGACCAGACCTGGCTCAATATGCTTCATTCTTTTAAAGAGACCATTATTTACTGGACACTGTATTAGGCACCAGCATTACCAGAATAGGCAGGACACAGTATCTGTCATCAATGGACCCATAACCAAATTGGGAAACAACATATAATATTTTTTTGTGAGACGGGGTCTCATTCTGTGATTCAGGCTAACCTTGAAATCACTATGCAGTCCAGGCTGGCCTCAAACTCACAGTGAACCTCCTGCCTCAGCCTCCCAAATGCTGAGATCACAGGTGTACACAACCACCCCTGGCTACAAATTAATAATTTGATGGTATTAAGTTTACAGTGACCTAGCACTGTGAAAATGTACATGCGAAGTATTTTTGGAGTGGAAAACAGAACAAGAAAAACAATGGGGTACTGAACAGTCTTCATAGATAAGGCAAAATATGAAGGACAAGTTAAATAATGTCAGTGCACCTTAAGTAGAGAAAGGAAAAGTATTTCAGCAAGAAAAGAGTATGTGCCTTAAGTGCAGTAATAGGCACTGGTCATTCTAGCACTCTGGAAGGCTGAGGCAGAATGATCACAAATCTGAGCCCAGCCTGAGCAACTTAGGGACTTAGAGAAAACCTGGCTCAAACTAACAAGTAAAAAAAAAAAAAATGTGTAGGGTGTGGCTCAATGTGAAGGCTCCAGGTTCAATCTCTAGTATTGCAAGAAAGAAAAATAATATGTGCTCAAACATTAAAGAGACTAGGATGATCATAGTTGTATAGTGCTAGGTGCCATCACCCACATCATCAAAGGTCTGGGGAGCAATAGGAAGTATCTCAGACTTACTGCATTTTATAGAGGTCACTGGAAAGGGTCACTAAGCATGTTATAGAGGAAGCAAAACATGGTCATAGTTATGAGGACATGCAAGATGGGGCAGGGCATTTAGCTCAGAGGCATAAACATCTGCCTGGCAAGCAGGACGTCTTGAGTTTGATCCTCAGTACCAGGGGGTAGGGGAAACATATAAAATAGTCAGGACTGTGAAAATTAAAGTCACAGATGTCCCACTAAAGCATTAGGCACAGTGATAAGCAGTATATTTTAAAAATCAGTAATGGAGGGAGGTTGGGGGCCTGCCTGAGCCATGCCCAGTGATGTTCTTTCAGTTCAGGGAGCATTGCTGCCACCACCCCTGGAGGAGGGAGCTGTGCTGCCAGAGGAGTCCCAGGAGCCCAGGACATAGGAGACGATATCCAACATGACCAGGGAAGCTTTGGAGCAACACTTAAAACACGGAAATATAGGAAAGTGACAAAATGAAAGACCAAAGAGCAATATCAAACATCCAGCCCATCCTGAGAAAGCCAGGAGCTATGTACATAGAAGAAAATATACGCCATATACCTGAAATAAAGAAGCAACTCCGGGAAGCTTTAAAGGAATTCAAACTAGAAATAATCTCCCAGGGAAAAGAAGAAATGACAAAAGTAATGAAAGAGATGCTGAACACATCTAAAGAAGACACAGTTAAAAAACTAGACGAATAAAACAAAAAGGTAGAATCTCTGGATGAACAATATAAGAAACAACAGGATACATAAAGCAGATACAAAGAGATACACAGGAAATCAAATATTCCATTGAAAGTTGTCAAAACCGCCTCAATGAAATGGAAAATAGAATTTCAGATTGCAGTTAGTGAACAGGAAAGGAAAGATCTCTTTAAAATAACAAGGAAGCAGGAAATACCAATTCCACAGCTGCAAGATGATACAAACAAAAACAACATAAGATTGATAGGGATAAATGCAAAAGAAGGGGACAACACAAATAATATTAAGAGACTATTAACAGAAGTAATAGCTGAAAATTTTCCACACATTAGAATGGAAACTGACATTAGGATTAGTGAAGCATATAGAAATCCAAATAGCCATAACCAAAATAAAGCTACACCAAGACATATAATAATCACCAAGCCAGAAATGCAACATAAAAATAGAATATTAAAAGCTGTTAGAAAGAAGAGACAGATCACCTATAAAGGAAAGCTTATCAGAATCATAGCAGACTTCTGAACACAAACAATGAAGTCAAGAAGAGCATGGAGTGAAGTATTTCAGATCCTAAAGGAAAATGATTTCCAACCTAGACTGATGTACCATGAAAAACTGTCCTTCAAAATGGTTGGAGAAATAAGATACTTCCATGACAAAGAACAGCTGAAGAATTTCATGATCACCAAGCCAACCCTGCAAAAAATATTGAAAGACAGTTTAGATACACAAAGGAAAAAAGCACTGAGCAAAGCAGATAATTAACCAGAACAGAAAGATAAAAATGCAACAGCAGAAAGATAACATGTCAACAATAAACCAGACAGAAAATCAACAAAGAAATAAAAACTGAATTACACCTGTGAACAAATGGACTTGATAGACATGTACAGAGTGTTCCATCCAATAACCTCAGAACATATTCTTCTCAACAGTACAAAAAACAGACCACACAATAGCCCACAGAACATATTTATATAAATGTAAAAGAGTTTAAATTACCCGATGCATGTTATCAGATGATAGCACTATGAAACCAGAAATTAATGATAAAAGAAACTGCAAAAGCTCCACAAACACATAGAAACTGAATAACACACTCTTGAGCAATCTGTGGGACACAGGGGAAGTTAAAGAAGAAATTGAACAATACCCACAAGCAAATGAAAATGCAAATACAACTTACCGGAATCTGTGGGATCTAATGAAAGTGGCCCTCAGGGGAAAATTTATTGCACTGAGTTCCTATATCAAGAAAACAGAACAAATACAAATAAACAACCTGATGCTACACCTCAAGTATCTAGAAAAAGAAGAGCAAGTCAAGCCCAGAGACAAAAGAAGGGAGGGAATTATGAAAATCAGAGCAGAAATTAATGGTATAGAGACTAGGAAAAAAAATCCAAAGAATCAATGAATTAAAGAGTTGGTTCTTTGAAAGAATAAATAAAGTTAAGCCCCTAGCCAACCTAATTTTAAAAAGGAAAGAAAAAGCTCAAATTCATGCAATAAGGAATGAAAAAGGCAAAATCACTACAGACTCTGGAAATACAGAAGGTCATCAACACCTATTTCAAAAACCTCTACTCTCAAAGGTTTGATAACACAGAAGAAATGCAAAGATTCCTAGAAACATATGAAGTACCAAAGCTGGATCAAGAAGATGTAAAACTGCTAAATAACCCAATTTCTATTAATGAAATTAAGTCCTTACCTACAAAGAAGAGCCCAGGCCCAGATGGATTCACTGCAGAATTATACAAGAAATACAAAGAAGACTTAATGCTGACACTCCTCAAACTCTTCAATGAAATCAAAAGGGAAGCAATTCTGCTTAAGTCATTCCTGGAAGCAAATATTACTGTAGTACCAAAGCCTGAGAAAGACCCAACTAAAAAAGAAAACTACAGGCCAATCCCTAGTCAACACAGATTCAAAAATCCTCAATAAAATATTGGCAAATAGGATGCAGCGAATCATCAAGATTATACACCATGACCAAGTGGGATTAATCCCAGGCATACAGGAATGGTTTAACATATGTAAGTCAATAGATGTAACCCACCATATCAATAAAGCCAAAAGTAAGAATCACATGATCATTTCTATAGATGCAGAAAAAGCTTTTGGTAAGGTCCAACACTCCTTCATGATAAGAACCTTACAGAAAATTGGAGTAGATGTTCTTTACCTCAATATGGTAAAGGCCATCTGTGACAAATCAACAGCCAGCATCAAATTAAATGTCCAAAAACTGAAGGCCTTAACCTTAAAATCAGGCACAAGACAAGCATGTCCCTTAGAGTGCTCCTATTCAATTTAGTACTGGAAATACTAGCCAGAGCAATTAGGCAAGAGAGAAAAATAAAAGGGGTAAAGATAGGAAAAGAGGAAGTTAAATTATCACTATTTGCAGATGACACAATACTCTACACAGAAGCCTGCCAAAACTCCTTTGAAAGACTCCTAAATATAATAAATAAATTCAGCAATGTAGCTGGGTACAAAATCAATACTCAAAAATCAATAGTATTTCTATACACCACCAACAAAATTACAGAAAGAGAAATAAGGGAAGCCACAGCCTTCACACTAGCATCCAAAAAAATGAAATACTTAGGAATTAATCTTGTGAAAGAAGTAAGAGATCTATGCAGGGAAAATTATAATACCCTGAAAAACGAAATTGAAGATAATCTCACAAAATGAAATCACATGGATAGGAAGAGTACATATTGTGAAAATGGCCATTTTTCCAAAACTGTTATACAGATTCAATGCAATCCCAATGAAAATATCATCTACATACCTCATAGATCCAGAGAAATCACTCCTAAAATTCATCTGGAACCAGAACAGTCCTAGAATAGCAAAGGCACTTCTAAGCGGCAAAGACAATGCAGGAGGCATCACAATCCCTGACTTGAAGTTATACTACAAAGCTACTGTAAAAAAATCAACATGGCACTGGAATAAAAACAGATCTGAAGATTGATGGAATAGATTAGAGGATACAGCCTCAACTACAAACACATTCAACTACCTTATCTTTGATAAAGGGGCCAAACATGTTCACTGGAAGAACAACAGTCTCTTTAATGAATGGTGCTGGAAAAATTGGCTCTCCATACGGCAAAAACAAAAACTAGACCCATGCCTATCACCAGATACTAAACTAAAATCTAAACGGGTCCAAGTTCAGAATATTAAAACACAAACACTAAATCTGTTGGAAGACAAAGTAGCTAAAAATCAAGACATAGGGGTAGGTAGAGAATTCATGAACAGGAATCAAACTGCATAAGAAATACTTCCCAGAATCAATAGCTGGGATCACATCTTATTAAAAAGTTTCTACATGTCCAAAGAAATCTCCAGCATAGTGAAAAGAAAACCTACAAACTGGGAAAAAATCTTAGTGAACTGTCCCTCAGACAAAGAACTACTGTCTAAAACATACAAATAATTAAAAAAAAAATCAGACCCCTAAAATTCAAGAACCCAATCCAAATAATGGGCATCTGAGATGAATACACAGTTCTCAGATGAAGAAATGCAAATGGAAAATAAATACATGAAAAAATGTTCATCATCATTATTCATTAGAGAAATGCAAATTAAAACAACACTGAGATTCCATCTCACTCCAGAAAGAGTGACCAGGATCAAGAAAACCACCAACAACAAATGCTGGAGAGGCTGTGGGGAAAAAGAAACTCTCTTGCCCTGTTGGTGGGAATGTAGACTGGTGCAACCACTGCGGAGGTCTGTTTGGAAAATCCTCAGAAAGCTGGGACTGGATGTCCCATTCGACCTAGCTATTCCACTTATAGGCATATTCCCAGAAGAACTGAAAACATCATACCACAGTGATATATGTGCACCCCTGTTTATAGCGGCACAATTTGTAATAGCCAGATCTTGGAAACAACCTAAGTGTCCATCAGCTGAGGAATGGATAAAAAAGATGTGGTATTTTTATACAATGGAGTACTACTCAGCTATAAAAACTGATCACATTGAGATATTTATAAATAAATGGGCACAACTTGAGACCATTCTCATAACCAAAAAAATCAATCTCACATGTACAAATACCTTATAGTCTGCCTAGTGTAAGAAATGGTAAGAGTACACAAAAGTTTATGGTAATCATGATTCCCCATTACATTGCTTTGAAGCCTTATAGTGATTGCATTCATTAGTTGGAATGGGTTTATCCTGGTTTGTTTGATTTTATTATATGTGAAACTATTTTGAAGAAAATAAGTCATTATAATAGCCAGTCCTGATATGGTATCATCTTACTCTGAAGTCTGACCATGCTTTTGCTCTTCTGTTTCCATTGGTTCTATCATGTTGTATCTTATTGGATTGTATTATATTCTATAGTATAAACAAATGATCTATGGAACATGAGACAATATTGTAGCCATTGTTCACTTTCTATTATTTGATTCTGAATGCTCTGTAATACATTCATTCTATTTAAGGGTTTTATATTATTTTGTTATGTTTGATACTATTGTATTTGAAGTTATGCTCAACTATTACAAAGAAAGAAACATTATGGTAGTTACTGTTAATTATGGGTTGTCCTCTGGTGAAGTACTGTGTTGCTTACATTGTTCTGTTCTTATCTGCTTTGTTATGTCCTGTATTGTCTTAGTCTCTTTTAAAAAAAAAATCAGTAACAGCATGGCTTGGGATTTAACTCAGCACCATAAGTGCCTGCCTTGCAAGTGTGTGGTCATGAGTTCAATCCCTGGTACTGATTTTTTAACAAATTATTAACAGCAGGATTATACACTTTGTAGTTCCAGCACTTCGGAGACTCAGGCAGGAGGATTGTTCAATTTGGGAACAAGTCTGGGTTACACAGTGAGTTCAAAGACAGCCTGAATTATGTAGCGAGATCCTATCTCAAAAAATATAGACACACACACACATACATGCATACATACAGGTGTGGCACACACTTGTAAACCCAGCCCTCAGGAGGCTGAGGCAGGAGAATCATAACCAGTTCAAGGCCAGCCTGGACTATAGAGTGAGACCTGTGTCAAAAAGAAAAAAAAAAAGAAAGAAAGGAAAGGGAAAAAAGTAAAGAAAAAAATATTTGAGAACCGGGGATTTAGCTCAACAGCCTAAGCACCTGCCTTGCAAGCGTGCAGTCATGAGTTCGATCCCCAGTACCAAAAAAAAAAAAAAATTTGTTTTTAGATATACACCTACTCTTCCTTCCACCAGCAGGAAAGGTCTAAGCACAAAACAAAAATGTAGAAATAGATTCAGAATGTATCTCAACAGTAAAAAGCTTGCCAGCATGCCCTGGGCCAGTATACAAAAGAAAAAGGTAGAAAATAACAAACAGTAGAAGACAGAAATTTAGTTTGGCCTGGTGGAGCACGCCTGAAATCCCAGTACTTGGGAGGCTGAAGCAGGAGGGTCACTATAGTTCAGGGCCAGCCTGGGCTACAAAGTGACTTCAATGCGAACCTGAACTATATACTGAAACTGTCTCAAAATACCAAAAAAAAAAAAAAGAAAAACAAACAAAGAAAGAAGAAGTAGTTTACAGCCTGAAGGACATGTAGTTTTAAAACTTCTGGACTTCCCAGTTATGAAAAGGAACAAAAATGACCTTTTAATACTAACGTCAATTTGAGTTTGCCACTTGGAAATGAAAGAATTATGGGTAATAGGTTTATGTTGGCTGTAACATATAAAATTAATTTCAAAATTTTGTTTGACCTTGAACGTTGAGGATTTCCTGCCAATTAAAGGATATGTACATTGCTATTTCTTAAGAAATTATCACTCATCAGTAAATCCTATAATTATACCCACAGGATGAAATTCACAAAATCTGAGCCTACAAGAGCCATACTTTCTGACCTCTTTTTTAAAGCACAGTTTTATAAAAAGGAAAACAGGAAAATAAGTGAATCCATGAGAAATGTATATTTAAAATATTTGGAGGAATCTCTCCATTTTATCTTGACAAGTTTGTTATATTTTGGCAAGCTATGACAAAGAAACTTGAACCCTAAACACAGTAAAGCAAAACATAGTGATGAAGATTCTGTATCCTGATTACATATAGAATATTTAAAAACACAAACAAATGGCTCTCCATTTTTCATTTGCAAATGAACCCAGTTATCGATATATCCTGTCATTCATTTATATACAGAAATAATTACTGATAGTCAAAATGGAAATGTAATAGCTATGTTCACAACAGCAAAGTCACCCTGGGTTGCAGAGATGTCTTTTCCACCTATAGTACAAGATTATTTCAACATTATAAAAATAGAATTTGGCTGGGTGTGGTGGTGCACACCTGAAATGCCAGCATTCAGAAGGCTGAGGCAGGAGGATTGCTGCAAGTTCAAAGCCAGCCTGGGCTACATAATGAGTTGAAGATCAGCCTGAACTGCATAGGGAGACCTTGTCTCAAAAAGAAAGAAAGAAATTTAATTGAATTTGGGTAGAATTATCTCCAACATAGGGACGGTATGAACTCAAGATTCGAGAGTGAAGGAAAGCAGTAAAACAATTGTTTCTTCAAAACTTTCGGCTGCAGCCTGAGCAGTGACAGCACCAACCTGCCCTCTGTGAACGCCGCGCTGGTCCCCAGCAGAAGGCCCCGCCTGTGGGATGCGCGGTCCGGCGAGGCTGCGCGCTCATCTCCTGGTCCGAGCACGAAACCCGCCTTCCTGCCCTTGTTAAGACGGAGACGTGAATGTCGCCGGACACAGAGAAAGTCCTGAAGTGAGCCGCTGCTGGGGTTTAGGGTTCCTGACATGTAGGGGTTCGTTCCTTCTCTTGTCTTCTTTCTCTTTATTATTTTTTAATAAAGACTGCAAACAGCAAAGGAGATAGAGACCTTAAAACCACTAGACAATAAGATATTTCCACCACACTGAGATGCATTTAGGGCTAAGAAAAATTGAGGGCCTTCTGTTTGCCTTTTGTTAAAAAAAAAAAAAAAAAAAAAAAAAAAAAAAAAAAAAAAGAGGGGTTTTTGCAAGAAAAGTGGAAGAGAAATAACTTTGGGGTGCTGGTGGGCAGCCCATCCCGCTGGACATGTGGCTGTCTCACGGATTTCAGACTGTTAGATTATGAAAGAAGGGAAGAAAGCTACTAATCAGACTTCCACCCCTGAATGGAAAGAAAGTAGTCACTTTTGTGTTCATTAAAGTGACTTTCCAGAGGAGAGACTTCAGGCCAGCGATGCTGAGCCCTGACTGCTGAATTCCTGGCTGACTGTCCCTGAGAACTATCCTTGTATCTGTGTTTTCGTCGGTGACAGTCTCAGAGCAGGTGTACGGTTGGGTCTGTCTTTTCAATTCATTCTCAAAGTTCAGTTTGCTGACGTTACATTGTTGTGTAAAAATTACATTCAAGTAAATTAAGTTTTTTTGTTTGTTTTTTTATTGGTATACCGGGATTGAACTGACGACCATGCACTTGCAAAGCAGGCGCCTATGCCGCTAAGCTAAATCCCCAGCCTTAGGTTTGGGTTTTTTATAATTCAAAATAGTAACAAGTAGTTCAAGCTTGCTTTCTTTACAGTACTGGAGACTGAACCCAGGATTTGGCATTCGCGGCGCACGCTTTCCACTTCTGAGGTACATTGCCAGCTCAAACAAATATTTTTTTAAATACAAATATTCTTTATTTAAAAATAAAAAGAACTACATGTATTACATATGTATTTTGCAGTCTTATTCTATATTTGATATTTGAGATGACAGTAGTGCTATATGTTTGCTGTAAAAAGATTAAAATAATATAGCTAAAAGCAGAGGATGCACACCAGCATCCCAGCACCAGGAATACTGAAGCTGCCAGAGCCCTGCACAGTGCAGGCTACCCTGGGCTACTAGTCAGACTCTGCCGCAGGAAAAAAAATTAATATAAAGAAGTAAAAATGCAAAACTGTAACCTCCCACATTCCCCTCCTCTCTCTAGCCCTGCCCCGTCTTACCCCACTGGTTTACCCAGCATCAAAGCCCCTGAGTACAGAAGCTCTGTTCACACTGCCACACTCATATGTACCATGTGGGCACCTAGCCAAAGATTTGGAGGTGATTATTTTCAGGGGAAAGTAATCACATTATTTTAGAGATTTCTTTTTTAACTTGGAAATTATTTCATAAAAGTTAATGTAAGATTTTGGTTATGAATTTCTAAACATTTTTGTTATAGAAATTTTTAAACATATTCAAAAGTATAGAAACTTCTGTATGGACCCATGTAGTCATGAACTGGCTTAAAAATAATCAATGAAAAGATATTTTTATATCTTCTCAGTATTTATCCAAAAAAATTTAAATAGGGATTTGAGGAGTTACCTGCATTCCCATGTTCATTGTAACATAGTCGATATGTTGAAACAAACTAATTTCCACTGATGGACAACTGAATAAAGAAAATGTATTCACATACACTGGAATATTTTTCCAGCCTAAAAAAAGAACAAAATCCTGTCATTTGTTATAATGTGAATGAGTTTGGAGGATACAATGCTAAGTGAAATTAGCCAGACACAGAAAGGATATGACAACATTTATATCTGGAATCTAAAATAGTTAAATTCACAGAAGCAAAGAACAGACGGTTGGTTACCAGGTCAAAAGGCACAGTTTCAGTTACACAAGAAAATTTTGGAACTTTACTATTTAGTGCAGGGTCTTAGCTAACGGTACTGCACACTTAAAATTCACTGAGAGAATATTATGTTAAGCATTCCCATCACAACAAGAACAATGTAGACAGTAATAGTTATAAAGGGGGAAAGAGAAAACGTTGGTAATTGATAGGTTTGTGGCCTTCGTGGAGATGGTGATTCTCACGTGAACACTCATCCTCAAACTCTCTGAGCAGTACATATTAATTATGTACAGCTTGTCATATTTTGCTCAACTCACTCAATAAAGTGAATTATTTTAAAAGAACAGAAAAAGATATATCAACTCTGTGCTGCACATGGCCTAAAACAGATGTGAACTCATCCATTTCACTAAGGAACCTGTTTCATCTTCTTAGAAAATAATACTTGGGGTGACTTAGACTCCTATTGAAGATTACCAGCTGTGGGATTGCTAGGTTCAATGCCATGTGTGATGTTTTTTAAGAGAAAAACAGAACATCCCAGGAGATAATATCCTGTCTTTACTATTGTCATTTTCCCCAGACCTTTTTAATGTGTAAGATTAGGAACTATTTTTAAGATAAAATAGTCATGAGTTTATACTATTCAGTCCAACTCAACTTCAAGAGTTAGACTCAAGAGTTTTTATCTCCTTAACCTTATATTATTTCCCATCTCTTCTATCCTGAAAATTCCCATTCTCAGGACTACCAAACTTTCTCATTGCTTTATACACAGAACACACTCAGTGGTCCCAGGTTAGCAAAGGACACCATTACAATGACCTGACTGCTAAAAGTTACTTTAAGTGTGATAGCTCTTCTCTCTTCTTTTTTTCTTCTGTCTTCTTTAGATGAATCTCACTATGGATACAAATAAAGTTCTGTGTTTTAAAACACTTCGTCACGGCTTCTTTCTGTGAGTTTTTCCCATTACCTGAATAGTTAGTTTTATGCTTCCCTGGGCTTTCAATACTTATGAATGTTTAACAGTTAATTTGTTCTGCAATTATGTGAAACAGTAATGGCTCGAAGTATAAGCAGGTATATTCAGAGAATTCTCACCTCACTTTTTTCTGAAGTAGTTTAGCTCCAATTTTATCATAACAATTAATAGAAGGACTCTAATAGTAGCTCTCCTGTAGGTAAAGAATTTTTATCTGTAACTGCAGCAGATGTTGGTTTGGTCTTCAACAACCAATCTCCATTTCTTCCTTGCCAACACACTTCTGGTTTGGTTCAGATGTTCGTCTCTACCTCATGTGGCCCATGCACAACTCCGGATTAGTCCAAGTCATTTGTAGCAATCACCTTCCCCTTGTTTGAATGGCTTGGGGGCAAGTATAATGTGCAACCCTGGCCAAAGAGACATGAGAAAGGAAGTAAAACCTAGATCCAAATAAAAAGTGACACACTCCGACTGCCTAACCCTTAGTTTCCTCATCTATAAAAGAGTACTACAGTAGAGTTTATTCCATGAGTTGTCAAAAGAAATAACATTTTAAAGGCCCAGGCATAAATGTCAATAGCATTTATAGTACAAATATAAGTGTTTGCCAATATCTTTGTTGTTTGTTTCCTTCTTGGACATATTTCTACCCTCGCTGTGCTACCTAATATACTGAATGAACTCAAACAAATTACTTAATTGCCTTGTACCTTGGTTCCTTCAACTTTTTTTTTTTTACTGGTACCGGGGATCGAACTCACAACCACCTGCTTGCAAGGCAGGTGCTTATGCCGCTGAGCTAAATCCTCAGCCCCAGTTTCTTCATCTATAAAATAGATATAGAGTAACATTTTGTAGGAATTTTTAAAGATTACATAAGTTAACAAGCATACAATGCTTAGCAGAGTATATGATGCAGAATAAGCATTAAGTGGTAACTAATACTGTTAAATGTGGTTTTTAAGCATCTCTAGTATTGTGTGCTTTTCTTTCAACATAAGAATGCTTAACTTTGCAGGTGTGTGCATGTGCACACGCGCATGTGTGTGTGTATGTGTGTCTTATCATTCATGGGACAAAATACTCAACACCCACAAGATAAAGGAGAGGTTGGGGCTAGGGATTTAGCTTAGTGGCATAAGCACCTGCCTTGCAAGCGTAGTCATGAGTCTGATCTCCAGTACAAACAAAACAGAGGTTTATTTTGGCCTTCAGGGGTTTCAGTCCATAGCTGGCTTGGTTTCAGGCAAGGTGGTGTGGTAATGAGAATTAAGGGATTTCCTTTGGCACACGAACCTTTGGCACACGTGATCCAATCCCATGACTCAGTTACTTCCCTAAGCCTCACCTATAAGCACCTAAGGATCATGAGGCTTTGGGGGAACATTTAGGTATAAACTATTTATATATATATATATATATATATATATATATATATATATATATAACTGTATACATATATGTACATATATAGTTTTTTATTGGCATTACTGGGAAATGAACCCAGAGTCTTTGCACTGAGCTACATTCTCTGCACTCTCTGACCTTTTTGGGGGGTAAATTCTTACTGTATAATTCAGACTTGGCCTGAAACTCACTGTGTAACCCAGGCTGACCTCCAACTCATGATCCCTCTGTCCAAGTCTCACAAAGGCTAGGGTTACAGGCATGTGCAACTACATAGAGCTTTACTTTGTACTTTGAGACAAGGTCTTGCTAACTTGCCCCAGCTGGGCTTGCACTTGCAATCCTCCTGTCTCAGCTTCCCAGAGTGCACCAGCACACCTGGCTGCAAGTTTATGTTTTTGTCCTTTCAGCCAACCCGCAGTTAGCACAGATTTGTGTGAGGACTTCTGTCACAGAATTGAAGTGAGTACTTTATAGGCTGTGCAATGATCACACTACAAGCAAGATGGTGTTCCGAATACTTGCGTCTACTTTGTTCCCTCCTGAAGTGGTTCTAGAATGAGAATTAAGGGATTTCCTTCAGCGCATGAACCAACAAAACTGTACAGAATAGTAAAGAAAATAATATCAAAATTTTAGGAGCTATAAAGCATACAGATAAGTGAGTAGCGCAGGACTTACCCAGATCCAAAACAGTTCGATCCTCAGCAGGGAGAAATTGATTTATGCCACAAAATCTCCCAAAATCTCAAGGAATGGTGACACAGGGGACTTCTAGAAGCAAGATGGATAACAAAAGAGAGTGAAGATTCTGAAAAGAAGGCCAGCCCCAAACGCACTCTACATATCACATACCCGCCACGCTGGCCAGAGACTAGAGCTGGGATCTCTCAGCTGAGCCATGAGCACCAAGGGACCAGAGAGCAGCAGACCCAGGTGTGGCAGGGGAGGGGCTGAGAACTTCCATCTCCCACTCAGCCCAAGCCACAAACCGCAGCAGGAGACTGGAAGTCATCGTTTGGGTTCCAAGATCACAAAAGTAAAGACTTGGAAATATTCATATTGCAGCTGTGCATCAAAGGAATGCTCCTGCCAGATCCCTCAAGAGAGAGCACCACTTTTGACAAACTTCTCCACACATTTGGAATTTTTCCACCTACTTTACCATATAAAAAATGCAAAAGAGACTCTCAGACATCGGAGGAAAGCCATTAACAGGACAGTTAAAGACAAGACCAAACCAACAAAAGAACTTGGTTAAAGCAGGCAATATGAAGTGCAAGCAAAGTTTTTTGTTTAAAAAAAACCCTGATAGTCTCAAAAAAAAAAAAAATCAGAGAAAATAAAACCATGTAAGAATAGGAAGCTCGACCCTGCATGGTGATATACACTTGTAATATCTGTACTCAGGAGACTGAGACAGAAAGATCCCCATGAAGCCTGATGAGCCTTGGTGAGAGTAAGGCCAACTATCCAGCGAGACCTTGTCTCAGAAAAAAAAGAACAAAAACAAAAACAAACATACGAAAACAAAGGAACAGGCTGCTCTTAAAAGATTCAGGAAACAGAGACCTGGGATATGGCTCAGCAACACAAACACCTGCCTGGCAAGTGCAAGGTCATGAGTTCGGTCTCGGGTACCAAAAAATAAATGAATAAAATTTCAGGAAACAAACAAAAATAAAAAGCCCCAAATCTGTTAAGTTCTTGAAAATTAAAAATATTTACATAAATAATAAAACAAATACATTTATAGAAGAAAACAAAGATAGACCTCACAGAAAGCCAAAGAAAAAATGAAAGAGATGGAAAACGGGGGGAAATACAAAAAAGAAAAGAGGACTAGATTAGTCTGACAGATTCAGAAAAAAAAACAAAGAAATAGGGGAAAGGGTATCAGACTCAAAACATTCCGGTGGAGTATGATGGAGTTCAAAGGCAGGGCTTAGCATGCAGAAGCCCCTACTCAATTCCTAGTAGCACAAAAGTCTATTTCTATCTCAAAACAAATTCAGAAAATGAAAGCATGTCAGTTTCCCAAGAGTAAGGAAACCAGTGAATGCCATGCACAGTACATAAAATAACCCCACACATGAAGTTTCAGATCAGTGAGAAAAAAGAAAAGTTCAGATTTCTGCTGATCACTGAGATAAAAAATCTTTTCAAGAGAAAAATGGACCCCTTGTAATAAATCAGGAATCTGAATAACTTCAGACTTCTTAAAGGCAGCCTTGAAACAAGATTGCAATGAGAAATTTCTTGGAACTTCTGAAAGAAGAGTATTTCCTACCTAGAAACTGTCCTCAGCCCAACAGTTACTGTGTGGTGGGACAGATGGATTCCAAGTTCCGTGCATGGCAAGCAATGATTTGCAAAGCAAACACACCATGGTGAGGGGAAAGTAGCTGTGTTTACTGAAGGTCACTCACAAGGTATAGACAGCTAAGTTAATCAGAAATATTACAGGCAGCCAGACAGGGAGAGTCCTTTGAAGGAGCCAGTGCAGAAGACCAGATATCTTGCAACCTTGGAGGAAACAGACACCTCCTCTGTGGGCTTGATCTCAAGACAAAACAAATGCAACTGTGCCCTAAGTATAAACATCAGGGATTGATATTCTAAATAGGTATCCATCACCTTGAGGAAACCAGAGGAGCCACTACCTCAACTCCCTATTCTGTATTTATACCCATTTGCTATGTGACTTGCTTCCCCATTGGATCCCGATTTAATGAGCAACTACACTCATAATCCTATTGATTAACCATAGTTCTGTCCCACCTCATGCCTGCCTACCTGCTTTGCAAGTTCCCAGTTTTCCTCACCTTGGACCTGCCTCACATCATGGTTTTGCTCTATGAAAATCCTTAGAGAAGGCAGAGTCTTTACCAACCTACATGGGAACTCTTCTGTCTCTCTCTCAGACAGAAGCTTTCTCTCTCATGATAAATATTCTGCTCTTAACTTTCATTGTTCCTAAAATTCATTCTTCAATTTTAGAGAAGAACATGAACTCGTACCAGACAGGACATCTAGAAAGCTGGGAGTTTCTTTCCCTTATATCGGGTTACATGGCATGTCCTCTGGTGGCTTCCAAGATCAAGTGGGTAGAGGGGAGTAATTAGAGTTAGGGCTTTAGGATGGTGCTCAAACTCAAAAGGTAAAGGGAAGTGAATTGCTCAGCCTCCAATATCTTATCTGAGGGAAAACAACAGATGAAATCGGAAGGCTAAGTTCAGAGAAGCTCTCAAACATTTTACATTGCATGCACCCTTTCTCCAAAAACTACCATAGGGTGTACTCCACCAAAATGAAAAGGCAATGCAGGGCTAAGAGGAAAGAAATGGAGGAGAGCAAACGAAAGATTCCATATTGAAGAGAAGTGGAAGAAATTACAAGAGGATGAAGAGAGGCCAGGGTGGCAGCTTGTACCTGACACACAAGTCAGAAAGACTAGCAGCACGCCACAGGAAGGCCTCTGAATGATTTCTTCCAGAAGTTACATATGCATGAAAAGCTGACTCTTCAGAGAGTCCTTCATGCCCTCGTGCTGCTTCTCATGGCAATGACTCTTCCAAATATTAAGGTTATTCGTGTTAGCTTTTTGGGTGCAGTTGAGAGACATACAGATTTTTTTTTTAAAAGAGCCTTTATTGCCAGTGCAGGAGGGCTACAGGAGATTGTGTGGACACTCAGAAGAGACAAAGCCAGAGAGTTGCTTTTATGGGGGTGACTTAGGGGTACAGACTTGGTGAGTGGACAAAGCACTATGTCAAGAGAGAACTGGAGGGCCTTTTGTGCATGTGCAAAAGGAAGGTGGGAAGTTTATTTGGGGGCTAGAAGAACATAGAAGTTAGTGTCGGAGAGATATACTGTTGTTCAGGGCTCAGTGCCATGTTAAGCAGATGCCATGTTGAGCCTGGCAGAATCCCATATGAGCGGAACCCAACAACTCATCCCCATACTGTGAAACATAGATGACTAGCATTGTAGTTGAATTATTAATAAAGACAATGAAGCAAATAAAAACATGATAATTATTTTCTTCAGAGCAAGCAAAATATATAAGAATTTCTTAACATACAACTTAGCTATAAACAGCAGTTTCATTTATGCCATTATAACATGAAACACTGAATACAGATACAGTCAAAATTGTAATACATGCTTGGCAAGTGTAATGTCCTGAGTTGATTCCTGGTATCAAAAAAAAAAAAAAAAAAAAAAAAAAATAGAGCCACGCAAGCCATTCAGGACCCAGGAGGAGAAACAAGCCAATTCACCCTTCCCATGAGTCAGCAGAAGCCATGTGGGGTCTGGGAAGAGCATAACTGAGAAGACAATTCGCCCTTTCCATGAGTCAACCGGCACACAGGCTGGTTCCCCTCCCCGCCTCCCACCACCCTGTTGCCTGAGGATGGCTCTGAAACTGCTCAGCAGTACTGCATCCAGACCAAAAGGAAAGATGGAGTTTTGTTGTGTGGAGCGCCTGCTTGATTTAGGGCGACAGGTGCTTCGGAGTGCATCTGTGCGCTGATCCTTCTACCACTAATACTGAAGATACAGAAAGGGATGAAGATAAGGTCTTCCCTCTCAGGTAGCACAGAATACAAGGAGGAGTGAGGAAAGCACTGACATAAAAGCTCAGAGAGCTTCAGGAAATAAACAGGGATGAGAATGCAGGGTTTGGGCAAATTGCAGTTCTGGAGGCGGGCGCTGCTCCAGTCTCTGTCTGTTCTGTTGACTCCCAGCAGCACAACACTAGTGTCATCCATTCATTCATCAGGACGTGATTCACTGAGTGTCTCCAGTGGCCTAGAACTGGATTAGGTCCTTGGTATACTGGGTGTATGTGAGCAAATGCTAGAAAAGAGATCACAAACCAAGCTCAAATAAAGAGGAAGAGCTCAGCCAGTTTGTGTGCAGAAGGGGCTGAGGGTGGGGACCAGAAGGGAAAGAGCGGGTGACAAGTCATAAAAGTTAAAGGCAGACAGACAGACTGTTTCATTCCTCTGCCCTGTGTGATTTATTTTCCCCATGCCCTCTAACCCCTAAAATTATGCCTACTCTTAGGAATTTTAAAAGCACTTTGGAGAAACAGTTCAAATTCTTAAACTTGTGTGGAAGCAGGACTTAGCCAGCAACAGTGGCACACACCTGGACTCCCAGCACTCTGGAGGACACAGCAGAAGTCTAAGTTCAAGCCTGGTCTGGGCAATTTAACATCTGTCTCCATAAAAATGAGAAAGGTGTGAGATGTAGCTCAGTAAAATAGCCTCAGGTTCAATCCCTAGTAACACAAAAAAGGAGAAGAAGCCCAGTGCTGTTGTAATGTTCCACCATTCCACTGTTGATGTTTTTGCTTTCTCTGAGAAGAGCTGGGTGTGGTAATGCATGCCTGTAATTCTAGCACTTGGGAGGCTGAGGCAGGAGGATTGCCATAAGTTCAAAACCAACCTGAATTACATAGTACAATCCTGTTGCCAAAAATATATATATATATTTTCTAAGAACAGAAATAGCTCAGTGTTCTCATCTTTCACTGTGTTATAGTGTGTGTCTGTGTAGTACAGTTAGAAACAAAGGAGCTGAACAAGTCACTCCCTTCCCTCCATTCAGAGGGCTCTTTACTCTCTCCCTTTTTTCCCTGTTCCTGCTGCTGCCTTCTCCCTGATCCGCAAGAAAGATAGCTACTTACATTTGCTACAGGGTGTGCCCTTGACAGTTCTTACCTCTTGGAATCCAAGAACCTGGACTGTGATTGGCTCATTCAACTGTAACACATGCTTTGTTCTTTTTATGGCTGAGTCATATTATTATAGACAGCTCAGTGAGGTAGAAATATTATAGGCAGTTAGACAGGGCGAGGCACTTGAGGGAATCAGTGCGGAAAATGAGAACATCTTACATCAGTGGGTGGAGGTACATTTCTTGTGTTGAAGGCCAGGTCTCAAGACAAAGATGAAGTGACTACACCTACTTCCCCAGGAGTAAACAGTAACGATGGATATTCCAAATAGGCATCGATCACCTGGGTGGGGACCAAGACCCTGACTCAACTTTTTTAGGAAATGTCCTTCCAGGAATAGTCCTTGTTCTTCCCATGAACACTTGCTATGTGACCTGCCTCCCTGTCTTAGTTACTTTTCTCTCATTGTTGAGACAAAATACCTGACAAAAATTGAGCAAAGGAAGGTTTATTTCTTACAGTTTTAGGGGTTTCAGTCCATACTCAGCTGGCTCAAAGGCAGGATGGCATGGTGGGGCAGCCGTTCACGGCCATCACAAACAGCAAGCATGAACAGAGCAAAAGAGGAAAGACAGGCCTTTTTCCTGCCCTTACGCAGTATGGCGGCTCCACTCCCGGGCAGGCGCAGCACACACCTTGCCAGTGCCAGACAACAAACCAATCACAAACACTGAACTCAGCTGTGTCCATGATTGCATGAGGCTTGGGGGGAGGGAAGCATCTGAACACAAACCATAACACTCTCCATCGGATCAAGATTACCTACGTGACTATACTACCAATCTTATTGGTTGATCCCAGCTTTGTCCCATCTCTTACCCATCTTGTGACGGGACTTGCTTACCCTTGGATTGATAATGCTGAAGCAACTATACTTTGTAATCTTGCTAGTTGATCCGTTTTGTTTCACCTTACATCCACTTCGTGATTTGGTACCCTGAACTCTCTATGTAGCCCGAGGTGGCCTCAAACTCATAGCAATCCGCCTGCCTCAGGCTCTGGAATGTTGGGATTATAGGAGTGCACCAACACACCCAGCAATAAATGATTCTTAACTGCTTGTTACAACTACGTATATAAAAATTATTTACTCAGGGCATGCTGGTTCATGTGTATAATACCACTACTCAGGAGGCTGAGGCAGGTGGATTACTGTAGTTCAAAGCCAGCCTAGACTCCATAGTAGGTTCAAGATCAGCCTGGGCTACGCAGTAAGAGTTTATCTCAAAACAACAACAAAATCATGTCACATGCTAAGGTAAGTGTGTAAGACAGAAGCAAATTGTAACACAGAAGTCTGTGGTACTAGCATTTGTTGCTCACATATCTGTAAGGGAGAAAAAGAGTGACTAATCATCTTCCAACTTCACAAATTACTTGAGTTGGTCTAAGTAAGAGAGAATTTTTTTAATTTATAATGAAGTATTTAAATTTAGTGAAGGGCAAATGTAAATGGTCCAAATCCTCAAAAAAGATTTGCTTTCATGTATGTCTAGGGAATGCCTAAAAATACACCATACTGATTTGCTTGGTTAGTCATCTTAAGTTTTCCACTGAAAGTTTTGAGTTGCCACCTCTGCTCTGACAAAAATTCAGTTGCTGACTCTCTTTCTTTGGTTTCTATTCCCTCTGAAGTTTGTTCTGTCCTTAATATAGAGTCCAAAGATACATTCCCTGACTCAGGGTTGACTTGGAGACATTTTTAGACAAATTTGTTTTATATGAAAAGTTCTTTAGAGACTCACCTAGGAGCTGAATGAGTCACCATTTGGTCCTTTGCATCTTCCAAAATAGAATTTCTTTTAAATAGCAGCTAATTGACATATGACCCACATATCTTACAATTGGCTCTTTTAAAATATACACTTGAAAACTATTTAGTACCCAAGTGTGGTGGCACATCCCTGTCATCACAGGTAGAAGTTCAGGCGCAGCTTAAGCAACTTGACTACCTAGCAAGGACCTGTCTCAAATTTAAAAATATGTTTATCATATTCACAGAGGTAAACAACCATCAGTTTTAGAACATTTCCACTGATCTCTGAAGAAATCCCATATCCAGTAGCATTCACTCCCCACTTTTCCCTCTTCCAACTTGTGGCAATCACTAATCTACTTCCTGACTCTATGGATTTGCCTACTCTGGATTTTTTTGTATAAATAGAATCATATAATATTCATCTTTTTGTGCCTGGCTTCTCATACTTCATACAGTGTTTCCAATTCATGCTGTACCATGTGTCCTTACTTGGCTCCCTTTTATGGCTCATTAATGTTTAATTGTATGGCTGCCCCACTTTTTATTTGTCCATTCTTCAGTTCACAGACATTTGAGTGGTTTCCATGTTTGGACTATTGTGTTAGGTGTCCATCACTGTGACTAAGTAGCTGAAATAAACATCTTTAAAAGAAGAAAGGCTTCTTTAGGTGCATAGTAGTTTCAGAAGTTCCAGACCGTGGCTGGTTGACTCTGTTGCTTTGGGTCTGTGGCAAATCAGTATATCATGGTAGGAGCACATAATGGGTTTTCACTCACTTCACAGCAGCCAAGAGGCAAAGAGAAAGACAAGAAGGGGCCAAGGTTCCGGTATTCCCTCCAAGGACATAATCTTCAGTGGCTCCTTTGCACTGGCCTCCACTTCCCAAAGGTTCTATCACCTTTCCTAGTAGTGTCAAGCTGAGGGCCAAGTATTTAATAATGTGCTTCTGAGGGACATTGCAAATCTAAACCTTGGCATCTGTAATCCTGCTAGGAATGTTGGGTATAAGTTTTTATGTGAATACAGCTTTTCATTTTTCTTGGCTTTATTTACACCTTTTAATTTAATATTGATTCTAATTGGATCTGAATGTCCCAAGTAGACATTCGAGGTATACAAGTGGGTATGTAGGCTCATGTCTGGAGAATAAAAAAAAGGAAAAGAACCCAAAGAAGGCTACTAAAGGGTAAGTGATTTAGGTATGGTGGTGCACATCTGTGCTCCTAGCACTCTGGGAAGCAGAGCAGAAGGCTAGCAGGTTCAAGTCCTGCCCAGGCAACTTAGCAACTTGGTAGGACCCTGTCTCAAAATTAAAAATAAGGAAAGGGAGCTGATATGTAGCTCCATGGGAAGTCCCAGTACAAACAAACAAACAAACAAATAAGTGGTTGGAAACTTAGTTCACTGATTTTCTAAGTTCCATTTCCCCTTACACAGTATCAGATAAAACCAGAACACCGTAGAATCACAACTTTGGGCTGGGGATATAGCTCAGTGGCACAGCACCTACTTGACAAGCACAGGGTCCTGAGTTCAATTCCTGGTACCAAAAAGAAAAACAAAAAGAATCACAGTTTCACTTCTGAAACACTGAGAATCCAAGAAGATTATAAAATTTGCTTACTAATTTGTTAAGTGAGGCATGGCACTTATAATTCCAGCCATTGGAAGGCTGAAGCAGGATCATGAGTTTGAGACCAGCCTGAGCTTCCTGCCTAGTTCAAGCCCAATCTGAACTACCAGTGAAACCCTTTCCTAAACAAAAACATCAAAAATTTTTGTTGTTGAATTCCAGGAAGGACTTAAAGCCAATGGTTTCTAGGTCTTAGAGTATAGCAGCCTTGCATGAGAATACTCTGATATAATGGTATTCTTAAGTTAAAAATTAAATGTTAAGAATTGTTTTTTAAAAAACTGGACAATTGACTTAAGATTTTCTTTACTTTACCAGGGACACAAATAACTCTCTGTGCAGATCAAGACAAACACTTACAGAGGGATCAATATACATCACTATAAAGTAGAGTGATTGTCTGAGCTACTACATTCATTTTGAAAACAACCCATTTTACAAATTGAAAAAATTAAGAAGTTTTATAAATTTGCATAGTTTAACAAATGGTCAAGAAAAAAAATTGAAGCCAGAAATGTCCGCCTCAGCCAAATTTGGTTCTCAAGTGTTTCACTGTACTGAAAGAAGTCAGTTAAATATTCCCTGCCCACTTCCCGTTACCTACTCCCAACTGTTGTTTTCTTGGGTTTTGAATTTTACAGAACCTAAAAGTGCAATATTTGTAACCTACAAATGTCTTACCTATAAATTTACAATTGCATTGAGCAAAATTATAAATTATAAAATTATAAAATCATCCATTTCTAAATAAAATCTTATCTTTCTCCAAAGTTATCAAAGCGAAGGATTATGAGGAGGAGGCCGGCTCACAAACACTACAGACTTACTGATGAACTTCTAAGCAGGTGAGAAATAGGAGCATGAGATGCACGCGTGTCTTTCCTAAATGTTTTCACAATTCTCACATCAAATGAAGGTAATAGTATTTGGTTTTGTGTGCATACTTATTTTTTCTGAAGATATGATCATTTCTTTTTTTATTTTACTTCATACAGTAAGATTCTAAGCTGGGCGCAGTGGTACACACTTGTAATTCCAGCACTTAGGAAGCTGAGGCAGGAACCCTGGGCTACGTAATGAGTTGGAGGCCAGCCTGGGCTGCAGAGTGAGAAAAACAAAAACAAAACAAAAATTCTATTGTGTCTCCTTTGGGATATATCATAGTTAAATTAAAAAGGACAATAAAATTATTTTTTCCTGTGCTGAGGATTCAACCCAGGGCCTTTGTGATGACTACATCCCCAGCTCTTTTGTATTTTTTATTTTGAGACAGTGTAAGTCACTAAATACCCCAGGCTGGAATTTGTGATCCTCCTGCCACAACCTCCCAGAGAAGGATTACAGGCTTATACCACCATACCTGGCAAGTATAGGAAATTTTAGAGTTTGTATTAGATAAGAATTGAGTAACTCCTAATGATAGTAAGAAAAACCAGTGTACAGGAAAATATCTTTGAGCATAGCTGGGTGGCCCAAGGTACTTCACAAACTAGTACAATGACATGTTTTTCAAACTAAAGTTGGAGCGTATAACCCCATAATGATTTTTTAAACGAATAACAAAATTTATGAGTTAAAAGATATTTTGCAAAGTTGATAAAATAAAATAGCATTCAAGGAATTCTTAAATGAATCTCCTTTATTAAAAAGATATACAACTGCATTATATTTGGGAATGAGCCTGGAAAATGCAGGGCTGTTGATCCAAATAGCAAGAAAAGAATTTTGGAGTTGTTACTCTGATTTCTCCAAAGAAAAGTCCTTACAACTTTACCAGACTTATCACCCTTTCTGAAATGCACTCCCCTCCTTTAGCTTCTGGCTGAAAGCCACAGATAAGCAATGAATGTTCCAGCCAGCAAGAAACATACAATGCACTCCAGAATGAGCTAATTTTCATATGGGCAAACTGTCAGACACATTCTCACAGCTCAGTTTCTAGAGGTATCAGGAAGTCACTTCCTATATTAGCTGTAATTTCAGGGTCATTCGTATCTAAATTCTAGGTCCTCCTCCAAAATTCATTGTCTGAAATTCCTGCTACTAATATTTTGCTTACTCAATAGCGGGTGCTTAATTTTACTTTTAGTATTCTCTGTTGAGTAGCAATCTGCTATGCTCACGAATTACCTAGGGAAGTCTTTGGTAGAGTATGAATTCCTCCAAATACCAGGTATCTTGACCTTGCTTATAACCTTTAGCTATAGTTGAAGACTTTTCTGTAACCTTCTGTGTTTAGCTTCAGGACATTCTGCCACACTCAGTGCTACAAAGTCGTTTAAGCTTTGGCATCCTCTGCCTGGCTGACTGTTTTTCCCGTAATGAATATAGAAATGATTGCCAGCACATCCACTAAGTTAAGCCTAAAGGTAAACCAAGCACAGCACACTTATTTCAGTGCCATCATTTTACCAGGTGTTGTTGCTTCTTCCTACGCTGGCGTATATTTATGTTTGAATTTTAAATTAAGCTTCTCTACCCTGCGATACTTTTCCTCCTGTTCTTTGATCCTACATTAAAATTATAATGCTGGCTTTGTGACGTCACTCTCAGTTGTTTCCAGATGGTTTCTCAGACTGATCTAAAGGAAGGTGAAACCAGTGTATGTTAGTTAAAAAGTAAACCTTGAAATAGGGAGATAGTTCAACAAAGACAGAACAAGAGTATAATAATAATGTCGAGAACACAAAACAACTATGGTATAAGTACATTGCTTTTTCTCTGTGTCTTAAAATAGAGTGTTTGATCAATTGTGCCATGTATGAAAATGTGAACTCTAAAGAAGCCAGGCAGCTTTCTAAACCCAAACATCAAAAGCCTTTCTTCCACTAGAAAAATTTAAACCCATGATACTTTGAATGAATTTGAAATTCTCTAAAATGAGCTCTAATAATAACCTTCGCAAACAGAAAGGAAAAGAACAGTAGGTTATGTGGCTCCGTGCTATCATTTTCTCTGGTACATTAGTTTTCCAAAGATGGCATTTTGGCTTGTACCAAATAGAAGGGCAAAGGTTACCAAATGCAAGCCTGGGGAAGCCAGAAAAGAGAAGAACTACTACAATGGAGGGGCAAATCCAAGCTGTCAGCTCTGAATGGAGAGAAATTGCATGTGTGAAATTGACAACACACAGCGGTGTGGCACCTTCAGAGAGGCCAGGAAATTAACTCTACCGGCTTCCTACAGTATGAGAGCTGTGGTTCCATAGAGTTTAATTCAAGATTCATAAATAGAAAGCCCCAAGTCTTTGATAATTTTGCCAATGTTCAGTTGTTTAGAAAGCTATCGAAACAAACAAAATACCAGACAGAAAGAAAATGATGCAGAGAAAAACATAAAGAAAATAATCATCCATCATTTAATATTTTGAGTCACCATTAATAGTTGCTTCCTCTTATACACATTCTTTTACAAACGTGAACCAATTAGTATATATAATTTACATGTCTGCTTTTATATTTAGTATTGTCATAAGCATTTTTCCCTGACATGAAAGTATCTTTAGCCAGGTGGTGGTACACACCTGTAATCCCAATATTCTGGGAAGTTAAGGCAGGAGGATCATAAATTCAAGCCCAAACTCAAAAATAAAAACTAAAGAAAAGAAATAGAGATGTAATTCAGTGTTAAAGCCCTGGATTCTATTTTCCAGTACAAAATTTTTAAAAAGTGCTTGTAACCCTCGTTGCTAATCAACACTCCATCATATGACTACACAGAACTTAATTTACTTAACCATAATTGTTACAGCTACTCTTTTCCCCTTTTTTGTCCTATTTTATTTGTATTTCCACTGAAAAACTGCAGTAATCTTTTAAGAACTCAAACCTTGAGTTTTGTCACTCTTCTATTTGGCACATGCTTCCAATCCCAGCATTCTAGAGGCTGACGTAGAAGGGTTGCTGGGAGTTCAAGGCCAGTTTGGGCTACCTAGTAAGCTCAAGGCCAGCCTGCACTACAGAGTGAAACTCTGTCTCAAAAAAAACAATAAATAAATAAATAAATAATTCAATAAAAGCCAGATATGGTAGCATGTGCCTGTAATCCTAACACTCTGAGAAGCTGAGGCAGGAGAATCACAAGTTTAAATTCAGCCTGGACAACTGAGCAATTTAGCAGCATTCTATCTCAAAATGAAAAGGGGGGGGCAGGGTTTATTCTCTAGTATTAAAAAGTGAAACAAATAAAAAATCACTATCCTGAGACTTGTTAGTATGCCATTACAGAACCATCAGCCTCCTGATTCGGACTCACACAGGACACTGTAGTTGTCTGCAGAATTTCAGGTGGGACCTTTAGGTCTCCAGTGTGCAGACAGATGCTCTGCACTCTTCCACATACAACTTTCTGTCCTTCTGACACTCTCAGAAAATTATTATGGTGGATTGAAAACTGGCGGTCAACTTAAACACCAGCTGAACTGAGTCAGTGAGGTACTGAGTATAGAGCGTCCAACTTGAGGACAGTTGCCAGCATAAAAAGGAGAGCTAGAAAGGAGCAGTAGCATTGTGGTTTCTCCTAAGTGTTGTTGTTGTTGTTGTTGTTGTTGTTGTTGTTTGGATCTGTTGGTTCTTTTGGAGGTGTTGGTTCTCCTGCAAGAGCTTGTCATGCTGGCTTCCCTGACATGAACTCAACTGTTATCACCAGAAGAACTCAGGACCTTATCGCTGAGAATGGCTGCAGTTCACTTTTGGGGAGCCCTGGTCCTTTAAGTATCACTTCCTAGCTCCAGGGGGAAAGATGTGTGCTGTTCAATCTCCAGAAGCTTGTCATGCTGACTTCCTGATATGAACTCTGTTGTTCTCACCATTAGAGCTTGCGACCTCGTTGTCACTGAGGATGGTTGTGGTACTTTGTAGGGGAGCCCTGGTCCTTAGATTTTGAGTGTTACTTCTTGGCTCCAGTGAAAAACCCTCAACCTACTGTCACAGATCCTTCATTTAGCAACTTTCTCAGTACAAAGTCTCAAGTCAAGGAGAGTTTGGAGTAAGTATTTCAAGCACAAAAAGAAAGCAACAATCCAGATTTGAAACTATTTTTCACAATTGATGGAGCAATAAGATACTTCCAAGACAAAGAACACCTGGAGAAATTCATGACCATCAAACCAGCACTCCAAAATGACCTGAAGAACAGTCAGGAAAGAGATAACAAGGACTGCAATTCCAGGAACCCCAAGACAATGAGTCAACCAGGCAAGGCAAGTAATTAAACAGAGAGGAAAATAACCAAAAATAGGAAAATAACATAACATGGATAAATCAATACATACCAGTTATAAGCATCCATGTAAATGGTCTCAATTCAACAGTGAAAAGAAACAGACTAGGAAAATGGATCAAGAAACAAGATCAACCCAACAATATGCAACATACAAGAAACACATTTAATTAGAAAAGAAATCCATAGTCTGAGAGTCAAAGGATGCAAAGTAATATCCATGTCACAGGAACCTGGAACAAAGTAGGGGTAGCTATTCTATTTGTCCATGAAGTGAATGTCAAGCCAAGACTTATAAAGGAAAGTAAAGGTCATTACAGGACTAGGGATTTAGCTCAGCAGCATAAGCGCCTGCCTTGCAAGCAGGCAGTCGTGTGTTTGATCCCTGATACCAATAAAAAGGAAAAAGACAAATAAAAAAAAAGGTCATTACAACCTTGTAAAGGAAACAGTCCAAGAGAAAGAGAGAAAGAGATAATGATCATATATATACATATACACACACACACATATTCACCAAATGCCACCACACACAACTACAAAAATTAAATATTCATGGAAAAGAAAAATTAAAAAATCACTAATACATTTTGTCCTAAGGGACCTCAATATCCCATTATCACAAATAGACAGATCAACTAGACCAAAAAAATCAGCAAAGAAATATCAGAACTTTGAATAAATGGACTTAGTGTATGTCTACAGAATGTTCCACTTCACAGTATCAGAATATACATTCTTCTCAGCTACACATTGGATATTCTCCAAAATAAACAACATACAACTCATAGAACATGATTAAATAAATGCAAAAGAATTAAAATTATTCCATGCATATTTTCAGATCTTAGTGCAATGAATTTAGAAACCAATGTCAAAAGATACCATAAAAACCTCATAAACACATGAAAATCAAATATCCTCCTGACCAATCAAAGGGTCTCAGATGAAATTAAAGAAGTCAGAAAGTTTCTACAATTAAATGATAATGCCAACACAACATATTGGAACTTATAGGAAGCAATAAAATCACTCCTACAGGAGAAACTTATAGCACTGAATCCTTATATCAGAAACACAGAGCAAGATCAAATAAACAATCTAATGTTGAACTTTAAGATTCTAGAAAAAGAAGAACAAGTCAGGCCCAAAGCTTGTATAAGGGAGGAAATAATAAACATCAGAGCAGAAATTAATGCAATAGAGACTAAGAAAACTATACAAAGAATCAATGAATCAAAGAATTTATTCTTTGAATAATTAAATAAAATTGACAAATTCTTAGCCAAACTTATCAAAGAAAGAAAAAGAAAAGACTCAAAGTAATACAATTAGGAATGAAAAGAGTGAAATCAACATATCCTGCAGAAATCCTGAATATCATCAAAGCCTGCTTTGAGAACCTGGAAGAAGCATTACTCCGATACCAAAATCAGAGAGAGACTCAACCAGAAAAGAGAACTATAGGCCAGTCTTCCTGATAAACATAGATGCAAAAAGTCTCAAAAAATAATTACTGGCAAACAAAATGCATTAAATCATAAAGATGATCATAAACTATAACCAAGTAGAATTCATTCAAGGAATGCAAGGATGGTTCGACTTATGCAAGTACACCTGGGCATGGCAGCACACACCTGTAACCCAGCACTCAGAAGCCTGAGGAAAAAGAATTGCTGTGAGACTTGAGGTCATCCTGAACTACAAAGTAAGTTCAAATCTAGCCTGAACTCATCTCAAAAAGAGAAGAAAAAAATGAAAATATATCCCTTGGGTAGGAAAAACTAATACAATAAAAATGACCACATTTCCAAAATTGTAATACAGATTTAATGTAATCATCATCAAAATATCAATAGCATATCTCATAATATTATAGAAAACAAACCTAAAATTTATTTGAATGCTGAAGAGAATTAGAATAACAAAAATTCTGGGCAACAAAAGCAAGGCATGTGAAATACAATCTCTGACTTGACATTACATTATAAAGCTATGCTCATAAAAACAGCATAGTAATAGTAAAAAAAAAAAAATCAATGGAACTGATTAAAAGATGCAAAAACAACTCCAGACATACTCAGCCACCTTATTTTTAACAAAAGAGCCAAACACCTTATCTGGAAGAAAAATATCCTCTTTTAATAAATGGTGCTGGAAAAACTGGCTTTCCACATGCTGAAGAGTAAACTAGACCCATATCTTTCACCATGTACTGAGCTAAAATCAAAATGGATCTACATGTTAAAAACAAAACACTAAATCTTCTGGAAGATAGAATAGGTAGAACTTTTAAGATATTGGTATAGCCTAAGACTATGGGCAAAACCCCAATGACACAGGAAATATCACAAAAAAAATTGACATCTGAGGTATTTTCTTATTAAAAAGCTTTTGCACAGCAAAAGATACCATCGAGAGAAAAGGCAACTTACAATGTATGAAGCAATGTTTTCCAGCTATTCCTCAGACAAGACTAATATCTAAAATATACAAAGAACTCAAAGAACCAGACCTCTCACATTAAAGACCCAATCCAAAAATGAGTATCTAAAATGAATAGACATTCCTCAGATAAAGAAGCACTAATGACAAATAAATATATGAAAACATGTTCAATATCACTGATCATTCAAAAGATGTAAATTTTAAAATGTCAAGATTCCATCTCACTCCAGAAAGAATGACTATTATCAGGAAATTGACAAAAAATTGGAAAGGTTGTAGGGGAAAAGAAACTCTTCATCATTGTTGCTGGGAGTGTAGACTGGTGCAACCAATGTGGAATTCAATGTGGAGACTTCTCAAAAGACTAAAACTAGAAGTTCCATTTGACTCATTTATTCCTCTGTTTGGTATCTCCCCCTGCAAAATTAAAAGCATCATACTACTGAGACATATGAACACCCATGTTTATAGTAGCACAGTTTGGAATAGCTAAATCTTGGAAAGAGCCCATATGCTCATCAGCTATGAATCAATAAAGAAAATGGGTTTCTATACGATGGAGTCTACTCTGCCATAAGAAAGGGTAAGCTTGGACATTCCTCATTAAATGGATGCTCACTGAGACCATAGTCCTAAGTGAAATACACTGGACACTTAAATATTGCATTGTTTCTCTGGTGTGAGAAAATAAAGTATAAATAAGGACCAAAATATATAATAGATATTTGTGAAATGAGAAGGGAAAAAAAGGAACAGGGTAGGGGAAAGGAAGGAAGGGAAGAAAAAGGAGAATAGAAGATTAAAAATGGAGACCAAGCTTCTGCAAATAAGGAGGGAAAGTGGGATTGAAGAGAGGGGAAAGGAAGGGGAAAAAAGAAGAATGAAGATAAGTCATGTACAAATACAAATTCCCTGTGATAAATGTGATCATTATGTATATCTAAAATGTGCCAAGGAAAAAAACAAAATTGAAAAATAAAAGAACCAGAAAAAAATTACTATCCTTAGCAGAATCTTTTTTGCGTTATATTTTTGCTATGCAATATCACCTAGAAACTTTCTAGACATATAGAATTTTCAGAATCTACCTTTACAAGATCTCACCAGTTCCTCTGTTCTTCCCCAGCATGATTAGGAAGCGTTGGTCTCTGTGGCCTCAGTGAGTCTCCCTCCTTGGTGTTCCCCAGCTCCTGTAGTGGTGATCTGGCTGCAGGAGGTCACTTGCTAGGCTCCTCATCCCCACAGAGCCTTTGGAGATAGCACAGACTCAATGCCTGTCACAACCTCAAAATGTGTAGGTTGAAGCCTTAGGACCCAGTTGAAGGTATTTGGATATGGGATCTTAGGGGTATAATTAGGTTTAGACAAAGTCATGAGAATGAGACCCTCATCTTGGTCTCTCTCTAGGCCCCCCACTTTCATATGAGAGCACAGGAATACAGCTGTTGTCTACCAGACAAAAAGAGAGCTAGCCTGAGAATCCAAGCACGCCAGTTCCCTGACACTGGACTTTCAGCCCACAGAACTGCTAAGAAATACATTTTAAGTCATCCATTCTGTGTGTTTGGGTCATGAGGCTGCTGTACTTGTCAGTGGATTAATCCATTGGTGTTTATAACTGCATGTGATGTTAGGAGGTGAGTGAGGCCTAGCTGGAGGTAGGTCACTGGGGTGTGTCTTTGAGAGAGTATCTCTTGCTGATGTTCTTCCCCTGTTTTTCTTGGTCACTATGAAACAGTTTTGCTCTGTCACATCTTTCCACATAATGGAGCCAGGCAACCATGGACCGAACCTTCTGAAACCATGAACCAAATGATTTGTTTGGCATGTCAGGTGTTTCATACCAGCAGTGAGAAAGTTGATTAATACATAGATGTGCCAATTGATGTATCACTTTTTCTCTGTGCATTCTGTCTCCCATGGTCTTCCCAAGAACTTCTTTCTAGCTAATCTTCCCCTTAGCCTTTACAGGACAGTCAAAGGGAGTGGGCATATATAGTATTCCAAGTGTACAAAAACTTCTTATAATTCAACAAAAACATAGTCATACAACCGAATATATAAGTAGGGAAAGGACATGAATAGACATTTTTCTAAAATATACAAATGTATGGTGCATACTTTAAAAGACAGCTAATGTCACTAGTTATCAAGGAAGCATGAATCAAAATGATTCTTTTGATTCGACATAGGTGGCTAGAATTAAAATATAATAGAATCCATCCACAGTGCCACAAAACAATGACAATGACAACAACAATAAGCATTGGTGAAGTGTAGAAAAACTGGAACCCTCACACTTTGCTGTGTGGGATTATAAAATGGTCAAGAACAGCATGGTGGATAAATTAAGATTATCTAAGCCCAACATTTCTATTATTAGCTATTGTTATGGTTTATACTTAGATAAGCATAAAGCATCTTGTTCTCCTGGGTGGGCTTTTGGGAGACAATTGGATCATGAGGATGTGATACTAATGAGTTGATGAGTCTACTGCCGAGCCAAATGTGATGTTTGGGGTCAAGGTCTGGCCAGAGACAATCACCGTGGGCATGCCCTGGAAGGGTTATTTCCCCACCTCCTCAATGCTCTATCTCTCTCTTTTTCCTGCCCTTATGCAATGACCTATTTCTCCTCTGTCATGTCCCTTTGTCACACTCTCCTGCCTTGGGGCCAGTTGACTATGGATTGAAACATTTGCAAACTGTGATCCAAAATATATCCCTTCATCTTATAGCTGTGGGTGCTGGATATTGTATCTTAGCAATGAGAAAGTAACTAATCCAGTTATAGACCCAAAAGAAATGAAAGTATGTATTCTCACAAAACATTTTATCTGAATATTTACAGTAACATTATTCACTATTTTCAAAAGATAGAAAAATTCCAAATGAGCATCTACAGTGGATAAACAAAATGTAGAGTATAAATAGAATGGATCATTGTTCAGCCCTGTCTTAGTTACTTTATGCTCGTCACTGAGACAAAATACCTGATGCCCAAGTTGGGAAAGGAAAGGTTTATTTCTTACAGTTTTTGGAGGTTTCAGTCCATACTCAGTTGGCTCCCAGGCAGGCGGGCATGGCTGGGCCGCCTTTCATGGCAGCTGCAAACCACAAAAAGGAACCAACAAAGAGCAAGACACACCTTCTTCCTGCCATTACATCACATCCTGGCTCCACCCCTTAGTGGGTGGAGCACTGACACCCAAGCACTAGACAATGAATGAATAACAAATGCACAATTCAAACTCATGAGGCCTGGGGGACATGCACATAAACCATGACATTCCACCCCTGGCCCCCAGGACTCATGTACATCCTTTATACAAAAGACATTTAGTTCACCTCCAAGAGTTGCCAAAGTCCTAACAGCTTCAGCATTGCTGAAAAGTCCAAGTCCAAAGTCTCCTCCAAGATCTATGGCAAACTCTTAACTGTAACCCCCTGTACAAGTGAAACAAGGTTAAACATTTCTGAAATGCAAGGCACAAGATAAACATTACCATTCTAAAAGTTACAAACAGGGGAATATAAAGTATTGGAAACAAAGCAAGTCCAACATCCAGCAGGACAAACATTAAGTCCTAGAGTTCCATGCTTAGCATCTGAAGCAATCTGATTGCAAGCTCCAAAAGGCTTGGTGATTCCACCCCCAGGGCACTTCCAGCAATTTCAACTCCTGCAGCTTTTCACTTAAATCTTCTCTGCTTGCTTTTTGCAGCTTCCCTTGGATCATCCACATTCCTGGCTTTTCCAAACTTCTGGGGTCTCCACTGCACCTTCAGCTTCACACTTACATCTTCACAAATTGCCCTCTCAGGGGCACACTGCTTGGCCAGCCAGGCCCTTTGCAATTGAGGTGGAAGCCATCTTACCCTCAGAATTTGTGCATTTTCCTTGCACCTAAAATCAGCACCTTGTGGATGCTGCCAAGCATTGCTAGCTGAAGCAGTAGCCAGGCTTTTCTCTCTCTTGGCTGTAGGGGTCAGTTGTCTGGATCGCAGGGATCTGTTTACCTGATTGTAAGAAAAAGCTTCTCTACATTGCCGCCATTCTGCAACCTCATGTGGCCTCTGTCACCATTCTGGAACATGGCGCTCTGCAGCTTCTCTCTCTGAGCAAATTTTTTCACCTTTGCTGTGAGGCTGCACAGGGTGGGGACCTGCTTCCTGGGATGCCCCAGGCCTTCTTTCTTATCTCTCTGTTTCTCCTTAGGAATCAAAATCTCAACTCTGTCTTTACAATCCACAGCCTTCCTGGAATTTTCCTTCTGGCCAAACTCACAGCATTGTAAATTATCCTGCTGGCTTCTTTGCTCTTGATTTGAAACATAAAGCTCACTAAAAGCCGCCAACAATAGCCATGCCACAGCCTCAACATTCGATTGCTTTTTAATTTCTTTTTCAAGGTTGATCATTGCCCTTTGTCTCAGTCTCAGGCAAAGTCTCTGGGCAGGAGCAAAATGCAGACAAACTTTCTGCCAAGCCATAACACAAATCATGTGGAGCCCAACAACCAATACAGTCCTTCTTCCCAGCAGAAACCTCCCAAGCCTGGTCTTTACCATGAGGCTTTCTATCAGCCTTCTGGTCTCCTGAGCTCTGACCAGAATCTCCTCTACAGAACAGCCTAAGCAGCTCCAGCTCTATGCATCCAGGCGACATGTCCGATCCTTTCCAAATTCTGTCCACAAGCCATTTCCAAAGCCTCTTGAAAAACATGGTCAGATATAGTCACAGCAAATGACCCCACTCTCAGTACCAAATTCTGTCTTAGTTACTTTTTATGCTCGTCGCTGAGACAAAATACCTGATGCCCAAGTTAGGAAAGGAAAGGTTTATTTCTTACAGTGTTTGGAGGTTTCAGTCTATACTCAGTTGGCTCCCAGGCAGGCGGGCATGGCTGGGCCACCTTTCATGGCGGCTACAAACAGCAAAAAGGAACCAGCAAAGAGCAAGACACACCTTTTTCCTGCCATTACATCACATCCTGGCTCCACCCCTATGTGGGTGGAGCACTGACACCATCAAGCACTAGATAATGAATGAATAACAAATGCACAATTCAAACTCTTGAGGCCTGGGGGACATAGACATAAACCATGACAAGCCCTAATCAGGAATGAAGCACTTACACATTCTACATGGATGAACCTGGAAGCCACTGAAGGAAGCTATACACAAAGGACCACACATTTCGTATTTCTTTTGTAAGAAATATCCCAGAATAAGGAAAGCCATTGCCACACAAAGCAGATTGCTGTTGAATGGAGCTCAGCAAGCAAAGAATGGAAAGTGGCATGACTTTATGGGTATGAAGTTACCTCAATATGTTTGAGGGTACCTTCTGACGTGATAAAAACAATCAATAACTAGTGATTATGGTTCCACAGCATTATAAATGTAGCAAATGCTGCTCTGGGTTTACAACTTACTTTGTTACATGTGTTTGCTATAGTTTAGTTCTGGAATGTTCCCAAAAGTTCATCCACAAGAGATATGATCCCCATGTTGAAGCTGCTAGGAGGTGGTAGAAAACACCCTAAGGGAGAGATCTTGTAGGATATCATTAGGTCATTGGCAGTGTATCCTCAGCACACCTGGCCCTTTTCACATCTTCTCTTTTGCTTCCTGGACACAAGGAATGGTTTTGCAGTCTCCCTCTGTGATGGGCTGCCTCACTGTGAACCCAATCAGTATAGCTTTGATTGGCTTCCAGTCACGTACTGGAACTTCCAAAACAGTGTCTCAGACTAAACCTTGTGTCTTTTTAAGTTGATTATTTCAGGTATTTTGTCAATGCTCAACAGAAAAACAGATATAAGACCTACCTTACAAAGACTTACAAGGTAGGCTTATGATCACCATCTGCAGAATCAGGAGTGGAAAAGTTCAAAAAAGCTATCTGCACATTGGGGATGTGAAGGATCCAGTCAAAGATGGGAGATCTGGAGCTCACCATGGAGTCCTTGTGGGGGTGTATAAGGAGACTGAAGAGTCTGAACTGCAAACCAGGAGATAGATGTCCAAGGAAAAAGCAAATAGTGGAGTTCATCCAGAAATAAATCAGAAGCAAGACTTTGTTCTTCTTTCCCCTTTTTATTTCATTCAGGCTATGCATATACTGGTTGGTGCCACTCAGATCCAGGATGGGTCTTCTGTCTTCAGTAACGCCCTTCAGTCACACTCAGACCTGTGCTGATCCAATCAGTTGGACATTTCTCCCTCAAGTTAATGATTACAGTTAACTCTCACAGTCACAGAAAGCTGACACAGTGTTATATTACAATAAGAAAGAAGAGAAGCAGAAAGGAGACAGTCAAGGAGACAGAGACAAAGATCTCAAAACAAAGAAATGAAGATAAAAGAGAATTCTAAGAAAATCACCTATTAATGTGAAACTCACCCATCCATTTTTTATAAATAACTAATATTTGATTTGACTGGCAATCACATCTTCTAATATTTTCCTGGATTCTTTCGTACCCAAAAGAAAGCTTTTTCCAAACTCAGTCCTAAGGCACAGTCCTACTATTTATATTCTTCCTCCCCCACAAGCATTAGCTTTCCACATGTGATCGCCCAATATGTATTTTTAGCCTACTCTTTGCCCCTGAACTCAGAGAGGGGTATTTCCAACTCTCCCTGGATAATCTTATTTGAATGCCTCACCACTATCTTTTACTTAATATTTTCAGGTTCTCTCTGAAAATAGCCCCCATCACCACCTTTCACTCACACTCTTTGGGCCAATCATCTTAATTTACAAAATCTAAAACCCAACTGGTGTGGGGGAGTTTTTAAAGCCACATAGCTGGCTAGCATGGCCCCAATTCTGAAAGGTTACAGTCATCTTTCACTCCCTTCCTTCATCCGACCTCTCCTATTAGTCACTAAATTGTGTTGATCTTTCCTTCAAATGGTCTTTGTATCCTTCTGCACTCTTCCATCCCTACTGCCAGCCTCCCATCTGGGTTTTCAACACCTCCATCTCAATGCCTGCAGCAGCCTCCTGGCAGGTCTCTGTAACTCCATCCTGCATGCTGTGGCTTCGGGAGCTCACCCCAAACCACAGGATGTTTGCATGGAAAGGATTTAGGAGACCTTCAAATCTGTTGCACCAAACTGAGAGGATGTGAGAGCCAACACAAACCTCTGCCTGCTGCCTTGGTCCACACTATCTTTCCAACTATCAAGCTATAGGAAGCAAGACACACGGGCACATAGGCACATGCCTATAATTCCAACTGTTTGGGAGGCTGGGGAAGGAAGATCACAAGTTCAAGGCCAGCCTGAGCAACTTAGAGACTCTGTACCAAAGTAAAAAATTAAACTGGGAGTGGTAGTACACATGTGGAATCCCAGCACTTGGGAGGCTGAGGCAGGGGATCACTGTGAGCTTGAGGCCAACCTGGGCCACACAGTAAGGTCAAGGCGAGCCTGAATTACAAAGCAAGACCCTGTCCTAGAATAAAATAAAGTATTAAAGGTGATACACATTAAAAAATCAAAAGTCAAAAGAGCCAAGGGTATTATTCAATGGTAAATGCGTAAAGCATCCATGTGGCCTTTAGTTCAATCTCCAATAATGCACACATGCTCACACACACACACACACACACACACACACACACACACACACACACAAAAGAATGAACTTCAAAATAACCAGTCCCAAATACACAGGCTGTCAGCAAAGCTGGTCATCTCCTAAAAGGACCAAGTAAAATCCTATAACAGAGATTAGAAATACAGGTCCGAGTTAGTCTTAAGACTCCCCAGTCCAGGTACCATCTGTCCTCCTCCTGTCACAGTCTGCAACCATGACAAAGGAAACGTTGGATTTGCTCACAAGTGGAGGCTCTGGCATGACTTCTGGGGAATCTGGCAGCTCCACTCTGATGTACTGTGGCTCCCTACTGGAAGTCCCTTGAGAGCCGTGGTAGTAACCAAGGATTTTGAAGCTTTCGAACATTCTCCTTCCACATATGGGAAAATCAAGCCCCAAGCATGTGAAGTAACTTGTCCCAGGATCCCTCGCATAACTGACAGCAAAAGAGAAATGGGACAAAGATGACCTGCATCCTAGCTCATGCTTTTTTCACTCTACAAGGCCACATGTTTGTCTCAGGAGCAGAGCAAGACTCAGAGCAACATTTGAAAAAGACCAAGGCAGCCACCTTATCTGCGATATTCTGCCTCTGCAAACACCCCTGTCACTCCTAGAGCTGAGCTGATGGTCACAGGGCTGCTGACCTCCTGGGCTATGGAGTGTTACGTGTTTTATTATCATGTACTCCCTCCCACAAGCTCACTACCTCAGCAGAGGACAGCAGTGTCCACAGACAAGGAAAAATGTGCTCTGTTAAGTATAATAACTGAGGGGTAAATGAAGTAGGTGAGCAGTAAAAAGACAGGCATGATTGCCTGCAATGATCAAACTATTTTGAGGTGACTCATTAACAGAACTCAGGATTTAAACACACATGCATACACACACACACACACACACACACACACACACACACACACACACAGAAATGGTGCATGCCGCAGCAATGTCCATGTCCTGGCTCTGCACTGTCAAAGGAACATGGAGCCTCCCTTCCTGCCTAGAATCAGCCTTCCCAAAAGCAGAGCTCACTGCTCTTAGCTCAAGCTCCTCTCAGGACTGTAGCTTTATTTTGTCCACAAAATGTCCTACTCTGGACTTCTGGGAAGATGGCAAAACAATGAAACAGCCTCTCGGATGTTGCTGATCCAGGCGCTGGAAAAGAGCAGTGTGATAAAGAGAGGAAGAGGGAAGTGGATTTCTGGGACCCAGCAAGGATCTGAAGCAAGAATTAGAGTCATGGGGACAGGAAAGAGAGCAACCACAATGCAGAGGGGGGAGGTGGGAAGTGGTGTTTTCTCCCAGAGCCCAGCTCACAACATGGGCAGGGCAGCTTGAACCTGCACACACACGGTGACTACTGCTGACCCCAGAAGCCTCCACAGAGAAGCACACCAGTGAAATGGAGCAGTGAATGCTGTGAACCGCAGTAGTTAGTGAGTTACTCAGGTTCAGACGTTGCCCAGGAGAGGAAGATAGGCTAGTAGCCATTTTATAAAGGGGCCAACAGAGCTCAGAACTCAGAGCAGCTGCAGGTTAACTCTTTCTAGTAGATCCAGGTATCAGAGAGAGCCACAGTAAAGTTCAAATCACCAGGAGGTCAGGGAGCTGAGTTCAAGTCAGCAGGAGGCACTTGGAGTGTTGTTGACTGAAAAACTCAGTCACAGCCTCACAAGCAAAACCCAGAAGAAGATTGAACTTCAACAGAACTAAATAAAGGCCTAGGATTGCTGGGATTATCCTCCACCTCCATCACTCTACTGCTGGCTTGCTGGGATCAATCAATATGGATCTGGGCTCTGTCAACCAGTGACTGCAGAAACGTAACCTGAAGTGAGCATATTTTTCTCTACTTTACCTCCTTTCTTTGCTTTTTAAACTTTTTTATTATATCTTCCTTTTTTTCTGCTTTTTTCCAGATTGCTTGTTCTTGCTTTTATACAAGTGTGAACATTGTTTCTAGAGCTCATTGTTCTGTTCTCCTTCCTGTTTCTTTCTTCTTTCTTTCCCTCTTGTCTTCCTCACCAATTCCCAAAGCTTGTATAATTTTCCCCTTTCCTCTAGCCTTGCCTCTAATCAGTTTCTCTTCTCCTATTTCTCTATATTTTCCCCTAAACACTTTTAAAATTTCTCCCAAGGAAAAAAATTTTCTCCCCAAGATAAAATTGCCATACTGAGGGGATATGAACTGTACAGTTTCCTGGTTTGGTTTACATTTGGCTGTATAACTAAAAATTATGTTCATATAGTTAGAGGTAACAAAAGTTATCACAGTTTGTCATTTTCTAGGGTGTGTTTGATGCTATTTATTACTGACTGTGTTACTTTAGCCAAGGTAGCATACTTGTTCTAATCAGTGTTCTTCCTTGTATGCCAACACTGAGATTGCCTGTGAGTCATAAACTATAAGCCAGTGCCAAAGAACCAGGGACTAGGCCAAATAGGCATTAATTTCTCATCTCCAGTAAATTTAGCAGGTAGGATCTTACAACAGACTCAAACCCAAAAAACCAGCTACACCTGGAAGATATCTCTGAGAAACAGTCATCTACTAAGGGTTCCCCATACCATCAGTACAGACACCTACAATAAACAATCTACAAATATCAACCCAGTAATTAAACTTACAAAAATACAAAATGAGAAAACACTTAAGGAAGATACAACCTCAGTTATAGTTCATCACATTGAATCCAGTGAGCAATGATGTGGAACAATTTGAAAGCCACCCACCTGGACTCTCGGCAGTGGTAACAGTGGAAGAAACAAAGCAAATGAGTGAAGTTCTAGAAAAAAATAAATCAAACATAATTTCTCGGATAACTTCAGAGATGATGACCACAATGAAAGGAAAGTTTAGTGAATCTAGAGACAGTAAAGATAAAAAATAGAGGAGCTTAGGAACATGATGAAAACCATGAATATCCAACATAAGAAAGAAATGGATTGCATGAAACATTCGATCAGATATGCAGGAGACTAAAATTCTATTTTTAATATGCAGCAGAATAAACCAATATAAGGACAGAATATCAGATACAGAAAACATGGCTGTGGCTAGCAATCATGAGAAGAAAGAATCTTTTTTAACAATGTCTCACTATGTATTCCAGGTTGACCTTGCCTGCACTACATAACCTGGGCTGACCTTAAGCTCACTCTGATCCTCCTGCCTCAACCTACTGAATGTGAAGATTACAGATAAGCACCAACACATCTGGTACAAAAGATTTCTTAAAAATTATAACGGACTATGAAAAATAAATAGAACAGCTGCTAGATGGTGCAAAGAAGAATAACATAAGATTGATTAGGATCAATGAAAAAGCAGGAGATAGATCAAATGAGATATTTTTTAAAAAAATGTTCACAGATGCTGGGACTTGGGGACCAACCAAGAAATCAACCAGCCAGCCTTCCTGATAAACTGTGCAAGCTGTGTGCATTCCACAGAAAGAAAATTCACTTCCTGTGAGCCTAGCAGTGCACAGGTTATGAATCAAACAAACACCATCCATATCCCCCACCCTCACCCCGTTAGAGGACAGGCAACTAAATTACATAAAGCAACTAAATACTTGTATTGTTTGGTTGATCATGCAGGCCTTGGACCAGAGATCTGAGCATCACTTGGAAGGATGATAGTATGCAATATAGCAAATGTAGGGGATTTCCTTTTATCTTGTCTTTGAAGGTAAACATTGTTTTCACTGTTTTGCTTTGTTCTGATTATTTTGCTTTATTCAATATTCTGTTTTGGTTTTATTGTATTTTGTTTTTTATTTGATTTTGCTACACTTGATGGAATGAACAACTATTGTGAAGATAAGGAAATATACTATGCTAGCTATTATTGTCTCCCAGTATCCCGCTTCTGTATCAATTTTGCTGCATTGTTCTGATTGGCTTTGTTCTGTCTTGGTTTGTTGAATTTTATTATCTTTAAAATAGAAAAAGAATTTTTTAAGTGTTCACAGAAGTAATGGCAGAAAATTTCCCAAGCATAAAGAATTTGACATATGGGTTACTGAGGCATATAGAACTCCAATTAACCATGATCAAAAAAAATCTACACAGTCAGGGACACAGCTCAGTGGCACAGTGCCTGCCTGGCAAGCAAGAGGTTCTGAGTTTGATTCCCAGTACCAAAAATAATCTGCACAAAGGCATGTAAATAGTCAGCATTCCAGATACTAAATGTAAGAATAGAATATGAAAAGTTGTTCCTAGCGAGAGAGAGTGGGAGAGAGAGGCCAGTTTTGAGCTCACTTTGTAGCCCAAGTTTGTCTTAAATTTGCAACAATCCTCCTGCCTTAGTCTTCTTAGTGCTGGGTTATAGTCATGTACCACCACACCCTGCTTCAAGAAGATTGCTGATACAACAGCCTAGACCTGATGTCACCCTGTGGAGTGGGAGATACAAAAGATGGCCACCACTGAATGCTTGGCTATTGTAATGCTTCACAGTGGCCCACACTCACCCTGTAGAGTGTCCTTCTTTTCCAGTGTTTATTGGCCCAAACTTGCACTGCAAAGCATATTTCTTTTCTTTCATACCTTCAATAAATTTTAAGAGTTGAGTACAGTGATGCATGGCTATAATCCTAGCTTTCAGGAAGCTGAGGCAGGAGGATCACCAGCATTTCAAAACAAGATAAGAATTTAACAATGGTTGTTATATTGCATATTGTTACCCTGGAAGTAATTGCTCAGGCTACCAGAGACAAGCACACGAGAGTGATCAAACAATATAATTGTCCTTAGAGCAACTTCTTTCACTTTTACCATCTCCAGTGTAACTTTTGGATCTTATTTACTCTTTCAGTTACTTATACTAGTGAGACAATATGCTGTTTACACATGCAAGTTTGATTTATTTCACTTACGAGTATTGATTCTTTCATTACCTATAAAAGCCTCAAGTTCATCATGATTTATGGCTAAGTAGTATTCTGTTTTATGAAAATATCATATCTTTTTTATCCATTCCTCAGTTAATGAGCATTTGGATTGTTTCCAAGATCTTATTTTTACAAATTGTAGAGCTACAAACGTAGATGCACATTTGCCATGTACATTTGTGATGTTTTCAGTTCATCTGGGAAAATACCCAGAAAGAGAATAGCTGGGTTAGAATGGAACTTCTAATCCTATTTTTTGAGTAATCTCCATACTGATTTCCACAGTGGTTTTTCAGTTACACTCCCACCAACAATGGAAAACGATTCCTTTTCCCCAACAGTCCCACTAGCAATTGTTATTGGTTAATTTCTTGATATTAGTCATTCTTTGTAAAGTAAGATGATATGTCAGTGTTGTTTTAATTTGCATTTCTCAAGTGACCAATGATATTGAGCACTTTTTCATATATTTACTTGCCATTTGTATTTCTTCATCTGAGAATTGTATATTCATCTCAGATACCCATTTTTGGATTGGGTCTTTAAATTTGGAAGGCCTTATTTTTTCAATTCTTTATTTGTTCTAAACAAAGGTCCTTGGAGGGACAGTTGGAAAAAAAATCTTTTTCCAATCTGTGGGGTTTTTTTTTTTCACTCTGTTGGTGATTTCTTTTGATGTGCAAAACCTTTTTAATAAGGTAAGATCCCAGTTGTTGAATCTTTGAAGTACTTCCCATGCAGTTTGGTTTTTATTCATCAACTACTCCATGTCTTTAAGATCTCTACTTACGGGGCTGGGGATTTAGCTCAGCGGCATAAGCGCCTGCCTTGCAAGCAGGCAGTCGTGAGTTCGATCCCTGGTACCATTAAAAAAAAAAAAAAAAAAAAGATCTCTACTTACTTTGTCGTCAGGTAGGTTTAGTGTTTCTGTCTTAATATTTAATCTTTGATCCATTTTGGCTTTAGTTTAATGCATGGTGATAGACATGGGTCTAGTTTAAGTCTTCAGCATGTAGAAAGCCAGTTTTTCCAATATCACTTATTAAAGAGGTTTGCTTCCAGTGAACGTTTGGCCCCTTTGTCAAAGATAAGGAGGTAGGGACTGGGCATTTAGCTCAGCGGCATAAGCACCTGCCTTGCAAGCAGGCAGTCGTGAGTTCGATCCCTGGTACCGATAAAAAAACGAAAAAGACAAAAAAAAAAAAAAAAAAAAAAAAAGATAAGGAGGTTGCATGTGTTTGTAGCTGTCTCTGGACCTTCTGTTCTGTTCCATTGATCCTCACATCTGCTTTTTTGTTTTCATTGTGTGTGTGTGTGTGTGTGATATTTTGTTTTGTTTTGTTTTGTTTTGTTTTGTTTTGTTTTGCCAGTTCCATGCTGACTTTATTATAACAGCATTGTAGTATAATTTCAAATTGGGACTGTGATGCCTCCTGCCTTGCCTTTGTTGCCCAGTAATGCCGTGGCTATTCTAGGTCTCTGATGGTTCCATATGAAGTTTAGGAATGTTTTCTCTAGACCTATGAAGCATACTAATGGTATTTTGACTGGGATTGCATTAAACCTGTATAATAAGTTTGGGAGTATGGCCGTTTTCACAATGTTGACTCTTCCTATTCATGAGCAAGGCCTATCTTTCCATTTTCTCAATTCCTCTTCAGTTTCTTTTTTCAGAGCACTATAATTTTCAATGTACAAATCTTTTTCTTCCTTTGCTGGATTGATTCCTAAGTATTTCAATTTTTTATGTTATTTTAAGAGGTATGGTCACCCTAATTTCTCTCTGTGAGTTTGTTGTTTGTGTACATGAATACTATTGACTTTTTGAGTATTGACTTTGTATCTAGCTATATGCTGAGATTCCTTATTAAGTCTAGAAGTCTGTTGATGGAGTTTTGGGGGTCTTCTGTGTAGAGTATCATGTCATCTACACATGGTGATAATTTAACTTCTTACTTTCCTTTCTTGTTTCTTTTTATTTCTCTCTCTTATCTAATTGCTCTGGCTAATGTTTCCAGAACTATATTGGATAGGAGTTGTGATAGTGAACAACTTTGTCTTGTTCTTGATTTTAAAGTGAAAGCTTTCAGTTTTTGACCATTTAATATGATGTGGGCTGTTAGCTTGTCATAGACGGCTTTTATCAGGTTGAGTTAAAGACCATCTATTCTGATTTTCTCTAGAGTTTTGATCTTGAATGAGTGTTGGACTTTTTCATAAGTTTTTTCTGCATCTATTGAGATGATCATGTGATTTTTGTCTTTCACTCTATTTATATGCTGTATTACATTTATTGATTTGTGTGCATTGAAACTTCCCTGCATTCCTGAGATGACTACTACCTGGTCATAGGCATAATCTCCTTGGTGATTTGCTGCATTGTGTTTGCTATGTTTTATTGAGATTTTTTTTTTTTTTGCATTTCTGTATTTATTAAAGAGATTGATCTGTAATTTTCTTTTTTGGTTGGGTCTTTCTCTGGTTTTCATATCAGGGTAATATTTGTTTCCCAGAATGAATTAGGGAGAATTGCTTCACTTTCAATTTCATTAAAAAGTTTTAGGAATGTTGGCTTTAAATCATCTCTAAATTTCTTGTACAATTCAGCTGTGAATTCATCAAGAGTGGGGCTCTTTTTGTTGGGTTGGTAAGTTTTTAAATATGTTTTCAATTTCATTAACTGGTATTGGGTTATTCAGAAGTTTTATATTTTCTTAATCCAGCTTTGGTAATTCAAATGGTCCTAGGAATCTGTTCATTTTTTCACCCCTTTCAATCCTGAGAGTAAAGGTTTTCAAAGTAAGCATTGATGATCTTCTATATTTCCACAGGGTCTGTAGTAACTTCACTCTTTTCATTTCTATTGCATGAATTTGAGTTTTTCTTTCCTTTTTAAAATAAGGTTGTCTGGGGTTTATCAATTTTATTCATTCTTTCAAAGAACCAACTTTTCAATTCAGTAGTTCTTTGTATTGTTTGCTTAGATAAATTGCATTAATTTCTACTCTGATCTTTATCATTTCTTTCCTCTTTTCTTTGAGCTTTGGACTTAGTTTGTTCCTTTTCTAGAAATTTGCGGTATAGCATTAGGTCATCTATTTGTTCTCATTCTATTTTCCTGATCTGAGACTTCACCACTATAAATTTCCCTCTGAGGACTGCTTTCATTGCATTCCACAGGTTCTGTTAAATTGTATTTGCCCTTTTTGTTTGATTGTATATGCTGTCTAATTATATATGTTATTTAATTTCTTCTTTAATTTTCTCTGTGACCCACTAGTTGTTCAATAGAGTGTTATTTAATTTCCATGAGTTTATGAAGCTTTTGAAGTTTCTTTTGTTATTAATTTCCAATTTCATTGTGCTATGGTCAGATTATATCCATAGGATAAATTCATTTACTTTACATTTACTTAAGCATTCTCTATGGGCTAGTACATGGTTTATTTCAGAGAATGTTCCATGTATGGTTGAGAAGAATGTGTATTCTGATGCTGTTGGATGGAACACTCTATACAAGTTTAGTAAGTGCACATATTCACAAGTCTGATTTCACTTTTTTTTGTTGTTTTTTTGGTTTTTTTTTTTTTTTTTTTTGCTGTTGCTGATCTTTTTGTCTAGTTTATCAGTCTTTTTGTGACAACAGGATGTTAAAAATTCCATTATAATAGTATTATTGCTTATTCGACTTTTTATGTCTATTAATATTTGTCTTAAATAGTTGAGTGCTCCCATATTTGGTGCATATATATTTATGAATGTTATCTTTTCCTCTTGAAGTTTTCCCCTACCAAGTCTGTAGTGACCTTCTTTATCTCTTTTGATCATTTGTGGTTTGAAAGTTACATTATCTGCAAATAGAATAGCTACCCCTGCTTTTTTCTGGGTTTCTGCTTTTTTTCTCAGGTTCACATGAAGTATTATTTTCCATCCTTTGACTTTCAGTGTCTGAATTTCCCTTTGAGTTAAATGTGTTTCTTATACACAGCATATTGTTGAATTTTGTTTATCGATCCACTCTGCCAGTCTGTTTCTTTTGATTGGTGAATTGAGTCCATTTATAACCATTTTTAATGGTTATAACTGATATGTATTGGCATATCTTTGTCTTTTTTCTTTCTGTTGTTGATTTTGCTTTCTGTTTAATTGCTTATCCTGTTTGTTAGTTTCTTTCTGCTATTGTTCTTGAAATTGTGGTCATTTTTATGTCTTTCAGTACTCTTTTTTTTTTTTTTTTTTTTTTTTTGTCTTTTTCCTTTTTATCAGTACCAGGGATCGAACTCACAACTGCCTGCTTGCAAGGCAGGTGCTTACACTGCTGAGCTAAATCCCCAGCCCCCATCTTTCAGTACTCTTTATAATGTTGGTTGGATGGTCATGAAGTTCTACAGTTGTTCTTTGTATTTGAAGTATATTATTTCTCCACTGATTTTGAAAGATAGTTTTTCAGGGTACATCAGTCTGAGTTGGAAGTTGTTTTCTTTCAGTACTTGAAATACTTCACTCCATGCTCTTCTTGGCTTGATGGTTTGTGTTGAGAAGTCTGCCATGATTCTGATAGGCTTTCCTTTAGGTTTTTTCCTCTAGAAGTCTTTAATATTCTGTTCTTATGCTGAATTTATGGGATTTTTGATTATTAAATTTTGAAATCACAATTGATCCCAGTACCGATAAAAAAAATGAAAAAGACAAAAAAAAATCACAATTGATTTTTGTTATGGCTAATGGAGTTATATGTGCCTTACTTATCTAATGTGACTTTCTTTTCCCATGTTTGGCAAATTTTCTGCTATTACTTTTGCATAATCTTTTTATGCCATATGTGTTGCCTTTTTTGTTGATATCTATTAATCTTATATTGTTTCTCTTTGCATCATCTTGCAGCTGATGAATTGTTATTTCCTAATTCCTTGTTATTTTTAAGAGGGCTTCTTTTCATGATCACTAGCCACAATCCTTTCTTCAAGGTCCGAGAGTCTGTCTTCAATTTCATTTATGCAGTTTTGCCAGCTTCCAGTGGGATTTTTGATTTCCTGGATATCTCCTTGAATTTGTTTCATATATTCTAATTGTTCCTGTATTGTTCATTCAAAGATTCTATCACTTTCCTATACTCTTTTGCTTTTTTAAGTCTATGTCTTCTTTGGATATACTCACAAATTCTTTCATTGTTTAACATTTCTGCTTTTACCTTAGAGATTATTTCTGTTCTGATTTCCTTTACAGCTTCCTAAAGTAGTTCCTTTACTCCTATTGCTATCATTTCAGAAATTTCAGTCTGACTTCCAATTTAATCCATGTCTATGTTTCCTATACTTGATCTGGATGGGCTGGAAGTTTGAGATTGCATTTTGTTCTTTTGTTTTGCCATTTTCATGTGTTCTTATCAATTAGCCTGATGTCAAGTCTTAGTTGCTCCTAGTGCTGGTGGTCCATTCAGCAGCAGGCCTCACTGAGAGTTGCCAATAGTTGGTGGTCACTGGCACAGACTCTCAGTCCCCATGGACTTCAGAGATGATTCCTAAGTGCAGGCAGGTCACTGGGTGCAGATTCCCAGTCCCTGTGGGCTTCACTGTGTGTTACTGTATGACTGCAGGTCATTGGGCACAGACTCCCAGTTCTCATGGCTTCAGAGATGATTCCTATATGCGGACAGGTTACTAGGTACAGACTTCCAATCCCTGTGAGTCTTACCAAGGGTTCCTAGATATTGCTGGGCACAGACTCCCAGTCCTCTCAGGCCTCAGAGATTGCTCCCTGGTCTGGGTGGATCACTGAGGGAGACTTCCATTCTCGACAGGCCTCATTAAGGGTTCCTGGATGACTACAAGTCACTGGGCATGGACTTCCCATCATCATGGGTCATGGGCCTCAGAGGTGGCTTCCAGTTGTGGGCAGGTCACTGGGGGAGGGGAGGACTTTCAGTCCCCCTGGGCCTCACCAAGGGTTCCTGGATGACTGTGAGTCACGCAATGGACACAGATACCTAGTCCTTATGGGCTTCACTGAGGGTTCCTGAATCCAAAAAATCTTTGTTTTCTTTACTTTTTTTCTTCTTTTTTGATAACAAGAATTGAACTCCAGACCTTGCATTTGCCAGGCAGGTGCTGCACCACTGAGCTACATCCCTTGCCACGTTTCCATGTTTTTCTTGTATTCTTTTTTTTTTCTCTTTTACTTCCTTTCTTTCTGCCTCCTCCCTCCCTTATTCCCCTTCCCATCTGAACATTTCCTTTCTACTTCTCAATATCTATCATCCAATTTGGTCCTTGTTTGTGCTTTTGGTTTCCATTTGTTTTTTGAGAAAAGGTCTTGCTATGTACTTTAGGCTGGTTTTGAACTCACAATATAGTACAGGTAGACCTTGAATTTCTGACTCAGCCTCCCAAGTACTGGGATTATAGGTGTGCACCACTCTGCTGGGTTCCAAACATGGCTTTTTGAGGGAACCTCATCTCACACAAAAAAATATCAACTAACTGGACTAGGAATGTAATTCAATGATAGAGTACTTTTTCTAGGATGCTTGAAGCCTTGAGAAGAAGAAAGGAGGGAAGGAAAGAAGGAAGGAAGGAAGGAAGGAAGGAAAGAAGGAAGGAAGGAAGGAAGGAAGGAAGGAAGGAAGAAGGCAGAAAAGGAGGGAGGGGAACGAGTGAGGAGAAAACAGCTAATAGTGGCAGCTAAAGCAATAATAAAATACTGTACGAAGCAAAGCTGGGTACAATGTCCACCCCTGTAATCTCAGTTGAAGCAGTGTTACCAGAATCTCTTGGCTACACCAAAATGTTATTGGATAGCATGGTGCTAAAAGTGGCTCACCAGCTAAACTAAATATTGTCAGGTTCTGGATTGCTCATTTCTCCCTCTGGAGTCGGAGTCCATGTTCTTTTCAGCTTGATCAAAGAACAGAATGGAACAATATAAAGCAGTGACCAAGTTTATTTGAGAAAGCGAAATGTGAAAAACTGGCTCTGCAGAGTGAGCTTTTGTAAAGTAAAAGGAGGAAAAAGCTAGATAAAAGGATGCCCTGGAGAAAGCAAAGCAGACTGCCACAAGGAAAGTCACAGTAGTGGGCTCCTCATAGCATCTGTTTCTTTATATGCATGTTGTCCAAATCTCCAGGAAACTGACAACTTCTACACACAGGTCCTGAGAAGCTGTGCTGGGATCCCAAACTTCAGGCTGAGGTCAGGCCCAGGCCATCTTGTTGAAAACCTGTCCAAGTTCTTGCAGAAGTCTAAAGACAGAACTTCAGGAACTCTTCTGCACATGTGCCTAGGATCTCTGTAATTAACAGGTCACATCTACTCCCCTATCCCAGCCAGAGGACAGTAAATTTGAAACTAGCCTGTGCAGCTCATCAAGTTCAAGGCCAGCCTGAACTATATAGTAAGACTGTCTCAGAAAACCAAAACCAAAAAAAAAAAAAATGATAGACATAACAGTATCACACTGTAGAACTTTTTTTTGGGGGGGGGGCAGTATTGAAGATCAAACTTATGACCTCACACTTACCAGCATAGAACTTATTTTGCATTTTTTTTTTATTTTAAAGATAATAAAACAAAAGAGAACATAACAAAGTAACTCAGAACAGGACAATGCAAGCAACACAGCACTTCACAGCAAGACTACCGGACATCAACAGTAACTATCATAATGTCTCTTTTCTTCAAAATAGTTGAGCATACCTTAATACACAATAATATCAAACATAACAAAATAGTATAAAACCATTCAAAAGAATGAAAGCATCATAGGAGTTCAAAACCAAATAACAGGAAATGAACAATGGCTGCTATAATATCTCATTTGCCTCAAAAAAAATTGTCTATAACATCACACATAATAAAATCAAATAAAACACAACAGGATAGAACCAATCAAAACAAAAGAACAAAAACATGGTAGGACTTCAAAACAAGATGATAGTAAATCAGCAATATCATAATGCTTTGTCTTCTTCATAATAGCTGTTCATACCATCACACATAATGAAGTCAAACAAAACAGAATAAAATCAATCAAACCAATGAATGAAGAATGATAAGACTTCAAAGCAATATAATAGGAAACCACGATCACCATAATATATCCCATTATATTCAAAGTAGGCTGCCCTTACTATCTGACAGCATAAAATCTAACAAAACAAGACAGAACAAAGCCAAGCCTAACAAAATTGTGTAAACAATGCAAGAGTTCAAGACAAGACAATGAGAAATTGACAGCAGCTTCCACCTTTCCCTCCCAGGTGTTTCCTCCCTTGGCTCCTGTAAAATTATTTTAAAAATATTTCTGGGAAAAAATAAAATAGTTATCACAGTTTTTGGTGTTGTTTTGTGAGTTTCCTTTCTTCTTTCTCTCCCCCTTCTCCTTCTTTTTCCTCCTTTTTTCAATACTGAAGTCCTTTATTAGCCCTTTGGCCTCTTTTAAATCTAATTTCTAATCCTATAATTGAGTTCACAGTGGATTAAACTGTTATCAAAAATCTTTTGGGTGTTAGAAGTCACTTCTGAATCAAGTGAAGCATCAGAAAACAAGCATGGTGTTATCTGGAGAAAGTGAGGCAAGCTAACTCCAACCCCCCCGGGGCGAATTCACGGAGTTGGAAATGACTGATTAAGAATGGTATTTGATGAATGCCCTGGGGGTATTTACCTTATTCTAAAGAATCAAACACATGTGGCCATTAGACCCTAGCAAAGATGCAGAGGCTGAAAGGACCTGGTCCAGTGCCATTGAACTTTGCCTGAGTCTGTGCTGGGCCCAGTGACTTGGGTTGGTGTGGTGATGGACTGAGAGATTCTTTCCAATGAGTGCAGGATATGGCTTATTGCAAGGTCTTTCTTTTCTGATTTAGATATGGAACTACATTTGCAGCCCCTCCCCCCTGACCATTTTTTTGAGATTTACCCAGTTGCCCAGGCTGGGCTCAAACTTGCGATCTTAATGCCTCAGCCTCCCGAGCACTAGGATTACCAGCCTGTGCCAACATGCCTGGCTTTTTGCTGTTACTGTTATTGTTGGAGTTTTTTAATTTTTTTTTAATTGATTGATTTGTTTTTTGAGACACAGTCTTGCTGTGTAACTCAGGTTGGCCTTGAACTCGCTTTGAAGCCCACACTGGCCTTAAACTTACAGTAAGCTTCCTGCTCTAGTGTTGGGGTTTCAGTCTATGCCACCAAACCCAGCTCAAGGTTTTTCTTAAGCAGAAGAAAATTAAACAAAATTTAAAATAAAATCCCAGAAAGGGAATGCAGCTCAGTGGTAGAGTGCCTAAGCATGCACAGGCCTTGAGTTCCATCCTTGGCACTGCAAAATAAAACCCCAAAAAGTCCTTGTGTAAAGGACTTTTTAAATTAATTCTGTTTTCAAAATAAATAAAAACTGTGGTAATAAACCTCCAAAGTGTATTGTCCTATAGTTTCCCTTTAATATTGTAATTGATGAAATTACAGGCAATTAAACTATTAATTAGAAATCTGCCTTGATGAAAAGCAGAGAGGAAATAAACAACTTCAGTGGTAGCTTCAGACATATTTACACTTAAAATCAAAGCTTTTGTTAAGTTAAATCAGAGAGAGCTGCTTAGCATAAGAAAGAGTTAACCCTTGCTTAGGAGTGTCCTTTTTTTTTTTTCAAAGAGGTTTGTTGGAAAAATACTTGGCAAATCTGCCTTTAAAAGCAAATGCAAAAATATTGTAACTGCACTTTCTACAGCCTTCATTAGGAAATTTAGCTGATGGTAAAGAAATCATGGTTGTCCAAACAATAAGCACACCACATTTTACAGCTATCAAGAGAGAAATAACCACTTTACAATTTTATAGTGAGTGTTCTTTTGCATATCGTAGTGTGTGATGTCTAAGAATAATTAGTGTACAGATAGGTTAATAATGTCTATTTGTTCCATCTTTCCAAAAGAATATAACAAAACCCAAGGTTTTATTAGCTTACAAAACTTACACTGGACTGAGTAGCCAAACATTGCAGCTCATGTAAAGAACAATTTTTTAAAAGAAACAAAGTAAAAGAACAACTAAATATTCATGGGTGTGAATATTTTTTTTTAATATCTGTAAGCGCTGGGTTCTTGGTTAAGTCTGTGACAGTAATAAGCGTGAGTGGGCAGCTCTTTTCCCTCTGTCACTCAGCAACTTTTACACAAGTACTTTTCCCAGTGCTGTTAAAGGACTTCTGGGTCTATGTCACCTGCATTAAAATGAGAAAGGAAAAGTATGTCAAGAAACTATGCCCTGCTTCTGAATAGCCATGAACTCAGCAGGTCAGCTTCCTCAAAGTAAGAGCCTACCACAAACTGATTTCAAAAACTATTTAACCCTAGACCAGTGTGGTGGTGCACACCTGAAATCCCCATACTCGGTAGGCTGAGACAAGAGGGTCACCATGAGTTCAAGACCAACATGGGCTGCATAGTAACATCTTGTCTCAACCTCCCCCCAGGATTACTTCATTCAGACAAACTGAGCCATTCTAGGCAAATGACACACAATCTGCTGTCAGTTCCTGAAGATCTAGTGCATAAACGCTAGTGTGAAGAGTTACAAAGACAGAAAAACACAGATTTTATAATTATGAAATGAGTTGATTTTGGGGTCCATAGAAAGGAAATGCCCTTCTCCTTTTATTTTTTCACTAGCATGTCTTTCTTCTTGTCTTTTTTGTTAATTATTACTGTTTTGCACTAAATTTTTAATTTATTCAATTCATTTGACTCTTTGCTTACTTTTAAAATTTTGAAGTGTCAGAAAATCTGTGTATTCTTTTCAAAGTTCAGTTTTGTATGAGAATCAATATATAATCTTTGTTAATAATTGTTTCCATGCCTTGATAAGCAGATTTTGCTATTCAGTCTTATGTCCATTTCTTCCAAAATCTATATAGCATTTATCTTATTGAGATATCAAAAAGTCTCTAATCCTGAAAAGAGATTTTCAGAAAACATGTAATTAAGACAGGAAGATAGAATTTATTCCACTTTTTATAATATAGCATGACCATAATAAAAATTGCTTAGAGTTGATTGTAGGAGCACACACCTGTAATCCTAAAACTCAGGAGATTGAGACATGAGAAGGATCCTGACTCAAAAAACAAACAATAAAATGTAAGAAGGAAGGAAGGAAGGAAGGAAGGAAGAAAGGAAGGAAGGAAGGAAGGAAGGAATGAAGGAAGGGAAGGAGAGACAGCGGGAAGAGAAATTGCTTTATCCAGAAAGTATTCAGCAAAGCTCTTTGGTATCTATGATTGCACATACCTAATAATTCTTACCTCTTTTAATCACTCTCATAGTTTAAGAAGAAATATCACATAACTAAAGGTATTTTGTACATCTAAATTCACAGACTTCTCAAATTTTGTAATGTAGCAGCAATAATACCTAATTACTCTACTTTAAAAGAAGTTTTGAATTTTATTTCTTGAAAACTCACATGTGGTTATCTAGAGAAAAACATATGAGCTAATAGGGTGAGTCTGGAGTGTATTCCCAGTTCTACCAGTGACTCAGACTCTGCCCTTTTACTTTCATGGGCCTTATTTTTTCATCTCTAAAAAAAGGAGATTACTGTTTGGCAATTATTCCTCCCAAAAGAAAAACTATCTCACACTGTCTGGACATGTATGAAGGCCACGCTGTGTCTAACTTCTCAGTTTGGTTCATCCACCTTTGTTAGGAAATGTCCGTATTACAAAGGAAAAACACTGCACTTGACTTCAACTTAACGTGCTCTCCATCTCAGCTACTCCCAACCCTTCCTCCAAACACAGCTCACAAAACCCACATTTGTATTGCTGAAATAAAATTCACATTTGCCTCTTATTTGATATCTATACCTTCTGCTATTATGTCTCATAAACTTGATTATCTGCTCTAAGGAGGACTAAAACCCCAAGTTCCAAACTCCGATTTCCACAAATAAGATTTAAAATTGATTTCTAAAATTCTTTTGTATCACAGAGCCATAGTTCTATTGAATCTAGTATCTTGGATTAAATTATTCCGCATAATGGTCTCTTCTGCCCTAAGATTTTTCCACTCTACTTCATCCTCCCAACTCTTCCTTCAGCCCGCATCGGGCCTGTGTGTCCCAGAGGACTGTCTCACGATGACCCCACTGTCCGGTGAGAAGCTCACAGCACTTCTGCACTGTCCTCCTGATGGCTGAGCCACAGGCACTGCGAACATGAGCAAGCCCAGTGCTTGTTCTACAGTGTGTGAATTTGTTCAACAATCGATGATTTTCTCTCTTTTTGAGAACGATGTGGCCCAATATAAATAGAGCAATAAACTTGAGTTGAAGGAGAATAAGAGAATGTTTGAAGCCATGTAGCTCTCCATAACGTAGATGTGCAGGATGTTCCAACTTTCAACATTTATTGCATGTCTGTAGGTGCTTTATGATATGACTGGCAATGCACTAGTTGTTTAACATGTTTCTAGCATCAAGGGACTTTAAATAGTACTTGTCATTTGCTTAAAGGGAAAAAAAAATCTAACGAGTGTTGCCACTGAAATAAAGAATCAGCATAAGGGTCTCCACAGTTCCCATATTCTATAGTACGATAGAACCTTTTTCAATGATCAGAACTTTTTTCTTTTCTGTTTCTAATAATTGGATTACAAATGGATGACCTATGAAGCCAACCTCAGAAACTATTTTAATAATAAAACATTCCATCTGGGTGCAGTGGTGCATGCCTGTAATCCCAGCACTAGGGAGACTGAGGCGGGAGAATGGCTGTGAGTTTGAGGCCAGCCTGGACTACATAGTAAGGCCTTGTCTCAAAAAAAAAAAAAAAAAAGAAACAGAAAAGACATTCTCTCAGAATTGGGGCAAACTTATTCCATCATTTTATTCATAAGAAAACTGCTGCTAGAAAAATGAGAGTAGCAGAGCCCATGCTGATTTACTTTCACCAGGTTAAACCTGGTCATCATAAAAGACGGGCTTCTAAGACAACTGACATCTTCTTAATGTTTCTAAGCAAGGCACTGTTTACCTCGCAGTAATACTGAATTAATGTTAGTTGTATAAGATGAAACCAAGTCCGTGCAATTGAGGAAAAGCTGCAACTTGTTGAATTCTCAGTCATTTGCAGAAGGCTGTCCCCTGCTGCCCTCTTAGTCGCCCTGGGCACACCTCCTAACTTCCAAGACTCTAGCAGGCACACCTGGGCACAGTGCTAAGAGGCTGCAGATCCCCCAGCTCCCTGTGAGCCCAGCCGGCTCTCCCAGCCTCCCTGGTCTTTGTTCCCTGTGCTCCAGTTGAGATTCTAGGCCAACTGGCAGCACAGGAGGGGAAGAATCAGCACATCTCGACTGCATTAAACCTTCATCCTAGCCCGTTGGCTTGGTAAACCTTGATGTTGGCTTTGTTCTCTTTTTTTCAAGCATGACAAACAAGTGGCTTTTCTTTTTCTCTTTAATGATTCTTTCAACAAAAAGGGATCATTTAGGGCTTTCTCCAGGGCTGATAGGTGTTTCCATTTAATGAGGTTTTTATTAGACTGTATTGGCGTCTCTGAAAAGAAATTACAGGCAGCAAACAGCTGATAATAGAATAAGACTGGAAGAAACAATAACCAAAAGAGGGAAAAAGGAGCGTGGCAGCAGATGCACACGCGGTGGCAGGGGGATCGGATGCGGCTGCCATTCCCCCTTGGTCATCATTGTGCTAGCAGAAAAATGAGCGTGGGCACTTATGTGCCAGTTACGTGCGCGAGAAAGATACGGCTACAGATACACACTCAGCCCCGCTGCCATCTGTGGAGCAAGAGGGGTGGCGAGCTCAGTCTAGACAAAGATGAGTGAAGCTCAGAGTGCCGGTTTACAAGGGCTGGTCGGTTACCATGGAAACTAATTGGAGCTAATAAGTAAAGGGACATTTTAACTGTAGGAGCAGAATCGGAGGGGCCATTCTTCAATATCACCATTACCTATGATTAATCTTTCGTTTTGGGGCCGTCCTCACTTAATTCCTGTGATGAAACTGTTCCCTCTGCGTGCAGCCTCACGCTGCTCATCCTGGCTCTCCAGTGCGGGCTATCCTCCTTTAGAAGGAGCTGTGCTTTAGGTTTAGATCTTCCAAGATAGAGTCAATTTCACTTTTTTCCCCCCTCTTAAAAAATAAACTGTTTGCAGATGGCAAGGAGAAAGGAAGGGAAGTAATGGAAAATTCTTAACTTCTAAACTGACGCTCTGCCGAGCACGAGAGCTGGCTACTAGAGAGGAGGGGGCTGGGACCTTATCCTGCAGCACCAGCTTCAGGTTTTGGTTTGAGTTGATTTTTCCCTAACAAAAGCATTTTAGAACAACAAGGAAAAATGTGTCTTTGTGGCCTCACTTTATGACGCTTTTGAAAGGTAGCATGTTCGCAGCACACAGCAAGCCTTAAGATCAGCACAAACAGCCATGATCTACTGCTTACCTGTATTTTTTATTTTCCAGCAAGAATTAAATGGGGTAAATGGCTGGAGTTATCAATAAAAGAGTAGTAGTCACTGAGATCTAATGAGGTAGAGCAAAATGTTCATATTAAAAAACCATTTTGAAGACTAATGTAGGTCAGAGCCAGGCCTGTCAGAGAAATGTCTTATAGGAAGAAGTTACAAGCACGGGGTTGATAAAACATATTGATTTAACACCTTTACAGTTTCTTAGGTTTTACTTTTGTAACTCAATTTATAGTTTAAGAGAATACAAACTACCTTAACAATGTCTCCGGGGTCTTCAGAATCTATGCAGTTGAGGTAATCCAGATTTCCAGACATGGGTCTGGTTGGATTAACCACTCCCTCAAAAGAAAAAAAAAATTACTTTACAATAATTGGAGCTATTAAAATTTTATGGTGCCTCAGGGAAGTTTAGCCCTGTTCTGCCACTTGCCATTGTTGAAAATGCTTGTGTTGATTATGTCTCTGGATTTAGGTGATTAGAAGTAGTGGCTCAGTGAATATACTTTGCATTGTGCAACAGACACCTCATAATCATTTTGAGAAGAAAGTGAGCAAATGAATCAGGACAGGAACGTTGAAGTCTCTTTTTTCCTCCTTGTTCCTCGAATATTAATTTTTGAAAGAAAAAAATCACCACGTGAAATAATAGTGCTCTAATCCTGTGCTTCAAAAAATTCTACCAGGAACATTTTTTATTTTTATTGTTGTTATTTTGGTACTGGGGGGTTGAATTTAGGGCCTCACACAAGGTGGGCAAGAGCTCTACCACTGAGCCACATTTCCAGCTTTATATTTAGATTTCTTAATATATCACATAAAAATTCTCCAAAAAGAAAAAAAAAATACCCTGCTAGTCATCTCACTGTATCTAGATACAAATATAATGTTATTTGTAATATTCCTCCTCCAAGTATTAGATGCCTACTGATAGTCTAAGTTTTAATGCTTTAGGCAAATTTAAGGTGGTTTTTGTTGTTTTTCTCAAGCAGTCCTTCTAGTTTAAAAGGAAAAAATTCAAAAAGCATAATATTTAAAACACTGACTTCCAACAGACATTGTCAGGGAGTTGATTGTGCTTAAAATTTCTGTTTTCCCTTTAAGATTGTCAAAATTCCTTAGATATCTGATAAGATTTTTGAAACAGTAAGATTTTGCTAATACTTAATTTCCAAATATCTTCTTAAAGTACTTATAAAAAGCATAGCCATTTTCTGGTTCAGACTGCTATCCACGTAATTAGTTTTATAAAATAGTTCAGAGAGCTGAACATTTTTTTCACGTGAGAAGTTTTGAAATGACCAAAAATTGAAAACATTTCAAAGCAAAATTGTTAATGAACTGTTCGAGCTATACAGACATTATAAGTGCAATTAACTAGAAGCCAATAAAAATAATCAATGACAGAGTGCAGCCCTCTGGTACCAAGTGCTTTTACAAAGCGATGTCTGTGAAAGCAGCAAGTGATTTTAAAAGCCACCTTTCTCTATGGGAGCGCGTGCTATTTTACAGGAGTAGGAGCCAGCGTGATTTTCATTGACTGTTTCTGAAGTGAAGCCTGTAGCCTGTAGCCAACGAGGAAGCGCAGCACAGAGAAGACAAGTTCCTGCTCCCGGCTGCGGCCCCCACTCGCGCTCCCAGACTGTTGGAGGCAGCCGCGATCTAATCAAAGGCAGGTAGGAGTTTAGATTTCAAAATGTAGATGTCACATTTCAGTGCAAACGACTCCCACATTTAACACTTTATCAGCATGACAGGATGAATCTTTTATCTCCTGTGGGGGGAAAGTGGCTTGCTGAGAAGATTGCCCTCAATAGACTGGCTGTAAAAGATGGTTAGTGTCTCTGGGCATCCTACCGAGGGTCCTCAGCATCCCCGGGGGACACGGGGAGCTGTGAAAAGTAACGCACAACTGGTCACCAGAATAATTCATTCCCTCTACCTTCCCTTTAGCACCTCCCACTCCTCCTCTTTTTATAGCAGTCCTTTCTCTCCGAAAATCTCAGGTTACTTGGCTGGGAGTTCTCAGACCTCCCGTTCCAGCCCTGCCCGCAGCCTCCAATCCGTAGGAGACACCCAGCCCCAGCGATTGGATTGGGCAGCCCGTCTTGACACACCACCGCGCTGAGTGCTCGAGGACGTGTTTCAACAGATGGTTGGGGTTAGTGTGTGTCATCACATTCGAGTGGGGATTAAGAGAAGGAAGGCTGCCTCGCTGGAGCTGTGTGGTCCTCTCCAAGTGAGAGTTGCAAGCAATACAACTCCTTTGCTTTCGGGAGAAGAGGAGGGATTCATTTTCAGCAGCCGCAAGGAAAGCAGTTTTTTCAGGTAAAGTAAAAGACATTGAATGCTTCTCTCTCTTTCACCGTACTTTTGAATGGAATGCTAGCACAGCACACTTGTCACAGGCAGTGGCCGCTGTCCTATCAATGCTACTATTGTCCGGCTGACGGATAACAGTGCACATAACTTGATGCTTGGCTGTAGTTCTAGAACTAACGCTTCTCATGCTTTGCTTTTGAAGGTGTAGCTGAGAAAATGTCCTTTGCAGCAGTGTTTGTGACCTTTCAGGTCTCCGTTTTAGACTCAAAACAGTAAGTGTAAATTGCTCAGAAAAGATGGGTGAGGCCAAGAAAGCATTTAGTTTAGCTTTCAGAGTTAGGATTGTGTCAAACTGTTCCATTATTACTACTCAATTCATAAAAATTCTTTCAAGAGTCTATTCCTGAGGTCCTGGCAGAGATGGAAATGCTTTGTTAACTGACTTGTGCAAGATAGATTGTGTCTGATTTATGATGGAGCAAAGTGTTTTTTAAAAAATCTTCAGATTGGCTCTAAAGTTTGAAAAGTCCTCAAGAGAAGAGGCTACCTTCTCAGCAGCAAAAAAAAAAATCAGCTTTAAAACTCCAGCAAATAAGGCTGGGAGCTGGAAGAAAAGCAGAAGAGAAGGAAAGAGGAAAATGCTCTTTAACATAGCTCTCTTGCAGCTGCAGGGGGAGCAGATGGAGTTAATTCATTTGCAGATCTGTCTGTGAAAGTTTTACAAGTAGTCATGAAAAACTAAAGTAGCATATCTGCAATGGATCATTAGAGTCACTACATTTATAGGTTTTAAACAAGCTATCTGAAGTGTTAATTAAATGTAAATGGATGTTCAGCCTGGGTTATAAACAAACAAATAAAAAAGTTTTAATTATAAATTAGTCATTGGAAAGTAATGGTCATCCGGTGCCTGAACAGCACAAAATGAGCTGTCATCCTCTGCGTGAGCAACACTCTGGCCAGGGCACCCACCGAGATGAAACCGAACAGAAAGTGTAGCAAGCAGGTTTATTTGTGCTGCTTAGTTTGAGGTACAAACAGGCCTGTAAAACAGATGCCCTGTTTTTACAGGGATCAAAAAGTGAAATTTTCATTTTTCAAATTTTTGAGCAGGATAGCTGAGCCTTGAGTTACTTCCTTTGCCATCTAAGAGACTGGATTACTTTTCTGCACAGTGTGCACTTACCTGTGGCGTAGCAAGAATTCTTGCTTTTCCTGGACTTGCACACTTGGCAGAGAAACCCGACACGGCCCTCAGCCTTTGCAGGTGAGATGTTCTGTGAATGACACTGTATTAAGTTATTCTGAAGTAAGAGCTGTTTGGTAAACTGAATAACAGGATTGATAGTGCTTTCTGATTTCAGTATTCAACTGCAGAAAGAGACTTCATGTTTCAAGTTGTGATATATATGTATATATATATTATATATATATGATATATCAGATATATATAATTAGTCATAGTTGATTTCTCTTCAATCTTCTTTTTAAAAAAGTTAAAATTAAAACAATATTTTAGTATAATGTTTAGTTGCTACTCAGAATGTTCTCTGGTTATAGTCTGAAAAATCTTCTCCAGTGAGAAAATAGCCTCATAAATAACCAAGCGATTATTCCGACTGAGTATTATCTGATTCCCAATATTACATAACCAAAATAGGACTTAGTTCAGAAGCTTTGGAATTCCAGTCATTCCATTTTGGCTTTACAATGGAACTGGAGTTTTTAAAAAGGCAGAAAGGCAAACTAATATATTGTGTTGTCAGGATCATGATTTGGGCAGCATGGAGTAGGCAAGGTGCTAGCTACCCATGCCAATTTCACCACTGTAGAAACATTTCAGCGAACACAAAGCCCCTGCTCACAGGCCAAGTTCCGCACATGAGATGCAGTGTCATGGCATCCTAACAAAGGCAAGGTGCAGTTCAAAAGTGAAGGCCCACCAGCTCCTGTCCCTGCAGCTGTAGACTCATCGCAAGCTGCCTGTGCAGGGTTTTGACAATATGGGAAAATTCTCCAAATCAGTTGTGCAAAGGATGAGACAAGAAGGGAAAAAAAAAAAAAAAAAAAGAAACGTTGAAATATAACAAAACCACACTTTCAAGAAGGAAAGTTTTTGTTTTGTTCTGTGAACTGAGCTTGCTTAAAAGACAGTGCCCACAGGATAATCTCAGGTTCTGGTCCAAGTCTAAATCTCCCATTCCAGATGGTAAGCATTCACGAGACTTATTTACGGTGACTCCTACATACCTCAGTTTGACATTTGCTTTCTTCCTGACAGTGCCTGTGCTGATAACATATGAAGTTCCCATCAGTACCCTAACAGCTGTAAAAGTGTTTGAACACACGAGTACCCCTCCCTCCCTCCCTCTCTCCTTCCCTGTCTTTCTTCCAGGGACAGGAAGCTGGGTTTGGGGTGGGAAGACGGTCTCTTCATGGTGGCTGCATCCTTCTCTCTAGTCATGTTTTAAGATGATGAATTTTAAGATGATCTGAAAATCTGACTCATGAAGTTTGCAAAACTCATTTTTATGGTTGGGAGGAGAATATTAACGTAAATCCTGGTATTGACAGACATATGGCAGATCTCTAGTGTGACCTTCATTGAAGAACTCCAAGAGTTCCTCTGTTTCCTTCTTAAGGAAATTTGTGTGATACCAGATTGTCATGGGCACGTCCATGATCACAGTTGAGACCTACAGAAAGTGGGACACTTTATTTCCTTTCCCAATTATGAATCCCTCTAGGAATAGATAGAGAAATGGTTCTTCTGTTTTAGATTTAAACACATTTATTCTTTAAATCCATAAAGCGGGATTTCTGATACAGAGGTATATACAGTATTGAGATTTCTCCAGTCATTGCCATGTGGAAGAGGCCAACAAAGGGGTCAGGTTAGGGCATCTGGTTCTTTTCTCTGTTTGCAGTATTTTTGTATGTACTGCAAGGAGGAAATTTAAGGCGATTAACCTTTTTATAAGCTGACTCTAAATAGATTATTATTTTTATCATCATCTTTACAGACATTGGGTAAAACAGACACATGTATAAAATTAAATTTACGGCCATGTGGTAAATTCACCTGTATTTTAGGTTAGAGCCATGAAAAAACAAAAAAACTCAAAAGAAAAAAATGTTTTAGTGGAAAAAATTGGTCCTGAAATATGTTTCTTATTTAAAACATTTTCAGTTCACTTTCACAGTGGTCCACTGCGTAGGTCATCACCGCAGCTTCCTAGCTGATTCTCTTTGCCTCTATTTCTTTTCTTTCTCTTTTCCTTCTGTTCCTCCTCTTCTTCCTCTCCTCCTCCTCATGCACACTAAGCCCGTGCTGTACCACTGAGCCGCACTGTGCTGTACCATAGAGCCCACATCTCCCGCCTCTGGCCACCACTTGTGCCCTGAGCTTTCTTAAATCCCCACTTCCCTCAGAGCATTTCTTGTTTGCCAGCTACCACGTGGGACCTCACTCCTACAGGACAAAGTTCAGGCTTCCAGTCAGTTTGCTGGCTCCGGTATTTGGCCCTAGCTTTCCTTCCAAAATCTATGACTTCAGGAATCTACACTCGCCTCCAGCCAAGGTGGCCAGATTATGTCTCCTTCTGCCAGATCTTTTCTCTTGACCTCAACCTCTTAGCTTTCTAGTTTCTTGTCTATAAATTACACTTGTCCTCATATACGTGGTTCCCTCTGATTCTGGATGCAAAGGCCTGTGTGTGGAATGTACCTCCTGATTCATCCTCATCCATTTATGCATCTTTCAGAGTTCTAGCTGTAGTTCCCACCTCCTCCTAAAACCTCTCCTGCTGCTTCTCTTCTAACCATGTTTTTCTTCTCTCGATGCTGGTCTTTAGTCGTGTATGGATTACTCTTAGCACAATTACCTTATATATTTTTATATTTCATTATGATTGGCTTTTTTATCCCTTGACTCTTAAAGTACAGTGACAGGGACTAACCTGGTACCTTTCCATGCCACAGGAAGACACTAGTAAATGTGTTTGACTAATTCAAACAGTCAGGGCTCTTTCCTTGCTGGAGTTACTCTGCTCAAACCTTAACCAGTGCTTGTAGCTTCTGTCCTGTCCACAAGAGGTAAGGAAAAAATGATGACATTCAGTTGGTTTTATTTTTAAAAACCATAGAGAAAATGTCACTTAAACAGAACTTGAAATTATTGTTCAAAATTAGGTTGAAGTATTATATGAAAAATCCCCCATTTATTTTGGCTTTCTGTGACAATGACAGAAGTTCTCTCTCTTGGCTGCCCTCTAAGATATAAAATGCTAAATATAAGTTTGGTGCAGTAGAGTACAAGCTGTAGGTCCAAAAAGACCTGTGTTTTAATCTGGAGATGACACCTCACTAGCTCTGTGGGCCTCTCTTCCTCCTCTGTATAAAATGTGATAAGGATGCATGGCTGAGAAGTTGTGAAGAAAACAGGGAAACCTAGGTTAGTGAATGTCCAATATTGGATGTCCAGGAAATGGGGGACAGAGAAGGTTGGCAGGTGTATATGTTGATACAGATCTAGGATACAGGCATGAATTCATCTTGGTTAAGTCAGCTGTATTTTCCACTAAGATTTTCTTCTGCCTCCAAAGGAAGGGGAACCAGGTGAGGGAAAAGGAATTTGTGTTAATAGATCTGGAAGGGCAGTTGCCCCCAGTGATACTCCTGGCAGGGAGGAGCAGTGCTATGGCTCTTGGGCTAAGGATAACGAAGAGCAGGGATGGCCAATAGTGCTGTAGGGGAACAGAGAGTCAGTCGGTGGACCCCAGCAGGGAGGTAGATTCACCTAGAGCCATGAGCTCCTCTTCCCTCCTCCTAGCACACTGCTTGGGAAGAAATATTACCTTGACAAAACACTGTGGAAAGTCAAGCTTCTAGAATTGAATGGCAAAACTGGACACCATTTAGGCAAGACAAAAGAGGCTTAGAACCTTTGCCATTGGTCACCTCCAAAGCACACAAGCTAAAAGCTGTCATTTTGAGTCCTGCCTGTCCTGAGAGTCTGCACCCACCACTAACCACTAAACCTGCAGTAACCTTTTCCCCACTAGGACAACAGACTAAGCAATTTTTTGAGGTACTGGGGATTGAACTCAGAGCCTTGCACATTCTGGCCAAGCACCATACCACTGAGCTACATCTCAGTCCAGCAATTCCTTACCAAAGCACATAATGTCATTTGGGAAATATGTTCTTAGACACTGGTCACTTGAGTTTCCATCATCAGTCTTAGAATAGATCCAAGGATATTTCTTCTGGACCTGATCATCTGATCTGCACCTGCTATATATGTCACTGGTACTGCCCAGGATGGGGCATGGAGTGCTGTTTCTGCACACTTCAATCTTACCAGCCAAAATGGATACAGAACTTTCAGACATGTATTAGCACTAACAGTACATAATTTCACCCTCAGCCAGAGCAGCCAAGCCAGTCTACTTTGTCCTCAAAATACACAGACCATATAGTTGTGTATAACAGTGTACTAAAACTTCGCTAATTAAAGCACAGAGGTGGTTTTTTTTTTTTTTTTTTTTTTTTTTTTTCTTTTTTGAGACAAGATCTCTCCATGTGGTTCAGGCCAGGCTTGAACTTATTATGTAGCCCAAGTTGATCTCAAACTCACAGCAATCCACCTGCCTCAGCCTCCTGAGTCCTGGGATAGCAGGTGTGCACCACCTCATCCAGCATAGCTTTCCACAGTATTTTCAAAGTAAAAAACTCCAGATCACAGAACTACTTCTAAAATGTGAGTCTAAGGGAGTCAGATATAACCACCTTTTAACTTAGAGGATAAGGCTGCTGATAAACTTCTACGATGTAAAAATGAAAGTCACACTGTTTCTGAACGAAGAGTCTTAATTGTCAAAGGTTGAATATCTCATAAATAATCTACAAATTTCAAGGGATGCTAATCAAATTCTAAAGTGAGATTAGGAATTGGTGAAAGGAGCAAAGTTTGAGAATTGGCAAGAGTGAAGATGACTCTTGTTGAATGTAAAATAAAAAAGATCCTAAAGCTTACCTGGATAATAAATGTATAAGCAAGCCTAGACACTTTTGTAGGAGAAACACATCATTTTAAAAAGACTTGTCTTACTGGGCATGGTGGTGCATGCCTGTAATCTCAACACTTCGAAAGCTGAGGCAGGAGGATCACTGCCAAGTTTAAGGCCAGTGTGGGCTACATAGTGAGCTCAAGGCGAGGCTGAACTACATAGTGAGACCCTGACTCAAAAAAGATGTCTTTTTTGGTATAAAATGATAGTAACTGGGTTTTCTCTCACTAAGAAATTGACTGATGTAGATACCCATTGATCTACATGTAATTCTGCTTTTTTTTATATATTGAGATACTACTAGTTTTGTTGCCAGAATTAACTAGTTTTTGAAAAATTACTGTGTTCTATGGTGTCTTCTATCTGCAGATAGGACTGCTAATATAGGAACTTTTCCATGTCCTAGAATATAAAGAAAGCCCGAAACAAGATTCTTTCAAGAGCACATGAAGTTCCTTCTGCATTTCTTTGGTGAAAAAGCCCAAAATTACTTGATCTAGGTGTCTTCCCTACTATATAAGCTATAGTAACAAATCCTTAATAATCAAAATAGCAACCTGAATTGTGGCAAGCTTGTCTGTTGTCTAGTTTTGGGGTATTATGTTTTAACTCATAGGTCACCCATGCCACATTAATTTTGTATTCGTTTTGTGTGTGTGTGTGTGTGTGTTTTTGAGACAGGGTTTCACCATGTAGTTCAGGCTGGCCTTGAACTTATGGTCATCTTCCTGTTTCAGCCTCTCCAGTGTTGGGATTACAGGCATGCACCACTACACCTGGCCTGCCATATTAATTTAAAATTAATCAAGGTTAGTCTCTTACAAGGTATTAGCTATACCAGAGTCATGGTGGGCAAAAAAAAGATTCACTGCATTCAGAGTGTGTGTTTATCAGTGTTACATTTGAAGCACGCACCTGTGGATATTATCTTCAGACTCATACTACTAATATGGCTTGGCACCCAAATCAATTTTCTACAATGTAATGTTCTCTAAATAGACTTCCTGCCACACGACGCCTCCTCCTTAACCTTGGCCTGCTAGCAATCAATCTTCTCCTGGGGAGAATGTTCCCGTAAACAAATGTGCTCCGTGGTACCCCAGAGTTTCTTGAAACTCCAGCTTTTAACTTTCACCTTGCAAGCAGGGCATCCCAGAAAAGCGAGGCCCCTGCAATTCATGTCCTCCTTTTTCTCTTTTGAGAGCTCCATGCTGGAGAGAGACAGGAAGGTGCTGTGAATATTTTTCCCACAGCACATCAGAGGTTTCATGCAAGCTGTCAGATTCCTTTGCATATGTGATGTCTGCAATTAGTGAAGGAGATTTGGGGAAGGTGCTCGGTACCAAGTACCCTAAGGCTCCACTTACTCGCAGCATCTCTAGGGTTCTACAGACCAGCGAAGGTTCCGGCCACACAGAATCAGTCAAAGAGCACAGGCCAGAGCCAGCTGTGCCTGAACTGAGAACTTCCCATGTGTGTGCCTTTACCCTATGACTTCCTTCTAATGCAGACAAGAACACAAAACAACACAGGGCACGGTCCCTGTCCCAAAGGCAGATCCAGGTTATCTGTGAGAGGAAGACATGCATACAAGAATTTTTCAGTAGACATGCAAAGAATTTTGTGTTTAAGCATCAGTTATTAGTACTGATTAGATAAAAGGGGTGTTAACGGAGGCCCCTAGGAGGAGCTGGATCCTGAGCTGGGCCCACTTTGCATTGAAAGGGGGAGCCAGAGATGCATCAGAGCAGGCCTTCATCTTCATCCCTTCCAAACCTCAAGGTATCAAACAATTTATTTACCACTGTGGGGATGTTAACTGCCAAGCCAGCTACATCTTTCTTTCCACCCTGGGAAAAAGAGCTGTTTCTAGCTGGGTGCTAGAATGAGGCTATCCACGTTTTTTTTTAATAGAGGACTTGCAAAAACACAGTGTGAATGTACAATAAATGGAGTCACTTAGGCAGAGCAAAAAGGAAGAAAGGATGGGGAAGAATGATTGAAGAAAAGAAAGAAAACAAGAGAAAGGAAAGTTCCAACCTTCCCTTCTCTCTATTTCATGGTCTTCTCTTCTATAAAGATTTCGGGTCATAGCTAGATCAGATCAGATTGTAGAGTGTCATTTTCAAAAAGGAAGGGAACAGAAAGACATAGAGAGGCAGAGAGACAGAGAGAGAGGAATTGGGAAGATTCCTAAAGCCCAATCTTTTTTTTATTTTTTGAGAGTCTTAACTACATACCATGGCTGACCTCAAACTCACAGTCCTCCTGCCTCAGCCTTCTGTGTGCCACCAAGCCCAGCTCCAAAGTCTAAATTTTAAAAAAGAGTTTATTCCTGTTGATGTGTTGGGCATGAGAAAAGAATAGAAGAAATGCATAACAAAATTAAGTCAAATGAAGGGGCAAAGATGACACTGAATTGCCAGCAAGCCCAGGACACAGCGGGATGGTGACTCTCCCCTTAAGGAGATGACCGAGGACAGGTTTCATTTGGTAGCATTACAAAGCTCCACAGTGACAGTGCTCATTATACAGTGAATGTTCACTGGTTACGGACTACATGTGGGGAAAGCCTGTAATGGGAACATGGATAAATATAAATGTGTGCCAGTGTTTAATAATATAACTGAAACAGATAAAATATAATTTTCAGATCACTGGTAAACATTGGACAGAGTACACAACTTTTTTTTAATAAGACATACACCTCCTTAAATAAAAAGGATATTTTCTCAGATTTAAAAATAATGGTCGGCCAAGTAAAAGTCTAACGCATCTAACTTTGAGGATGCTATGAATTTTTCAAATCAAAACAATAAGCTGCTTTTGTGGAACACCCATAATTCTTTTCCTTCAGCTATAGATAGTTTGGTAGAGAGAGACATAAATTCTAAAAGGAAATCTAAAGCCAAGGAGAGATGGAATATTTAAATTGCCTCAGCTTGTAATCTCAGATTTTATCTTGGAAGAGGTTGATGGACATCCTCTTACAGAATGAATGAATGACATATTTTACAAGTGATAAATACACTCCCTTCACTCTAAAAACTATTTTTAAAAAACCATCATTAAAAAAATTTTAAATTGTCACATGATAATGGTATATAGTCAAGCAGTATGCAGTGACATTTTGACACGTGTATACAATATGTAACCATTGAACTGGTGCAGTAACACACAGACAAGATCTCCTGGCCTTGGGTACTGCACTCAATCATTCTGATCACAGGTCTACCTCTTCTCAGGCCAACCATTCTCAATTTTAAGATTTGGGAAGGCTTTCTCCACTCCCCTGGCTTTCTCTTCTATCATCTCTTGCTTTGTCCTTTTTTTTTTTTTTTTTTTAAATCTCCACCACATCATTTCTAGGAAATAGAGGATCCATTCTTTAGTTCAGTACTCTAACTCAGTGGCCAGTTTCCGGATGAGGTGTGGATTTATCAGAAGGAGACAACTGTGTTTGCCATTTCATATTCTGCCACTGTATGTGGGGGGCCATGTGCTTGGGTGAATAGAGAGCTTAAATCAGTCAGCTGCAGAATTGGAAATAGTTCTGTTGCAGAAAATGTGTAGGAATCGCTTCATCTGTGGAGATTCAACAGTATTTGGTTCCCCGAAAGGGACGTGGGTTCCATTCAAGTTTTTAATGAAGACTTTGGCCTGTGCTTTCACCCCAGTGAATGTTCTGAACCATATTCTCTGGTTCCTGCGAGAGAAGTGCCAGCCAAAGCCCAGCACCTGTAATCTGTTTCTCACAATTGCCAGGCCTGAGGATCTGACTGACATGAGCAAGATTATTTGAAAGCCATTAACGGCTGGCAGCCGACTTGTTGAGTCTGCCGTGCTCTGGACATAATACATAAGTGCCTCGCTTAGATCAATAAACATAATTTGCAGTAGGAACAAAAGTTGGGCTTAGATCACCAGCTTAACACTAGGTCTCTTCATTCAGCACTCAGTAAGCTGTGTCACTGAGCGTGTGTGTGTGTGTGTGTGTGTGTGTGTGTGTGTGTGTACTGGGAATTGAACCTAGAGCCTTCAGACTGAGCTGTATCTTCAAGTTTTTAAATTTATTTTAGCCAGGCCTCACTAAATCTCCTTTCCCAGGCTGGCCTCAAATTTGGGCTCCTCATGCCTCAGCCTGCCAGAGTACTGAGATAACAGGCATGCACTACCCTGCCCAGTAGACATACGTCTCCGTCTGGAACTGAAATGATGAAATGTGAGCGGATTATTTCTGAATTTAATTTCATACATCTAAATTTGGATTTCAGTTCACAATCTTACTCCTGACCTTCTAGGCCTATCTTGAGGGTGTAAATACTTGAACTGGAGAAGTGTGGACCTCGTAAGAAAATAAAAATAAGTAGACAAGTAGGAAGAACCGTATGTTCGGTCACAGACTCGTCTTCTTGACACAAGAATAAGGACAGTGCTGGATGCTGATACACACTTATCAATTCCAGCACTCGTAAGCTGAGGCAGGATTAGCAAGAGTTCAGGCCAGCTTGACCTACATAGCAAGAGCCTGTCTAAGTAAAGAAAGAAAATAAAAGATTTAGGACAGAAAAAATAAATTATACAGAAAACTCCATGTTTATCCATCATTACTCTCATTAACCATTTGCTATAAAAATTCCTTTCTACTAATCTACCGTGGATTCCCCATTGAAGTCTGAAAGTGATGACATTGAAGACACTTACGATGGCTTCTGTCGCAGCCACGTCTTCTTTGGAAGCTTACAATAGCCCTGGCTGTGTTGTGTCTGGTGACAAGTAAACCCTATTTCGTGTGGGCAAAAGAACAAACTAAACTGTGCACTTGACTTAGTAGTCCCTTGATAACTTTTCAAGACTTAGACAACACTGTGTGCTCCCAGCAATGAGATGCGATTTGCTGAGCACTGGCAGAGACGCTGTAGCTAGGAAAGAGCGCTGTGCTGTGGTGCAGCGGGCACCAGCAACACCACAAACTGGAAGCCTGTTTCCTAGAACTTGATTCTGGGATTCTGAGAGAGCTGGCTTAGCTTTTAGGAGCTTCCCATTATCTCTTTGCCTTCATTCTGCCCTTCTCTCCAGCCAGACTTTTCTCTTTTATTGGCGATTTCTGCCCTTCCCTAAGCAGAAGCCTAAGTGAGACCTGCAAGCTAAAGGGGTCAATAGAGTGGGGGAAGGGCTTCAATTCAGTGCTGCATGCCCCCTGCTGCCAAATTGAGCTTTGTACTTTATCTCACCTTTTTTGTACTGGGGTCTCAATCCAGGGCTTTGCACTGAGCTATATCCTCCACCCTTTTGTACGTTTTGAGACAGGGTTTTGCCATGTCATGGAAGCTGCCCAAGCTGGGCTCAAATTTTGGATCTTCTTACCTCAGCCTCCTCTATTGTTGGAACCACAGGTAGCAGCACCACACTGGTTTCTTAATTTCATTTGTTCTTCCTCTTTTTCTCCTCCTTCTTCTTCCTCCTCCTCCTCTTATTGTTGTTCTTCTTCTTTTATTTTTATTTATTTATTTATTTTTTCTTTTTTCCAGTACCAGGGATCGAACTCACGACCACCTGCTTGCAAGGCAGGTGCTTATGCCGCCGAGTTAAATCTCCAGCCTTTTATTTAGTTTTTTAAGGTAGTTCAGGCTGGCCTTGAACTCACTGTGTAGCCCAGGCTAGCCTTGAACTCAGTAATTGGCCTGCCTCAGCTTCCCTAGTGCTGGGATTACAGATGTTTGCCACCACGTGTGGTTTAAATTTAATTTCTTTTGTTCTGTTTTGTTTTGTGTTTTCTGTCTTTTTAAGATAGGGTCTCATACAATTCTGGCTGGACTTGAGCTCACTTTGTAGCCCAGGCTGGTCTCGAACTCACAATGATTCTCCTGCTTCAACCTCCCGAGTGCTGGGATAACAGGCATGAGCCATCATGCCCAGCTGAATTTCATTTCTTATCTCCAAGCGCCTTACATATGTCCATTAAACTAATCTCCTTAGTACTATATCATCATATCCTGCTATTCTGAAAGATCTGTCTCCCCATTTTCTGCAGCATCCAGTCCAAATAGTCCTAGCGTTTCAGGACCTCTGTGCCCCTTCACCTGTAGCCATCTCTCTTCCTCTGTACACTTTCTGCTTTTTACTCAGGGAATCAACATGCCCGGAATTTACATCTCTTACTCCCTCCACAGAGCACATGTGCGTTCATGCTGTTTTCTGTGTCAGGCGCTGCCCCCACTATGGTTCTGCACACCGAATGCCACCCCACTAGTATAGGGGAAATGATACAGGGATATAGGACCTCCAGACAACGTCAGTAATATAAGGGAACTAGCCCCCAACCTGCTAGATGTCTGACACGCTGAGTTCATGCTCTCTAAAACTGAAGAATAAATTTTAGGAACATTGGAAGTTAAGAGTAGGAAATGTTCATTGAGAGAAAGCCTCTGTCTGAGAGGAACAGAAAGGTGTCCCAAGTAGGCAGCCCCTGGGGAACCCACTTCTTAAGGGACTTTTATGGAGTAAAACTGTGAGGTTAGCATATTTATCCTAAGCAATATATATATATATATATATATATATATATATATATAATATAATATATGGATCAATATTACAAAATATATATATATATGTATATATATTTTGTAATATTGATCTAATGGGAAATCACAAGGTGAGTGTGAGGTGGGACAAAACTATGGTCGATCAATAAGATTACGACAAGTATAGTTGCTTAGGTAATATTGATTAAGTAAGGATCAAAAGGGGAAGTAGGTCACCTAGCCAGCACCCATGGGCTTTCCTGGAAGGGCTGAGTTAAGGAGGCTCTGGTCCCCACCGGAGGTGACTGATGCCTACTTAGAATATCAGTCCCTGCTCTTCATCCTAGGGGAAGGGAGGGGGTGTGTTTCCTCCTTGTCCTGAGGCCAGACCTTCAATGCATGCACCTCCAAATGTGGTTGCCTTCTGTCCTGACCTCCCCAGGGCCCAGCCCTGCCTGCCTATAATACTTCTAAATAACTTAGCTATCTATATAACACTGTGATCTGCATTCTGGACTTGCCATGAATTAGAGCCAGTCTGGGCCACATACTCAAAAAACCTCAAAAAAACCCTCAAAAAAAAAAAATCAAAACCAAAACATAGAAACAAAAAATAGACTGAAGCAAGCCCCATAATCTCTTGGAAATTTCTTTCCGTAACTCTTCCAAACATCAATAATTTCCCTGTTCTATAGTCTTTCTTCCAGCTTAAAATCTTGTCATCTTTTTAGCTCTTTGGCTAGGCACAATTTTGCATTTATTGATATCTTTGTAGATTTTTAATACTGTTCTTCACCCTTACATTATTGAAATGCTGCAGCAGGAGTGGAGTTTTAAGCCCCCTACTGCATGCAACACAGCATCCATATGACCCATTCAGCACCTGCTATGGCGCTTCATCGCACACTCAGGGTTAGAATGGCCAAAGACAACTGGGGGGAAAATGACATTTTAGTCACTGAAAACTTTTAGGAAACTAATCATCCGCTGATCCACAGCCACAGCAGGCATTCTTTTGACAATGTGGAAGACACTGTCTCGGCCACTGAATCACTGGTTTAAATTGTTTTTTCTCATTTTTCCATTTTTTCCCCCACATCTCTCTCTAGTGCTGCACTAGGGCCAGCTGGATTCCATCCAGAAACAGATTCAAATAGACAATAGGTCAACTAAAATTCCATCTTCCTTGATGAGATGTGAAACTGTGTAGCCAGGTGTCACTCAGATGCCAGCTGCACAGGGCTCCATGTCATCAGTTAATTTCTCCGGAGAGCTGAACTGAGGAGACGGTGACAATTCTGCTTTTAAGGACCTGAAGAATCATGGCCAGACCAGAAATTCAAGGACATTGCTAGATACATGGATGTGTCCAGCATCTGCTGCCTAGTATAAATTAAAGCACTCTAAATTCCTTAGTGAATCATAGTGTTTTTTTTTAAACAATGAAATGTGGTTATAAAAATTTTTTGCCCAAGAACAGAATTTTCCTTTGTATAACAGTTGGCAAGTGAGATGAGAGGTTTAAATCGTTTGTAAGAGAGCGTATCACACATTCTATCAAAGATAGTGAATCTTATGTCTTGTTACTTCCAAGGCAGATTTAGGGTTTTTCGATCATCTAAATTTTACATCAGAGAAAATGTACCACTGAATTTTTAGAGAAGCCTGTCTGAAATCACAAAAACTTGAGATGTTGGATATCAAACCCAGAGCTTCACACACGAGGCAAGCGCTCTGCCACAGAATGACACTTCCAGCCCACAAAGCTCACTCTTACCAGAGTTCTGTCAGCCAAGCTCTGTGAAAAAATCCAAATACACTGGGTGTAGTGCCTCCCTCCTATAATCCCAGCACTCTGGAGGTCGAGGCAGTCTGCAGGAGGACTGCCCTGAGTCCGAGGCCAGCCTGGACTGCAGAGTAAGACCCTGTCTTAAAAAATAAGTACATGAATTTCTTCTGAGCCTAGAGTGAGCTCATGTGTCAATTTTACCTCATTAGGCTAGGACCTGACAAGAAGGTAGAGAGCTAAGCTCTGCTTGCCTTTTGATCATGGACTCTCTTGCTGAGTCAATAATTCGGCCCTGTAAAGAATGATAGTAAGGGCCAGGGATATAGCTCAGCACACAGCACCTGCCTGGCAAGCATGAGGTCGGGAGTTCAATTCCCAGTGCCAAAAGGAAAGAAAAGAATGATAGGGACTTAAACAACTAAAGAAAAGACATTTTAGATGAATTCCTAGTGGAAAAACTCACTCAAAGAAAAAAAAAAATAATCTGTACTATTGCTATGGATGAGTTGATTTGAAAGTACATAGCTTATTATAGAGACCTTCTTTGCAATAGACTATACTGGACATTGAATCCAAGGCCTTCTCACTGAGCTACACACCAGGTCCTCCTCCACTTCTTTATATACAGAATCCCATTAAATTGCTAAATTTCCCAGAATGGGGTTGACCTTCCTGCCTCAGTCTCCCAGGGTGCTGGAATTATAGCTGCATGCCTCCATGCCTGGCTGTGACAGCACTTTTTAAAAACAAACACCCAAGGAATACTATGAAAGCACTGGTGACAGCAATAACCATCACCCTTTCGAAGCCTTTTCACTTGTGCTAAGTCACTGTAGTTTGTCATATTTGGTAACCAAAGCAGATGTACTGTTTTCTGCACACCAGAAAACAGAGACTATGCCATTGGTCTCAAGACTCGCTGAGTAATGTGATTAGTGTCAGAATCTGTGACTTTTTTGTGCTGATGTCTGAACCCAATCACACACTGCCACTGCTACACTTCAAGCCCCAGACCTCACAGCTACAGTCTCCTACTTCACTGCTTCACTGCACAGATTGTCACCATCAGGGACACTTATTAGACTATGGCCATGGAACTGTCCCTCAGTAACATTACCTCACAGGGAGATAAGCATTGACAATACTTCTTCAGCTACTGAATGTTTTCCAAAGGAAACACAAGAACCAGGCAAAGTGGCACACACTTGTAACACCAGCACTCTGGAAGGGCTGAGGCAGGAGGATCAAGTTTGAGCCCAGCCTGTGCAACTGTGTTTTTAAAATAAAAAATAAAGAAAAGGTTAGAGATGTAGCTCAGAGGGCAGGCTCTGAATTCAATCCACAGTATGGAAGGAAGGAAGGAAGGAAGGAAGGAAGGAAGGAAGGAAGGAAAGGGAGAGAAAAAATTTTTTACAATTTAAGTATGAATGTGTATACAATTATGTATCTTTTATATAAACTGACTTATTTGTAAAGGGAGTAAAATTAACAATTATTGGATATAAATGCATTTCACACTTATTAACTTACATTGTTCATTTTATACTAGAAAGAATAACAATTTAATAGCTCAAAATAACAGATCAATTTAGAACACATAAGTGTGGTGTGACTTTTTGGAAAATAATTTCATTTTTAAAGCATGCTCTAGATTTCCTTTGTGATATTGTTGTAAGTGTAAAGGAAGCCCATTATGATTTTCAGAGCAGTGAAAGAAGTATGTCACAAGAGCATTTTTGTTCTTGTTTTTAGGTTATTGGTCATACTTCCACCCACTGGAAACTGTAATTGCGAATCTGGTTAGAATTACAAAACTATCAGGCTTATGAATATTGCAACTTGTGATGAAAAGGTGAAGTCTCTTGGGAACATGAAGATAATCAGGGAGAATAATAAACCTTTTTGGACAGCTAAACTTACTATAGTGTATGCTGAAAAAAAGGTTCTATGAAAAGTTCCTTCTTTGGTTCATAAAAAAAGTATTTTGTTCGAATCACTTTCAGCTAAGCGTAGACGCTGCACACTTCTGTAAAAACGGCTCCCTATTCCCCACTCACAAGGCTCAGCTGCCGGTTATGTGGAAATGAGTGTGCCGCTTTCACTGCTCAGAGGGGGGAGCAGGAGCAGACAGCAGAGCTTTCACTAAGCTCTCCGCTCTGCTGTTCCACCACTGAACAGCGACTGCCTGGACCTTTCGTAATCTCTTCCCAAACATACTCAAAATCTCCACCAAAGATAACTTCACTCAAAAAGTTAAAAAACAGCACAAAAAAGATGCCTTGCAGAAGGAGTAATACAACTTAAAAATGTGGTATACAATGCGAGGGCGTCTTTCTCCTCTTCTCTCACTACGGGGACAAATCTGGCCACTAATTGTTAGCTCGTTATGCAGACAGTGAACTTAGTTTGTGCTCTACTATGATTTGTAAGTCCTCGGTTTGAGGGAGTCTCATTATCCTCCATAGTTTATGAAATATATGTCTTTTGACTTCTTATAACAATCCATGCCTTATACTTTCTAAAGTGCTTTTAAACATTTCATTTGATTTTGGAGAACCTTATGGAGCCTCACATCTCTAAGTACCTGTGCCTATGTTACAGAATAATAACCAGCACTCTCTTAGTGACACATTCTGAGGTTCTGAGGCAGGTTCTCATTGTTATTCCACGCTGGCCTGGAACTCACTATGTAGACGCCTCCCAACTGCTTGTTTCAAAAGCATATACCACTATGCTTGGCTTTGAAATATTAATAATATTAATATGTAGCTGTACAAGACTGGGTTGTGTATAGATCATTGTACACAATTGAAGAAGAGATAGCACCCCCCCCCCATCCAACTGCACTCAACAGATTTGTCAATTTACTACGGTTCAACTTAACATGTTTTTCACTTTATGATGCTGGAAAAGTGTACTCAATCAGTGTTTTTTTCACTTTCAGTATAATATTCAATAAATTACACAAGATAGTCAACTTTTTTTTTTTTTTTACAAAATAGTCCTTCTATTGGATGGTTTTGCCTAATTGTGGAATAATGTAAGTATTTCAAGCCTGTTTAAGGTAGATTAGAGGAAGCCATTAGGTTTGGTAGGTCAGATGTTTTAAATGTATTTTCAGCATAGGAGATGGTCAACTTGCAGGGTGCTGACTGGAATGTGACCTCACCACAAGTGACATGGGTAAAATCGTCGATCAGGGCAAACTGTTAACTACAAATGAATCCAAATAATTGAAATGTAAGTGTGCTGCCTACCATTCTTACAAACTTTCTTCACATTCAAAGCTATTTTCAAATACAATTTTTTTAGAAAAAAGAAACACAGACTCAAAGAAGTTAAGTAATTAGCACACATACATGGAGTTGAACAGAGACAAAGTGAAGAAAGAGAATCCAGGTCTTCTATTTCTCCAAGCTGCCTCTAAACCTGCAATCTACCTCTGCAAACTGAAAAGTAATCTGTACTTAAAGCGGTTACCAATCACAATCATCCCATTTGCTAATCAGTCATTAGTGATCATTACCATATCCTGGGGGAAATTTATACCGGTGATTTTTATTTAATTTATTTATTTATTTTGTTACCAGGCTGGCCCTAGACCTCTGGGTCCAAGTGATTCTCAGGTCTCAACCTCCTGAGACCACAGGCATGTGCTACTGTGCCTGGATGTTGTGCTAACCACTTTCTTAAGTCTTAAAATTTGATCTTCATAGTGTTTCAGACAAAAAGTAGGTAGGCCAAGTAAACTAGATACAGGCTATCTAGGTTACTTCATTCATTAATGTTCACAGCTACTAGATGCCAAGAGTCCAGACAGATACCCAAATCATAGAGGAAAAAAATGTTAGTCTCTTTTTTTATTTCTTTTTTAAAATTTTCTTGATTTGTATTTATTTTATGTTTTTGGTGCAGGACATTGAACACAGGACCTCACACATATTAAGCACAGGCTCTACCCTATGGTTCTAATATATCCAGCCATCCAATTTACCCCTACCACTCCAGTGCCTTTTCGTATCCTCATGACCATATCTCTTTTGTTTTGCTTTGTTTTGTTTTGTGAGACAGGTATCACTGTGTAGTTCATGCTGTCTTTAAACGCATTATGTAGCCTAGGGTGGCTTCAAACTCACAGAGATACTCCTGCCTCAGCTTCCCAGATGATACGATTACAAGTACGTGCCACTGCACTTGGCTCTTTTAAAGGACAAAACAGAATTTCTGAGAAAGATGCCTATGTTTTGCTTTCTGTGGTTTTATAAAATAAGCAGCTAATTTTTATTAAATACCTACTTAAACATGTGTAAGTGTGCTGTGTAGATTATCTAATTTAATTGTCTTAACATCTCTATTACTTTGAGTCCTCATAGTTCCCATCTGATAAATGAGGAAACAGGTTCAGAGAGCGTCACTAACTTCACCAATGTTACAGACTCGTAGGGACTAAGGCTAGAGGTGGACTCCAGACCTCTACCATTAACTGTCCACTTTTTCCTCACCCTATGCTGGGAATCAGCCCAGAGACTATGCATGCTGGGTAAGTGCTGTACCACTGCCCATTTTTTTTCTTGTAAATTCAGCTAATATTTCAACCAATTTTCTTTTTCTTTTTCCCTTTTTTATCTTTGGTTCCCCAGCCTGACCTTAAATTTGCAATTTTCCTGCCTTGGCCTCCCAAGTGCTGGGATTACCCAGCACTCCCATGCCTGGCTTAACCAATCTCTTTTTCATATATTTAATAATGGTTTAATGTTGCAATGAGAGATTGTTTGTAGGAACATAATCTGTAAGGCAAAGTGTGTGTGTGACAAAGCAGGTCACCATGTTTCATGTAGAGCTGCGACACACACCAAGCATTCAATTCGTGCTTGTTAAATGAATTATGTTTGCAGATCTCTATTAAAAAGCTTTTAAGACATCATGATTTAAATACTTAAATTCAAGACCTAATAATTAAGTTGGCTTAGTTGACTGAACCTCGGCTTTACAGCAAAGCACCCAAGGACTGAGGGTGGGGGTCACTCTCAGAGATTTTTAAGTCAGCCTTCGGAAAGTCGAACTGCTCTGTTGATAATCTGATAGATAAGGGCTTTGACTGGATAACTTCTTTCAGATTACAATCACTGGTCCGTTTGATTTTTTTAAAAAGTGTTACCAGATTGCCCTCGGATTTCATGGTTTTCCCTTTGCTATAACCAATAGAGCTAAACAGCGATGAACGCAAAGTCCACGGTCCGCTTGCAGGAACGCACACCTCTCCCCAGGCCCCGCGGCCGCCCGTAGAGCAGTGACTTGGGAAGAGACCAGTTGAAGGACTGGGGCACTGAGCACAAGTAGTGGGGTGTACGTTTCCTTCCCCTTCTTAGGCTGCCACCGACTCTTTCTGTGTTATTTTCCTCCCCAGTTCCCCATAGAACTCAGTACCAGTTCCTCATCAGTACCTACGGATGGTCAGCACGGATGGTCAGCACACTGAGTGTCTCTGCTGGGCTCTTCCCAAGAGGCTCCGCCTGGGCTTGTTCCAGGGCATCCCCCAGACACCGGGGGTGTGGCTTACCTTTACTGCAGCCTAAGGGAGCTGCAGGTCAGAGCTGCACTGACTAGGTCCATCACACGTGGGGCTCAGATCTGTGCCCTCATTAGGCCTGGGTCCTCCTCTTCCTCATGCACCTTTCAGTCCCAGAGATGGGGTCTTAAAGCTTCTGCAGACTGAGGCTTTTTCTGTCTATATCCTAGCATATCTCTCTCTCTCTCACACTCTCTGTCTCTCTCTCTCTCTCTCTCTGTCTCTCTCTCTCTCTCTCTCTCTCTCTCTCTCTCTCTCTCTCTCTCTCTTTCAGCATCTGTTGGAGCCTGCAGCCACTGCATGGGCCTGAGTTCAGCCTCCTGTTCCCAACACTTTCTCCTTCGTTACCCTCTGTGCCCAGTTTGTGGCCCTTGGCTTTGCCAGCCTCCTGCCTTCTGGCACAGGAGGCTTTGAGGCCTCTGCCTACTTCCACCATGACTAGCTCACAAAGCAGACTCCACACGCACAGAATCTGTTGGATGATGTTCATTCCTTTGTTGCTCCTTAATTCATGGTTTTTCAGAAAGAAAAAGAAAGTAAAGATTTCTAACACCAACACTTGAGGTTTCCCAGTCCTCCGAATGACTGTCCCAGGTAGAGTCCTAACAATAATGTCCATATTATTATTGATTATCGAAGTTGCCTTTTAAAAGTGATTCTTGAGGGGCTGGGGGTTTAGCTCAGTGGCATAAGCGCCTGCCTTGAAAGCAGGCAGTCGTGAGTTTGATTCCCGGTACCGATAAAAAGGAAAAAGACAAAAAAAGTGATTCTTGCAGCAGGGTGTGGTGGTGCACACCTGTAATCCCAGCACTCAGGAAGCCAAGCGAGCGAGGCAGGAGAACGGCCTCAAATTTTAGGCCAGCCTGGGCGACATATATATACATGCACACATGTATACATATATCGGGTTCATGAACATTTTTGTTTGCCAAAAAAATGTTTGGCAAAAGTTTGCTTCTTCTCTAAAACTCTGATTCAAGTGGCAAACACGACTGTGGCCATTTTCCCTAAGGCAGACTCTAAAAGACTAAAAGACTCAGAATGGAAAGGAGAATTGGAATGATAAGGACTCACTACCTTATGCTGAATGCTCTTACACCCTTTCAGACTTTGTTATTTTTAAGCTAGTCAGTCTAGCTTCAGGTATAGAAATTGATTTTAAAAATGCACATCTGTGTAGCTAGGGTTTGAACCCAAGTCAGCTGGTCTCCAAAAGGAAGTTTAAACAAATGCTGAAAAGTAAATTTCTATCACCAATTACACAAAGGTGGTTTACATTTTCCTGCAATTTACACCTTTTTTCCCAGACCAGTTAAGTTTCCCCCTGCACTGGTAAAGTGCTTCTTCTCATAATTGACTAGACTTTTTTGGTAAAGCGGTAAAAGAAGGTTTGCTGCGAAGCTGGAGAGGACAAAAAGGCTGAGAGTCCAATAAAAATGTGTTAACTGGTGTGTGAGAGCGTGCCTAGTGACAGTGGGACACCTGTCTCACCTGAAGAGCACACGGACCAGGCTGTGCACTGCGTGTGAGCTGCTTGCCTAAATGCTCTGCTCTCCTGGACTTGTCCCTTGGGCTGGAACAAAGCACTACAGTCATTCCGAGCCTAGAACATCATCATGACTGGGCTTCCCGGTGGTTTCGTAAGGTATCGCTGCTCTAGGGTTCCAAATAAACACGATATGCGCACACTTACCTCACACTTCCCTTGATTTACATGTCCTTGCCTAGATCACTTCCAAAAATTCTTAGTAAATGCAAAAGGAATTTATCAAATAAATGTGCTATCTTTTCCTCCAAAGGGTTGTTTCTTGGAAGATCCGTTCCAGATTCTTCTTTTGTGACTTTTAACAAACTTGAATCTACACACCACTGTTGGAAGACTACAGTCAGCCAATTTATTCAGTTAATTTGCATCAGTCTAAATGTTTCCTGACAGATCACTTCCGTCCTAAGCACCAAGTACTTTTTAATCCTAGGCAGGTTACTGCTCAGCATAAATGATTTCCCATTTCTCATAAAGATGCCCATCATTAAGAATATTAACACACATTCCTTCCCCTCGGATGGAAAGGGCTGTCATTCTAGCAATGTTGCTGCATCAGCCTTTCTATTGTCAAACACAATAAATGATGAGAAAATCAATTTACTCTTTAGAATTAGTCAAGTGAGGAATCCTTTGAAGTGGGAGGCACGAGGGAGGGGGCACTTGCCTGGATTCTAGAATCACATAAAAGCAAGTACTGTATGTATGTTGGTAAAATGTTGTGAAATTTAATGAGGACTATTTGTTGCCATAAGATCTTCCAGACAGAATCTATCTCTGCAGAAGAACTCTCTACTCCTAAAATAGAGCTTTGATGAGCAACAGATGTGCTTAAATGAACCCTTGTTCCACTGAAGCAAGAAGATATTTTGATTTGTAGGAGGCACAGGGCAGGAGAGAGGGGATATGAGAGCAGCGCGGCATCTGCGTGGAAGCTGTTTGTGGGGTCAGGTGATTATTTATTTCTTCCATGAAGTTTCTCTCGGAAGCCAGAATGCAAACGAGCTGTAATGAATAGGGTTTAATGTGCAGAGGATGTCCCACATGCTGCTTACGGAGCAATTTGCATTTGTACTCCACAGACTGTGGAGAGGGAAGCCTTTGATGGCCAGTCCTAACCTCTAGAGCAATCTATGCCCTGGCAAAGAGCTGTGAGTTCCACAAGTCAGTTTCTCCACCCAGAAAGGGGAGATTAGATCGTTGTTCAAGAATGACAATTATTTCATATTCGGGAATGGCTAAATAATGAAGTGCCTGGGTCCTATAGAAATGCCAAGGAGAAAAGAAGATTAATTTCAAGCTGAAGTCTAGTGCAAACATGACCTTCCTACTGTAAATCTCATGAACAGGAAAAGAAATTACATTGAAAGCTTTGCTTCTAGGGTTGAGAATTTGAAAATATATTAATATAAGGATGTTTCTGGTAAAAAAAAAAAACAAGATCTGTTTATTATAATCTCTTGTCTGTGGAGATGAGGAAAAATTTTCTGCTACATTTTCTGGAAAGACCACAGTTAACAGAAATTTAAGTGACAGGAAAGGAAGGGTCATCTTTTCTTTTTTTTTTTTTTTTTTTTTAATTTTATTAAAGGAGAAAAGAAAAAAAAAGCAGGGAAAAGGTACAAGCTATACAGATTTACAGAAAAAAAATGAACCGTAGGAAATCACTAGTTAATGGATTACATATTGTCATCTTAGAAATAATTGTTCAAGTCACAAAACTAAAGCTTGTAAAGTGGACATTCCATCAATGATACTGCAAACAGTTCTGTTCATTGATCCAATAAAACTCTGTGATATCATTTTCTATCTTATACACTTAAATATACATGCAGTTATATAGTTTGGAGCACTTTCTTTTCCTCTCTTTTGTACCATGACTATTACACATTTTGGGTTTCATTGCTCCCACGGTTCTTATTACTTTTTTGGAAGAGAGTAAAACCAAATGTGACATAACAGAACAGAATCGGTCAAGTCAAAAGGGTGGACATAATAGATAATGTAAAAACATAATACAAGGTTATCAACAATGGTTACCATAATGCCTCCCGCTATCTCTAATAGAATTGCCTATATCGTTAGTTATAATACAATTGAACAAAACAGTAAAGAATAAAACCGACAAAACCAGAACATTGGAGACATTGTAGGTCTTCAAAAGTAGATAAAAGTCAACAAGAATGGGCGTCATAATGAATCTCATTATCTTTACAGCTGATGCCTAAACTTTCGAACCTGATACTATCCAGCAAAACAGAATAGGGGAACTTCAGTTAAAAACCAGATGGTGAGAGTAATACAGGGCTTTAAATCAAGGTAATGAAAAGTCAAAGTGGGTTACTATAATATATCCTGCTATTTTTTCCTTTAATTAAAAGGATAAAGATAAAAAAGTAAATAATGGGGTGGAGATTGAGATAAAAGAGGGCATAACAATGAAACAGCGCAGATCAAAACTTAACCATTTAAGCAGAATAGTGTTTCACCACCAGATAATCCTAACCTAAAAGTAGTTACCATATTGTCTCTTTCTTTGAAATCCTTGAGTACAACTTCGTATACTGTAGCATTAAGTATATCAAAACAATGTAAAACCATTCAAGAGAATGACAGCATTACAGAGTATTTAGAATCGACTAACAGAAAATGAACAATGGTTTCTGTATAATCTCCTTGTCTTTAAAAGGTTTTTGCTTATACTATCGTGCATAATAAAATCCAATAAGATACAGCCTATTTAGACCATTGGAGACAGAAGGACAAAAGTTAGATGAGACTTCAAAACAAGATGATACTAAATCAGTATTACCTATTAAGATGTCATTTTCTCCAAAATAGCTGTTCCTATCATCCAATCTTCTCTGCCTCATTTCTGTTGAGCTCTTTTTCTGTCAGTAGCTGTCAGTTTGTCTTCTTCATTTTGTTCTCTGCTCCATTCGTTGTGGCCTCCCCGCCAATATTTCTGGGTTCTTTGTATTTTTCTTTTTTTAGAATATCCTGCAATACTCTCTGTAGAGTTGAATTGGTGGTTGCAAATTCCTCCAGTTCCTCTTTATCCTGGAAGCACCTTGTTTTTCCATCAATTTCCAGGGACAGTTGTGCAGGATATCTCAATCTTGGCTGGAGATTATTATCTTTCAAAGCTTGAATTATTTCCCCCCACGCTCTTCGTGATTTGATGGTTTGTGCAGAGAAATCTGCTGTAATTCTGATGGGTGTTCCCTTGTAAGTGGTCTGTTTTTTGTCTCTGACAGCTTTTAATATTCTGTTCTTGTATTGAATTTCTGGAATTTTTATTATTATATGCCTGGGTGTTGCTCTGTTTGGGTTGTAGGTAGCTGGGGTCCTGTATGCCTCATACGTCTGAGTATCTTTACCTTTTGCTAAATTAGGAAAATTCTCCTGGATTATTTCTGTGAGTAGCTTTTGTAGTTCACTTGTTTGTGTCCCTACTTCTTCTTTTATGTTCTTAATCCTTAAGTTATGGATCCTCTTATCATCTTCTTGTCTTTGTATTATTGCTGTTTGTTTCTTTGTTATTTTTAAGAAGTTTTTCATTTCATTGTCCCATATTACAAGTCTGCCCTCCAGTTCAGATAGTCTGTCCTTAGTTTCTTTCAAGCTGTTATGCCAGTCTTCGATAGACTTCTTAGTATCTTGGTAGTCCCTTTGAACCTGCTTCACGTATTCTATGCTTTCTCTGTTTTCTCCATCAAACAATTCTCCCCTTTTTTTCTGTTCTTCCATTCCACCACCTGTTTTTTCTTGGGTGGTACTTAGCATTTCTCTAACTATTCTGCATACTTCTAGCTTCAGGTCGTTGATAACTTCATTCCTGAATTGGTCTATGAGGCTCTCTATATGCTGCCTTATGTGTATTGGTGCGGTGTCTGCTATTGCCTGTTTCTCAGAATTGGGGGCTGAGGAGCCTTTCTTGTTGCTGCCTCTTCCCATGCTGCCTCTTCTTCTCTGTTCCTTATATATGCAAGCTTATATAAGAGGCCCAGCTTCTCTCCCAGTCAGCCACAGCCTGATCGAATTGCGCCAGTTAGGTGTTCCCGCTCACCGCTGCGCACCAGGGAGTTACGGACCGGGCAGCCTACGCGTCTCCCCTCCCGGCCACCGTCAGGCTCTGGGATCTGGGTTGGGACAGCCTACCAGGTCCGCCGGCAGCGTCACGCAGGCCAGGCACTTTTCACCAATCCCACCCGAGAGGGGGATGTGTGGCTGGAGTCACCACCGCGCCCTGCTCCCGCAGGACTGCTCGGGCCCAGAAAGTCCTCCGCTGGAGTCAAACTGTGGTAGAGTGTCAGTTTCTCTCACTCACCTCACCACAAGTCAGTGCACGCCTCCCTGCCATTCGCAGATTGCCGTTCTCAGAGCTTCTGCGCGTCTCTCTCCTTGCGGAGCTGCTGTGGAGGCAGCCAGCCGCCGCGTGGCGGGAAACCCAAATCTCGGCTTACAATGGCGCCGGGGTCGAGCCTCCACACCGAGGCTTTTCTGTTCCTGTTTTAGCACCAGGACTGCATTCCAAGTTGGTTTCTCTCAGCCCAGTTCGTTCCTGAGTCAGCAGAGCATATCTCCACCTGCTTATGTCTCCTTAGTCCGCACCATTCCTGGCTTCTGAGTCGAGTCTTTCAGAGAGCCTCCGGTAGTTGCTGTTATCTGTCCGCCATGTTCTCCCGGAAGTCCTCGGAAGGGTCATCTTTTCATTTCTTTGCCTCTAGGCAGGACTGGAGTTGAGTCATCTCAGGAGAGAGAGCCATGCTATTGCTCCCAAACATCTCCAGGCGAGAAGGATGAAAAGTAGAGCAGATAACAAAGCTCAAGGGCCTTGAAATTAGTAAAGGTCAGCTCTGGTCCACATAATTTCAGTTCAAATTCATTTCTATTTCTGCAAATAACCTGACACTCAGCAAAACTCTAAAGGATGACTGACTTGGCACTACTTCCCTGTAAAAATTCCACTTGGTATTAGTGTTACTGTTCTTTCATTGTTTCTTTCATCTCTTCTTCACAGTGTGAAGCCCCACTCTGGGGCTCTGGGGATGGCCAGGCATACAGCACTCTAGGTGGACAGAAGAGACCCACAGCGGTTTCCTATCACATGCTCTCAGAGCCGCAGCGGGACACGGGCACAGAGGGACCAGCAGAGACTGTGGGGGGTTTGCGCTCACAGAAGGCTGAGGGGCGCCTTTCCTGGGGAGAATGTCTCTTTTGAAGAATTGCTTGGCCCAGCTCAGGAGGAAAGTTGCTAAGCTAAATTAGGTTCAGGACAAGGAACAGAATGGCTGGTCAATCCAGAAAGCAGTATATAGGGGTGGGCCAGGTGGAGAGCTTAGTCCCTCATGGGGATGAGGAGCTCACACTAAGGTTGTTGGGGCCTAGTCAGCCTCTGAGATGGAAACACATGAAATTTTAGGCCTTATGAGCCTAATTACCCATATAATTTGTGCCAGTTTATTTATTTATCTAGAGACAGGATCTCACTATCCAGTTTAGACTAGCCTAGAACTCACTTTGTAGTTCAGGCTGGTCTTGAACTCACAGAGATCTCCTGACTCGGCCTCCTGAGTGCTGGGATTACAGGCATATGCTACCATGCCTGGCAGAGGCCAGGATGGTCGTGTTCCCTGGATTTTGTGTTCTCTAATGCCTTTCTCATGCTGATTGTGTCTTATATGAAGAATCACTTTTGTCTGGTTGCATACATATGGAGGTCTAAGCAGTCTTTCTAGTAAAAGCACTCTTAGGTCAAGGCTATACCATTAGCTAGATGGTTCTTGCAGAAGTATCCTTCACTTCTTATTTGTTGCTATTTATTTTTCGAGATAGTCTCACTAGATAGTCCAACCTCGACTTGAACTTTTCTCTTGGATTCGAATGAAAAGAAGAGAGTCCTAAGTGATCCAGACAAATCACATTTTTAACTGTGTTCACTTGATACTGTCACAAAGTAAATGTTGACCGACTGTATAGCCGAAGGGTAAAGCAGTCCAGCTCGCCAGTGTGAAGATGCTCCCTTCTGCCTTCCACATCTCAAGCCCAGCACTGTCAGGATGGTCCTGCCTGAGAGCTCGGCCACACTGCAGGCTCTCTCACTCTCTGGATAACCAGAGGGGAGGTCACAGGCAGAGCAGGGGCAAGTTGACAGTGTCAGACAGAGGCTAGATATCTAACCTGGATCTGATGGACAGCCTTTCACTCTTAGCTGTCCGCTCTTGGACAAAGCATTTACTATTTCCAGCCCCAAGTTTTTTGTGGAACTGGGGACAGAAACCAGGGCCTTTGCACCCCAATCCTTTTTTGAGTTTTTTTTTTTTTTTTAAATATGGTCTCATTGAGTTGCTAAACTGCCTAGGCTGGGCTCAAACTTCTGATTCTCTTGCTACAGAGTGGAAGACTAATAGGATTACACGAGTGTACCACCATGACTAGTTTGGACTCCAAGTTTATTGACTGAAAAATCTTTAGGGTTTTGCTACACTGCCCAGGCTGGCCTTGAATTCTGGGGCTCTTACCCCTCGGCCTCCTGAGTAGGTGACACATCAGGAGTGGACTGCTATGAAGGCCTAAGTGAAGCACTTTCTGTAGGCAAACCCTGAAGAATCTAAAATTACTCTATAAAACAGGCAGAAATGATAGTTTTTTGCGTGAATCTCATGAGTAGATCTCAAGCTGACTAACCCACCGCCCCCTCACAGAACCCCTCTTTCCTATACCTGGCTGAGGTCCCCAGAGTACCTCTGTGAAAGCCCAGGCTCCTTGGAACTCAGTTTGATAAGCAGCTAAAGTGAACTAATACCTCAGTTTCCTTCCAGCTCTCAGCAAAATGAAACAACCATAGATTGTGAAGCTACATTTAAGTTTCTGACTTCTAGTTCTGCTGCTCTCTGGCTGTATGATGAATGTTATGGTTTGGATTGATTGATTGATTGATTGATGGATTGATTTTTGTGCCACTGTGGATTGAACCTAGAGCCCTTGCACTGAGCTACATCCCTAACCCTTTTTAGTTTTTGAGCCTGACTCTCACTAAATCACTAAATCACCCAGGCTGGGATTATAGGAATGTAACTGAATTTGTGATCTTTCTGCCTCAGCCTCCAGGAGTGCTAGAATTACAGCCACACCATCATACCAAACTCTTATACTTATTTTGGAAAAACGATTCTGCGGAAAATATTTCAAACATGTTTTTCCCACAGTGAAGAAACATTACTAAGGGAGAGCTAGCTCAACTGTTCTAATGTAGTAACCTCCCCCAATATTGACAAAATGTGATGAAGTACCGAATAGCAAAAGAGGAATTGGAAGTCGTGAATTCTGGTGCTGGGGTGTAGCTCACTTGCCCGGCATGCTGAGTCCTTGGCCTCACTCCCTAATGCCACTGAAGCGGGGAGAGAACAAAATAAAAAATTAAAAAAGAGCATGAAAGCATCTAGCCGAATACCTGAGACCCAGGAAAGATAAATGGTAGCTCTTCTAAAGGTTTTGGCTCTGACCTGCACAGAGCAACATGAAGGAAGATTCTTGGACTGTTAAACGGCAATGAGATCTCTGTCATTCCTGAAGCCACACCCTCAAGAACTGGAGGCTGAAATTCTTTAGGACCTGAATTGGTTTTGATTGTTCCAAATTAGCGGAGGCAGGAAAATTCTTCTAATTCACTGAACATTCTGCATGGCCTGGACAGCTTGTGCTGTGTGGACACACCCTGAGTCTCTTCAATGACGCTGGCCCATCCAGCCACCACGGATGGAATTTAAAGCATGTTGCTTTTACCGAAGAATAACAGAGGAAATGTCATGGAGAAGGCTTTACTACAAAGCCACAAGAAATTCAGTACCTGACAGATCAGGTTCTGGATTTCACCCGGTATCATAACGCAGCTCACCAGAGAGCTGTTGCTCATTGGCTGGGCATTGTTTCAATGGCCTGCATTCTCCCAATAGTGTGTATGTGTGTGTGTGTGTGTGTGTGTGTGTGCGCGCGCGCGGGCGCGCGCGCGCGGGGTGGGGGGGTGTGTCTCCCATAAAATGATCCCAGAGTGTGGACTTTCTGAACAGTCTCACTTTGGGGGGATATTCCTAGTATCGAATAGTGTGAGTTCCACTTTATAGGCCCTCTGTAGTATAGCAGCTGTGGCGCTGGATGCTTGCAGTTCTGTTCCCCTACAAATTCACATCCTAAAAGAAAGTTGACTCAAAAGTTAGCTGCACCCTTTCACTTTTTTTTTTTTTTCAGTACTGCAGATTGAACCCAGGCCTTCTCACTGAACTGCTTCCCAGCCTCTCCCTCCCTGTTTTTTGAGACAAGGTCTTGCTAAATCACTAAATTGTCCAGATTGGGCTCAGACTAACCATCTTCCTATCTCAGCCTCCCAGAGTGCTGGGGTTGCAGGCATTACATTTTATAAAAATTTCCTCCACAACATCTCTCTCTCTCTCTCTCTCTCTCTCTCTCTCTCTCTCTCTCTCTCTCTCTCTTTCTCTCGCTCTGTCTCTCTCTCTCTTTCTCTGTCTCTCTCTCTCTGTCTGTCTCTGTGTTTTTCTCCCTCCCTCCCTTCCTCTCGGTGTACGTGGCGCTGCAGGATTGAACCCCGAGCCTCAAACCCGTTGGGCAAGGGCTCTACGCTGCGCAGCCTTGAATACCTCACCACTTAAGCCGCGGTCCTCTCCACAGGTCATGGCCCAGGTGAGATCAGGTCAGCCGTTAGTTAATACAGCTCACTCTGCACCTGATTTCCCAGGGCCCTGCCCCAGGCCACCAGGGAGGACAACAGGAGGTCCCAAACCTTTGAAGGCAGAAAAAGCAATATGAACAGGGAGAAAGGAGGGGAAGTTTGCGAAGGTCTTTGTGGGGGAGCGGGAATTTGAACTGAGCCTTCAAGCTATCTGGAGTGCGGAGGATCCCCGCTGAGGAGTGGGGTTGTCAGGTAGGAAAAGGAGGGGCTGAAAGCCTCTCTTTACAGAATGATTCATATTCTAATGTGCTGGGGTGAGCGGCTGGTGCTGGAGGTGGGAAGGGAAGTGGGAAATTAATGTGGAGACAAATTGTGGGCTTTGAATGCCAGGATGAGGAATTTCCGTGCCGGGGAGAGTGCTAGGGACAGGGCAGGACAGTAATAAAGAAAGTGTAGGTAGCAAGTTGGGGGTGGTGGCACACTAACTCGGTGCCGGCCAGAGTAAATCAGCGCTTTCCCAGATGACCCGAGCTGTTGGTGGAAGCAGCTCTGGGTCTGTTTATAGCTCCCACAGAGGAAGGAGCAGAGATCCTGCGAGGTTTAAATTGGAGGACTTCTGGGGCTCGGGGAACTCCTTCCAAACCATCATGGGGAAACTGGTGGCCAGCAATGATGACAGGGACCGAGCCCCCGCCGAGCTCAGGACCATCCGTGCTTCCCATCACCGCGGGCCGCCGCCTCGCTCGCGGAGCCTGGCCGGGCAGCTACTGTGCCGGGTGCCGGCCGGAACCGCACGCCTGGAAAGCCGGGCCGGGCCGGGCCGCCCCTCCTCCGCCGGCCAGCTGCAGGCAGTTTGTTTGCCGAGGTTTGCATACACATATTGAGTTGCCTATTTTTTTTCCAGTCAGTTCAGCAGTGTCCCGAAATTCACCCCCAGTGCAACTTCTGTCTCCGCTCCTCCTCTTCTTGGAACCGTCTCTTGTTTGTCTGGCAGCGCCGGTCCTTCGGGGGTGTGCGAGGATGAGGATGAGGATGGTGATGATGCTGATGATGCGCGGGCTTATATAACGCGCAGCCTCCCGCGCGCCCTGCGCAGACCGCGCGCCCTCGGGGACCCGGCGGCGACCTCATCTGGGGCGCGGAGCGAGGGGGCGCTGCGGCCGGCCGGGCGGGCGGGCGGGCCGAGGGCGGAGGGCGGGCCTTCCCGGCCCCGGCTCCTCGGAGGTCAGGGCCGATAAGGGACAATGCCTGCGCCCCGGAGGAGGACGCAAGGCCGGCTGCCACCTTGTCTGCGCTCCTGCGTCCCCTCCCGGCTCCCAGCGCCCTTTCTCTAGAGAGGACTCGCAAGGCGGCGCCTGTAAGTATGATGCTCTGCCTGACTCTCAGCAGGGGGAGGAGAGGAACTTTTCCTGGCTGCCCTTGAGCACTGCATGTCACTTACTCCTTCCCCTCAAGTCTCTTCGGGGCTGATAGAAAACGTGTTTCTGAGCGAAGTCCTGCACCCAGCGTGGTCCCTGGGATAAGAGGGGTGAAGGAGGAAGCTTCTGATAGCTCACTTAGCAAAACAGCACTCAGGAGGCACCTGGACTGGCCACTTGGAGGGCATCCTGCTTCTCTCTCTCTCTCTCTCTCTCTCTCTCTCTCTCTCTCTCTCTGTCTCTCTGTCTCTCTCTGTCTCTCTGTCTCTACTCCACCCCTCTAGATATGAATGTCCTGGTTATTCACCTGCCTTCTTAGGCAACACTGGCAACCACTCTGATCTTCAGTTTATCTCCCTTGCGAATATTCACAATTTCAGTTCACTATATTGTTGAAAGTTTCATTTCACACTCAGGAATAAATTCCACTTCTTAGTGTGGGCTTGAAACTGGCACCCCCTTGTGTAAACTGTTCAAAACACTTAACTCTAATGAACATGTTGATTTGTATTAAAGTTTTTTTTCACTGCGTGGCTGAGGGGTTTTCATATTAAAGGAACATGGACTTAATTTCTTCAGCCTTGGCAAAATCCAGAGCCGTGATTAAATTGAGTTTCCGGGAAGAATGATGAAATTCACACAGTATTTTTCTCAGGGGTGATGCTCATGGCTCAGAGAAGCTACTTTAAAACAGTGGATTGAGAATAACTAACAAAAAGACAGCTTTTGAACACACAGAAACTGTGATTTGCCAATTGAACAAGCCAAGAAAATAAAGTTCTATTTGGGGTAATTTGCATTTACGAAACCATGATTATACTTTGTTATACTACGAATTAGAGAAAACTATTACCTTAGTATTTCAGGTGAGAAAACTAAGAAATTGGTTATAAGGTTAAAAAAAGAGATGTTCTCATGCTATGTTACTGAGCTTGGTTGTCTTCATTGTAGATAAGCTTTAAGTGTGAAACCCATGTATAATACTGTATTCACTATATATGTATTTAATTATCTTGGGGGCTGGGGATTTAGCTCAGTGGCGTGAGTGTCTGCCTGGCAAGCACAAGGTTATGAGTTTGATCTCTGGTACCAAAAAAAAGGAGGGGGTCATATTTAGTTATCTTGAACTTTGATTTTTGAGACAAGATCTTGCTATGTAGTCCAAAGTTGCCTTGAATTCATGATCCTCCTCCTCAGCTGCCCAAATGCTTAGGATTATGTGTGTACACCACCAATCTTGGCTGGTTTGGATCATAAACGGCCCCCAAAAGCTGAACTTACATATTTGTTGTATCTGTTGAGTACTCAGTGTTTCACATGATAGTGTAATATCCAAACGAAAAATGTTGTATCAAATTTCTGTCAGTGGAGCTATGTTTCATTATTTAACAAGCATATCTGTTTTTGAGATTCCCTTTAAATAATATTTCTACTTCAAACTATCTGCAGCTCCTACTACATAATTAAACTTGAAAATAAGACCAGATCCTAGGGTGCTTTTACCCCTAAATTTAAAATTGAATTCTGTTCTCTAGCTAGTTTGATTACAAAGACCAGCCATAGAATCTTAACATTGATGGCAGTGGCATACACAGTCACAGTAGAAAAAAAGACAGATTTGATAAGATCTGAATTTGAGCCTTGTTTTGGCCATTGCTTGATTTATAGGGTTACCTTCGAGAGCCTTAAGACTGTTAACCTCAAGTTTCATATCTGTGAAATAGGACCAGTGCTACCTACTCCAAAGCAAAGAGAAGATTGCTGAAAAGGCTTTAGCAATCTGTGAAAACAGTGTTTTAGTCTATTTGGGGGCTTTTCCATTTACTCTTATTTTTTACCATTCATTCAATTCCTTCATTTTATTATGCATGTGTTATGGATTATGTGCACTGCTGATACATAATGTGAGGAGACTGACAAAACAACAGATTGTATTCATAGCCCTATGGTACCTGCAAAAACAGTCCTGTGTTCAAAGCCACAGGGATACTGAGGCAAGAGAGGTTATCTCTTGCTGAGAAAACCAGAGGAATTTTTCACAAAGCTGATGTTGACTGTCTGAGTTTTAAAGGACAAGCAGGAGACAGGGAAGAGAGGACATTGCAGAAGAGATAGCATAGGACAACAGAGGGTCCAAGCCAGCTTGGGGGCCGGATGGTGCAGGAGGTGCGAGGAACACCCAGCAGCACGCAGATTTATTGGGGGTCCAGTCATTACGCTGGCACTTCCTGCCCAGCTGTTTGGACCTGTGAGCTCTAGTGAAACAAACTCACCCATGGACCAGCCTCGGACCTGTGATTGTTTTACTTTCACATTAAGCTAAAAAGCAGGCCCAAATGTCAGTCCACTATGTCACCAACACACTATTTGGACCAATGTGTAATTTTTTAGGGAGTGGTGCTAGGTGTTGAACCAGGACCTTCTGCATGGTGGGTAAGCATTCTACCACTGACCTGTATTTCCAGCCTAAGTAGCTTTGTTTATCTGGGCTATTTTGTTTGCTGCAAATTCATCTCAGTGATGGAAACACTGTAGCACAACCTCCTTGAACATTCAAATTCAGTAACTTTGGAGAGACTTTGATCAGCGGGGAGACACAAGTGAGTTTTGTGTGAAGCTAAGAAGGTGCAGAGTAGATGTGATTTACGTTTTAGAAGTATTTTGTACTTATTTATTTTTGCCATGCTGGGGGTTCCAAATAGGGCTTTGCATATACTACTGAAGCACCCCAACCCCGGCCTAGAAAGATATTTATAAAGCATCCAGTAGCCCACGTGAAGTGTGGGCGGGCAGCAACCCTGGGAGAGCAGCTGAGAGACTATTGTGTAAAGCGAGAAATGCAGAAGGCCTTAGGTGGATAGGTGACAACAGGCTCAGATTCCAGACATACTTAGAAGGTGGGACATTCTTGCCTCGGAACTGGGTAAATGGAATGATGGAAAGGAAACCCCATCATAGCAGTTTTGCGATTGGACCCCTAAGTAGCTGTAATAGAATAACCGTAACGCAAGAGGAGGTACAAGTTTACAGAAAAAATAGTTCTTTGGGAGCGAGAAGAGGAGGAAATGTCAGGAGGAGTCAGATTGCAATGCTGGCTAAAAATGAAAAGTAATTTTTAAAGAAAGCAATTTTTAGAAAAAGTATAAGAAGGCTAGATTTTCTATAATTTTGAGGAGAACTATAAAGACCGAGCTCCCCCTCTTATGTTCTGATGTCCCCAAGAAGCATCAGTATCTGCACTCCTAGCGTTACCACTTTCATCCTGTCTCCCTGCTGTCTTTAATCTTGGGTTCCTGCAGGCTTTTGTGTCCCTGCCTTCAGTGAATTGTGGCCCCATTAGCTTTTCTACAGGAAGGCCATGTCTAAGCAATCTCTCCATGTGCCCCCTCAAAGAGAGTAATTTCTGCTCCCACTGAGCCTTCAGCAGTGGACAGAGGCTAAGAAGAAAGATCTGTGAGCAGGCAGATACTTATCTACAAGCAGCACCTACTCATAAAGAATATTTACTCAACAACAACAACAAAAATGCCCTTTCTTTAGCAGGGACTTTGCGCTTCCTGTGACCCACTCAGGGACTGAAGCAGGACAGCTAACTTCTTACCTGGACAGTGGATGACCTGCCTCCTGCCATTTCACCCTTCCTCTGTGTGACAGGAAGCAGCTCTCACCCTGGACTAGGGCTGGGGGATGTCTGGTGATATTTGTGAATTTTTAAACAATGACAGCTGGAAGAATGTTAATGTTTTGAATGAATGAAAACCCGATTAGCAGACAGGAAGCTGTGACTTTTAAATCTTTGAAGTCTGATTACTTGATGACCTCAGTTTCCTTATCCCTCTCACCTTGTCTACACTTAGCACTTAATCTTCTCTGGCTAAGTTTCTCTCAGATTTCCTGGGGTTCAGAGCTCTTGCCCCACCTAAGCACTTCAGAGCAGATGCCATGTAGTCCCAGATTTCATGGTGTGTTTTGTAAAGTCATATAATATTTCTTTCTGGTGGGTGAACAGTGTCAGCACATTTAAAGAAACTCTTTTATTTCCATTCCTAAATATAAAAGACTTAATCACTTATTAGAAACATAGCATTTGGTTATACTCTGAATTCTGTAAGGATTTTAATAGCTCATCTCAAAATCTACCAGACTTCACAAGTTATCTTTGACTTTGAAAATGCTGAAAAATAGTTTCTATTTTTACTGAAATTCTTTTGCTGTAAAACAATAACAACAAAAAAAGTCTTCCCAAAAGGAACTACTAACTAATGTCTTGGCTATGCAAAATAATCATGAAATAGATACTTTAGAATAAGATGAACTAGCGTCACGGGAAAGCTTATTATAATAAACTGTTATTTATTATAATACTTGAGGGGAATTCCCACTAGCACAAATAAAAGTATGAAGCATATACTGGGCTTCCATATATGGTGCTGGCCACAGCACATTTAGATTACTGAAGCCATTTAGAGTCTTGGCTTCCTAAGTAATTGCTGCACTCCTCACAGTCTTTTCAGGTTTGCAAACATAATGATTTACTCCAGGCCAGGCTCAGCCTGAGCCACTGCGCTTGCCTATGGCCCATGTGAGGAGTGGATAAGTCGCAGCTGTGCAGCCCCCAGGCACCTGAGCCCCAAGCATTGCTGGAGTTTGCTTCATTTCTAAGCTTCACAGAAAGCTGGACTCTTCCCAGCTCGCTCTTGGGTTTGGCTTCCTGCTCACATGTTTTCTGGTCCCATGTCATTGTGCATGAAGTAATAATGGTCCCATATGCGCTGTCCACAATACATTGTCCACAATGGCGAGATCTGTGTGGTTCAGTGCAAGTGTCCTAATGAGGGCGGGTTGGATCTTCCCCCATCTCTTCAGGGACAGCAGTTTGGAACCAGTTATTACTCTCCAACATAAAGGCAGAATGCACTTCAACAGCAAAACTAAAGTCACTTGTAGGGGATGACTAAAGGACAAATGCATAAGAAAAATAAACATTTACCTTACGCATCTGTTTACATGATGTGTTGTACAATATAGAAAATGCCTCCAGCTCACAGTTTAAAAATATCAGTTACTGTTTGAGCACTTTGCTAACTCTGAATGGTGCTAGTGTTTACCAATGAGGACGGTTATGTTAATGGTATTTCTCTGCAGCAAGATTTGATGAGTTTACTAAGTTCAAGAGTCAGGAAATGCAGCTCAGTTTCTGAACAATTCAGAAAGCTAGGCGAGTTGAAGTCCCACCATCTAGCTGCTGTGTAGCAGGATTCATGAGTAGGAAGTGCAGTAGTAGCCCACAAACATAGAAAAGCCAACCAGATTGTTCAGGGAGAGCAAAGTATCATGCTTAACCTCCTGACAAATCAGCAACAGGTAGAATTCTGGCATTCACCCACACTTACCTGTGGATATTGTATGCATATTGTACAGATAGATTTGTGGAATAAGAAGGGATTTGGGAGGTCTATCAATCGTACCTTGTTCTTTCAGTTGAGGAACAGAAAACCTGAGAATCATGAAAATTCTTTCTCTCTTTTCCTCTTTTCTCTCTCCTCCCTTCCTTTTTTCATTCCTTTCCTGTGGGGATTGAAGCAGAGCCTCACACATGCTAAGCAAGTATTCTGCCCCTGAACCACACCTCCAGCCTCTCTCCCTCCTGACACACATGCACACACACGGAATCATTGCTTACCAAAAATGTGTCCTACTTAAAGGAAAATGAGCAAATGGCTCCCAGCTAGGACACTGGTTTCCTGGTCCTTTCGAGTATATGTTTATCAGTGTTAAGGCTGTGGGATAAGTCATGCTTCCTTGAAGAACCAACCACTCAGGAGCTCAGATTTGATTTTGATTTTTTGTGAAATCTCATAGTTTAGCGCAAACAAAGCTCTAATTCAAGATCCTGTCTCAGTCTCTCAAGTGATGAGATTACAAGAGTGTGCCTGGCTGATTAGAATATAGTATATTTAACCAAAATTTGAATAAACTCTGAAACAATACAAGGACTGGGATGTGACTCAGATACCGACCCTGCTCGCAGAGATGCTTGGTAACTAAGTCACTGGCACCACATGTGACGACAGTATAAACTGGACTCAAAACCCAAGCAACAGCTGTCACTCTGAGGAGTCTAACCCTAACCAGAGGCCTGGGGTGTGGTTCTGCAGTGGATGCTGGCCCAGCATGTCCAAGGACCCAGTTCCATCCCCAGCACCACCAGAAAGCAAATAACCACAAACCTGACCCAGACAGACTGTACGATCACAGCCACAGCAGGAAGAGCAGGACGACATAAGAAAGTGCTGCACTGTGTGGCACACATTGTAAATGTCAGGCGTTCTGGTGAGAGAGTCAAATGAGAATTGAGGATTTTCGGAAAAGGGATTTTAGCAGATCCCAGAGCAAGTGGTATTAAGAATTTTAATATGTGGAGCTGGATGCGGTGGTGCACTCCCAGCAATTGGGAGGCTGAGGCAAGAGGATTACTGTGAGTTCAAGGCCAACCTGGACTACATAGTAAGTTCGAGTCCAGGCTGGACTACACAGGAAGACCTTGTCTCAAAAAACAAAAAACCAAAAAACCTCAGAATTTTAATATGTGGATAATAGCAGACTTTTTCAGGTGCCGAACAGCAGGGAAGTTTGGAGAGGTCTCCGGAAGCAGGAGAGCTTAGGCTTAGCTAGGGGTGGTGGTGCATACCTGGAATCCCAGCATTTAGAAGGCTAAGGTAGGAGGATTGCAAATGCAAGGCCAGTCTGGGCTACATAGCAAGACCACGTTTTAAAAAGAATAGAAGCTGAAGAAAGGGGGCTGAGGTGCTGTCCAGAATTGTTTCTCAACTTGAACACCAAGTAGGCCACAGGCCACAACACCCCAGTGCTGGCTCAGGGTTGCTACCTACTGAACTGCCAGTGAAGCAGCAAAATCACAGTCTGCCTTGCGTGACCTTTGGGGGTCAGTTCAAGGATCACCCCCCCCCCGCCCCAAGATTTCCAAACCTGCCATTCCTCAGTCCCTGATACAAAGAGCACAGCATCTTTCTATAGCCTGCACACGTCCTCCTGTACACTTTTAACCCGCCCTACATTGCTCACAACAGCCAAAGTAATGTTAATGCCATGCAAATATTTGTCACACTGGACTGCTTAGGGAATGATAACAAAAAAGAAAATTGTGTCCATTTTAAATATATAAACATTTCAATAATATTTTTATCTGGTTGTCTGAATCTGTATTACAGAACCCACGGATGGGGGGCTGACTACAAATTATTGTATCATTGAAATCCAGAATAATTAAACCTAACTATAAGCAAAACCATAAACGAGTGCTATTATAACCAATAAGATATAGTTTTACTGAAACTAAAGGATAAATTTGGCTAACCGTGGTGGCTCATTCCCGTAATCTGAGTATACTGGGAGGCTGAGGCAGGTGGATTGTCTATCCTGGAAAACTTAGCAAGACCCTTCCTCAAAATAAAAAATGAAAAGGACTATAGATATAGCTCCATGTCAAGGCTCTATGTTCAATCAATAGTACTACAAGGAGGAAGGAAGGAAAGAAAGAAAGAAGGAAGGAAGGAAAGAAAAAGAAAATTGTTTTAATCAGATATTCAGAAATGAAATTGGCAAAGAAAAATATTCTCCTTGCATACTGTACTATGCCTAACAAACCACTACCGAACTGGCTCACATGAAAGAACAGCCTGTGAGTGGCTGAGGACCAGGTTGTGGAACTGAGTGCTTTGGTCGCTGGTCCATCCTATCACTTGTTGCTAGGCTAGTGCTATATCACTCACCTACACCCGCATGCCCTTAAATGCCTTGTCACTGAAAATATGCAAGAGAAGTTGTATCTTTAGTACTGACTTTAAAAACAAATCAGCCCAAGCAATATTTAGCAATATTTATGGAACACCTATTGTGTGCCAGGAACTCTTCAAAACTTTTCACATGGATGTTCTCATACAGTCCTCTTGTTAACCCTGCAGTGTGGACACCATGTTTAATCCTCATTTTCAGAGGAGGATATTGAAGCATAGAGACATTACATTCCTTGCTCACACAGGTCACATAGTAATTGCTATAACCCGTAATTCAGGCATTTAAGTTAAGAATCTGCTGCTTTGAAAAACATGTTCAGAACAGTCTCAGAAAGGGTGGTGGGTATCATTGGAACGTTAGACTGTGCCAGCTGACCACAGCCGGATCTTTGGGCATTACACTGAGATTTATTTTATTTTGTGTGTATGTTGTGTGTATGCTGGGCATGGAATCTAAGGTTTTACACACGCTAAACACACCAGCTCAGATGTTAAAAGTAAATTTTAACTTCACGCAAGCTCAGGATGACATGAGCATTTATATCTCCTCTCAATTATTTTATTATTAAAAGATAAGCACATGTGTGATGCTTATAGTAATTTGGGCTATTTTCAGGGACTTGGAATAAGGCACGGAAGTTCTAGAACACCCTGATTCCCAGGATTAAGAGCACAGGGAGAGGGTATTCTAAAGGTTTCCTGAGCGAAGGATACCAGACCCCAGAGTGTGGCCTAAAACTGTCAGAGGAGCAGCTCAGAGGCTATTACAGTAGAAACAGAAGGGATAGGGGTGTCCTTGGGAGGAAGCTTGCGCTGTGCAACCCCAAGGCCAGCCTCAGGCATCTCACTGTAGGAGAGGTGCTTTCAGAGAGAGGGAAGAGCTGGGGCTGCTCACTGTCAACCTGAGTCACCAAAGCCAGTTCCCAGCGGGGAGGAAGCCAGCTGCCCCTCCAGTAGTCCCCCCTACCCCTATGTCCACAAATAGCTGTGCAGTGGGAAAATAGACAGGTTGACTGAAATGCTTTGTTAAACATTGCTATTTTACGTGGGCAAGAGAAAAAACTTAAATGCCAAGAAAATTTTGAAGTATTATTGTCACTCCTACTGTTCTGGTATTATTTCTTTTCTGTGTGTGTGTGCATGGTACTGGAGGTTGAACCCAGGCTCTGAGCTATATCCTTAGCTCTTTTTATTTTAATTTCAAAATAGGATTTCACTAAGCGCTCAGGTGGGACTTGAGCTAGTGATATTCCTGCCTCAGCCTCCTAGAGTGCTGGGATAACAGGCATGCACCATGTCATGTGTGTGTGTGTATAGTGTATATGTTAAAGTGTGTTATAAATAATAGCAAGGTTGCTTCATCAAATACTTGATGCACTAAAATAGATGTTTCCTCTTAAACTATTTGCATTATTTTAGTCACTTACATTTGTCAACTGTCATAAACACAGAATATGAACAAATTTAGCCTCTTGTAAATGCTTCCTTTGCTATTCATCAAATAATAGCTTACAGCAACCTTAACATTTTATAAATTTATAAAACTTTATAAATGATTCAGCACATTTTCCTCTAAAATATTCCCACAAATATTCCCTCAGCATTCCCATCTGAAATTAGATGTCACCTAACTTTTAAACTTGGAATACTTTATAAACTTTAAAGTAGAAACTCTTCTTCATTGGCTCTATGAACTCTAAGCAAAGAACAATATAAAGTGATTTTAGTAGAAGTGTTTCCCATGAAAAGGAGCAGGTAAAAAGGGAAATTTCTACAAAAGTACTGAATCTCCCTTGGTAGCTTTAGGGGACTAACAAGTGAGTATCAGAAAATCAGTTGCGATAAAATTTAATGAGTATTATTCCTGAATTTCTCTTTTGGAAGCCATGAAAGCAACCTCTGAAAGAGGACAGGACTTGCTGACAAGATGCAGCTGCTGGCACTTTTGTCCCTGTCCCTCGTAGGTGTTGACCGCCACCCACCCCCACTGCTGAGGAAGGGATTTGGCAGATAACATGCAGGTTCTTCAAGGCAGAATAATTGCAGAGAATTGTCAGAGGTATTCTTATCAAATTTTTATCTCTTGACTAATTATAATAGTAAGAACTAGCATAAAGAGAGGGAGTCAAGGGCCCTACATCTTCCTGTGACATTCTCAGTCTTCTTGGCTGAAAGAGCTAAAAAAAAAAAAAAAAGGTCTTAAGTCACCTGACATCCACCCACCATCATGCTGGGGAATGTCAGAGCTCTGAGAAATGGCTAAAGGGGAGGAGTGGCGGGCCAGCCCTACTCAGCCCCACAGGGCACCTCCCCTCCTCAGCAGCCTTGCTCCCCGCCTGTCTTCACAGCTTCTTGGCCACCCAGGCAAACACCGGTAAGGAGAGAGTGTGGCACAGACCGACCCACCTCAGCGATTGCAGCCCAGGTTGCAAAAACATTCTCAGGGGTTGAATTTGTGTGACTTTACACTCCTTAGCGTTTTTTCTCAAATGTCAGTAATACCCCAATCAACACACTGCTGTGGAAGCTGTTGAGTTCTTTTGGCTTCAGATTGCTACTCCTTAACCTCATTGTCCTTAGCTTGATTTTCTTTCCCAACCTTGTGTTGACCCAAGTTGGCTTGGAAGCAGTCCTCTCGTCACCAAAATGTTCATGACTCTCACACAAAAAGCAAAAACCTAGTAGAGTCTTACATCTGGCTTGAATTTCAGGTTTATCTTTTGAAGGATACACATTTTGTCTTCATTCTACAAACAAGGGAGAGGGGTAGGGGGTGGAAGAATCTGTGGGGAGAAGTGAGTGTCTGACTGGAGACCTCGGCCTTAGGAGGCTTCCTCTCCTCTCAGATGCTTGATTGAACGAGGGCCTCATTACTACACTAAGGAGCTTGTCATCCAAGCAAAATCAGCAGTCAGGCGATGCAGTTCAAAAGAGAGGTTTCCTTTACTTACTTCAAATTCCAGACAAGAGAAGAAAATATTCCAAAACTAGACAAGATATTTAAGGTCAGTGGATGGAGATGTGACTTCATTCAAATTCTTTATCTTTTTGAGTCAACTTGCCAGACATTTCTTTGTGAAGCTCAAGCCTATTGCATCAATTTTTTTTTTTTTTTGAAAGAGGTTGAACTTCGGTAACTAGAGAAAAGCTGTAAATTAACTAGAGAAAAACTGGAAGAACTTAACACTGGGGGCCCCCCTTTATTTTCCCAAGAAACATCTGCAGATCTGATTTCTTCAAGCATCTACCTTAGCGTACATGGATGTGTCTGTGCATACCCATGTGTGTGTCAGGAAAAGGTCACTTTTCTGAAGTGCTATGTTATTTGTTATGTGGTCAGTAATCTTTGATTTCACACTTTTCTTTCATAATGGGAAATTTCTCCTCTTTACACATTATATCCTTTTCATTTTTCAGCATATTCTTACTATAAAAAAACAGAAATAAATGTTTTCTCTACTAGTGGATCAGAGTCACTTGTCAAATTTAACGCACAGGACACTTTGATTTCTTAAAAATCTGTACGCTGCCTGTGAGTGCTGGCTCAGGTCTGTTTTTTCCATCTTTGGGCTGGAAAATTCAAATTTAATATCTGACTGACTACAGCTTCAGAGACCTCTTTCCCTTCCCAAGTCCGTAGTTTGAGCTGGGTTAGATAAGCAGCTGAGTCACTTCCCATCACCACATCTGTATTCACATGTCCCCAGTCTTCAAGTCCAGTCAGTTTCTGTGGAAAGAGACAAGTCCCATGTGTGTGTGTGTGTGTGTGTGTGTGTGTGTGGACGGTCAGTCTTATAAAATAATGACCACTTTAATGAGCCATGTGGTTTCGGATGTTGCCCTGGTCTTTTTTCACTGCTTCTGCTCATAGCGTGCTTTCCTCCTAATATTTTCCAGTTTTAAGAAGTGATGGCATATCCCTGTAATACCAGCACTCGGGAGGCAAAGGCAGGAATATCACTGACAGTTCAAGGCCAACCAGAGCTACAAAGTGTGTTCAAGGCCAGCCTGAGCTGCATAGTGAAACCCTGTCTCCAAAAGATTTTTTTAAAAATGGCTGTTTACCTGTAGTTCTTTGACCCTGGCATCACCTCCAAAATACATAAACCAAGAAACAGAACAAGGAAACGGTGTAAGCATGTGTCCAGCATCTTCTGTTTGTTAGATTGCCAGAATAGCTCTTGTTCCAGGAGAAGATAGGTCATATTCATACATGGCAAAACACCAAAAGGATAATTTAGTCTCACCATTTTGGGGAGATTTTCAAGACTCAAAAAAGTATTCACACCTGTGGAACAGATTGGTATTTTTGTGGAGCCTGGTTTTCAGCTTCAAGTATACTTGCCAAGACATGAATGCCTGTTACTGTACCTTCTGGACTCAAACTGCAGTGTCCAGCAAGATTTGGTGCACACAGCTAGGATGACTCAACAGCAGCCATGGCGTTCCTCAGGAAATGAAGCTCTTGTCCAGTCTTGTTGATGCCTATTTGGGTTTGAACATTTTGTCATCATACGTATGCTTTAGTGGTGCCTGCCTGATGCTTTATTTTTGTTAATATTTTCTTTAATCAATATTCAATATATCAATTTAAATATAAGTGACTTAGCATTTAAAATTTTCAAGGAATCAGTATTAGATATGGACCCTAAAAAACCACTAAAATTACTTGGGACCCGGTAAACATTTAAAGAAAAGCTTTCTCTTGGGTACAACTTTCTTAGGTTTGAATACTTCTCATTTAAGATGGCATTAGAATATTGTCATTTGACAGTGTGTATTCATAGTCAAACAATGAAACATCTGTCAAACATGAATTGTTAACAGAGTTAAATACACACATACACACACATGGTGGTACACACCTGTAATCCTAGTACTTGAGGCTTAGACAACATGAGCGACACATTTCAGGGCCAGTCTTGGGCTGTCAAGACTGTCTCAAAAAACATACCAATTTTACTGCTCTTCCCAAAAAAGCCACACAAAACTGAAGCCAATCAGCGTTTCTATGCACATATGTACTAAGTAGAATAATAGAAAATTGCTTTAGACTAATTTTGACCTACAATGGCTATAATTATATACATTTTTTTAGTTTTAAAATATTTTGACAGTAGTGAGGATCAAACCCTGTGCATGCCAACAGAGCAAGTGTTCCACCACTACACTGCCAACTCCCAAACGAGCAACTTCACACTTGACGTAACTAAAAGCATGGAAGTACTTGAGTTTTATTCTCTTTTTTTCTCCTCTTCCATTATTGCAAAACAGTTTCTACATTGTCACCCTAGTTCTTTTAGATTTGTGTGCCTTACTCTGTTTCATGAATGGGAAGTATACAAGTTGTGTTTGCTTTTCCTCTGCAAGAGATAAAATTTCAGTCATTGCCCTCTTTCAGATAGCCGTTCTATTTGGCTGCATTTCAGTGTTATCTTTTGTTGTTTCTTTGTTTGTTTGCTGTGATATTTGTATTTTTGAGACAGGGTCTCATTTTATAGCTCAGGCCAGTCTTGAACCCATAATCCTCCTTCCTCAGCCTCCCAAGTACTAGGCTTACATATATGAACACATGTTTCCAGTGTTCTAGTATTTTGCATCCTCCTTTTGTTCATTGAGACTAAAAGGCTTTGGCAAGTGCCTTCAGCAGAGATCTAAATAATAAACCAGGGCCAGAATAGAAAAGCACACACATTTGTGCATGTGTATGCACATAGTTAGTGGGTCTATTTGAACAGTATGTCCTCTAAGTCAGTGAGTTGGAGTGGGTATTTTTGCTTATTGTTTCTGCACAGATTGAACCTAGGGCTTTACACATATTAAGCAAGAGCTGGACCACTGTGCTGCACCCCCAGCCTGCTGAGTTTACGTTCAAAAAAAAATATCAAAGATCAATCAGATGAGAAGTGTTGTGCGCATCACAGTGTGCCATCTTCAGCTGAGTCCTCTCGCTTCTATCTGACCAAGACGGGTGCCTGCAGAGGGCCTTCTCAGTACGCCTCAGCTACCACGAGAATGCTGCTTTGTTTGATGTGGTGAGGAAACAACCTGCACGAATATTGGCAGACCAGATGCAAACCCTTTGCTCTTGCCATGATGATTAGGTTTGAGCAGGAAGCTAAGAGGAATATAGTTATTCTCCTGAAGGCGGAGGGACGGAGTTTAATTACGGTGAGGATGGGGCTGGAGGATACAAGTGACTGTCAAGAAAAAAGAATGGGATGATGTCATTCTTTACCGGGACAATCACTGCAATGAAATGAGGTCACACAACAATAGTCTCGGTCTGTGCTCAGTATGGCAAGTTGTTCTGAGAGATTACTTTGCTGTGGTGTTTCTCAGGCCAAAGAACCTCCACACTCATGAAGCCTTGGCCCCCATACCACCCAAGCTACCACCCCCCAACCCACAGAATCATCTTGACCTGTGGTGCAACGGCCCACACTGGGTTCCCAGCTTTTGTTAATGTCACCGTGTCACAGTTTAGAATAGAGAAGGGGTCCAGGTTCTTGCAACATACTCACTTGGGAGAAACAATGCCGTTATACAATGTGGAGCCAGGCCAGATGTTTTAAATGGGGGCTCTTTTTTGGTAGGACACTATTGAATGGCATACTAAAGTTAAAACAGAATGTATTCCTCAGTAGAAAGTTTCAGGAAGTCACTTTCTGAAAAGAAATGCTGCCTTGTGTTATGTTAGCATTAATAAGGTTGATTAATTCTGCTTACAGAAGAGGCATTTGATCTGTGTTGATTTTGAGTTTCTAGTTCCTGTGGCAAATACTTTCAATTTTAAGTTTCTTCTCTCAGTGGTATCCTAATTTGACCTCATTTATCTGCTTAGATTTCACAGGAGTGCATCATAATTATAAATGAAGGTTAGACTTTCGAAGAAGCCATCCCTGGAATAATAAGGTGGAAAGGTCAAATCCTGTTATTAAGATCTGTTGTTTTTGCATTAATAGAGCTTAAAACAAATAAGGCATTGGCAGAGGCTTTCTTTTTTTATCTACAGGAGTATAATAGTAGAATTGTTCAGGCTTTTTTTACATTGGCATCTGTAGCCTGGAGAATTTTTAGAAAATGTTCTCTTTTGTTAAATCACTAGTCTTTGGGTGTATGTATATATCGAGGGTCAGAGTCTTTTTCATATATCACATGAAAATGTAAAAAAATAAATTATAATACCTTGGCAATTCATACTTGTATTATGACTTTGCTGTCAAATTATTAGGAAAGTTGATATAATGTAGGGTAGAGAGATCTTGTGATGGATATGGGATAAATCTACTTGAAAACTGCTTTGAATGTGACTGCCAAATATAAAGAGGGGCATTTTAAGGAGGGAGTCCCTTTGTGTTAAATTCTAAAGTAAATTAGTGATTTTTGGTACTTTTTCTCCTATGATGCTGAGAATCAAAACCACAGCCTTACCCTGAGCTATATCCCTAGCCCTTTTAAAACTTTTTATTTTGAGGCATGGTCTCAGGTTTGCAGTCCTCTTCTCAGTTTTCAGAGTGCTGGGATTACAGACATGTGTCACAAGTGTGTGTGCACACATGTGTGCCTAGTTTTTGGTCTTTTGTCTTTTTGAGGTATTTTTTAAATGATAGGTAATTTGGCTATAAGATCTTTGAGGGAAGATAATTATTTTAAAAGTAACTAAAATATTTCCAAAGTGTCAACACTATCAGAAGTTCCCAAGTTTTCTAAATAATATTTAAATTGTTTTGGTAGCCATTAAAGACAACTAAGCCCATGACCTACTGACAGTGTGCAAAACACAGGTGCATTCTAAGCAAAGATACTCGTTACAAACAAATAAATTAGTCATGGCTTCTTATGATGGGATGCACCATAAAATTAGTTTTAAAATTATTTCCAAATCATTTTGCACGAAAGTGATTTGGTATCTTTTCTACATTAAAAAAGCATTTAGTTATCACATAAAATATGAATATTCCAAAGATTAAGTCTATTTGCAGCCTATAGATTTGGCTCTATCCAAGCACAAGTATGACAATGTTACACAATGCACAGAGGCCATGTGACATGGCCCAGTGACCTTCAGAGTAGTCAGCATCCTGCTGGGAGGGTTTCGGATATTCTGAGTCTCCCTCCCAATGACAAGTATGCATAGTCAAGTGAGTCACGCAGTTCTGTTCTCCAAAATAACATTGCCGAGAATCAAGACTTGGGTTCTGGTTTTAGATGTTTTATTTACTCCAAAACTTTCTACCAAATTAGAATGTGCAGATGCCCTTTCCGTCACTGAGCTTATAAATCTCGGGTAAAGAATGTGCAAGCACTTTAGGGGGAAGCAGTATAGGAAGCCACTCAAACTTAACCTGTTGCTGTAATGTTAAAAGGCTAAGATATTTTGTGGTAGTCATTAGTTCCTGGAATACTGCGCTGCACCCAGGGCCTTATTTCTCTTTCAATATTCTTATGGTTTTATGTCGCTCACTGCCAATAAACTAATCCCAATGTATATTTTTTCATGGTTGGAAAAAAATTCAGAAATGTTTTGTAAAGAAGAGGCAGTATAGAATTACTGGGATTATCACTACGTATCCAAAGCATTGATAAAATTAAAACACCAAAAAATAAAATAGGATGAATAATCTCTTCCAGTTTAAATACTTATATTAGAAATGAAACACATAGCCACGTATTGTATGGGAATACATACATGGTTGTGGGAATTCAACTAAATGTTAACTCCAGATCATCTTTGCTATTAGAAAAAAGAAGTTTAAGCCTAATTTCCAGAGGCAGTGTGCTTTTTTTCATTGTTGATTGGGTCTTGTCATGCACCAATCTGGTTGAGAAATTGCCTTCACCTGGGTGCCCCCATCACAGAGACTAGAGGCTAAAAGTGACACACTTCTGACCACCAGTTCCTGCCACAAAAAGGCTTCTCTCAGGGAAATATTCTGTGTTCTTGTTGCTTTTTCCACCCCAAGCATTGATGTATAGAGGTACTGCTTTCAACTGTGTCACATACTGTATCAGCTTTGAAATGTCCCTTCTGGGTGAAAAGAGAAGAACGCAGCTTGTATTTCTTACTTGGAGCCCTCTATTTTAAAGAACTTTCTCTCTGGTCGTGGAAATATGAAGACAGTCTGTGTGGCTTGTGTGTACGTGCGTGAACAACTGTTCTGGCAACAACTAACTCTTAGAGGTGACAGGCAATAATTCTATCAAAGTACGTGAATTTTGTTCTCCTTGGTTCATGTGGGCAGCAGGACCGTACCTCTCCTTGATTATAACTATAACCAGACTGAGCAGCAAGGTGTTGTGAATGCCTGAAAATGCACACACTAGAGTATGTACAGTGATGTGGCAAAAAGGCCTTCCCTACCTCAGGGAGACTACAAAGGTATCTTATCTTCCTAAATTGGAAACCTGCCCCCCCCCCCTAATTTATAGTGATGCATGAAAGAGGTGTGGTACAGGGTTTAGATACGGGATTTAGGAGCCAGAATGCTTAGATTTGAGTCCCTGCTGTGCCAATTTCTAAATGTGACTTCAGTTCTGTGTGCCTCGGTGGCCTTATCTGGAAAGCAGAGGCCAGGATAATACCATCCTCAATGTTTGAGGTGAAGACGATTTCAAATGCAGTGAAGGCTCAAGCAAGGCCTAATACTTAGTAAAATGCTTCGTGCTTGGTAACCGTTATTAAGATCTAGTAATACACAATGTGGATAATATCAGTCTGTCTCGTAATTCCAAAATGTAGACAGAGTCAGAATACCAGTGACTCTAGAGAAGCCCGTCAGGCACAGCTCCCACTTTGTGGAACCCAAGCAATAGCAACCACGACACCTTGCCTTTTCACACTTAAACTATATCTTTGCATATGTGTAACAACTGTTGAGGGGGTCAAATGGCAAGATAAATGGGAACATATTGGGAAAGTATTATCAGCATACATATAATATTGGGTTTTGTTTTGGGGTTTTTTTTTGGTACCAAGGATCGAACCCATGACCTCATACTTGCCAAGCAGGCGTTTGTGCCACTAAGCTAAACCCCTGGCCCCTATTATTGCTTTTTTTAAAGTCAGCTTTTTTTTTTTTCCCCTTTTTATTGGTACCAGAGATCGAACTCACGACTGCCTGCTTGCAAGGCAGGCACTTTATGCCGCTGAGCTAAATCCCCAGCCCCTAAAGTCAGCTATTAATCTTTACCTTTCTGAGTTTTTAAATTTGGTTAGCCTTTGTTCAACCCCATCTAACCATGATTTTACAAATACTCACAAATAAAGCTAATGATCAGTAAAATCCAATGAAAGACCCCCTTGACACCTTGATGCAAGTTCTTAGGGTTCAGTGGGCCCAGATTCCAGTCTCTGCAAGGCTGGATGCGACCACTCCAGTCCAGCTCCTCCCTCATCCTCCGCCTGTCACTGAGACGGAAGTCACTTCTTCAAAAAGCCTTTCATTTCAGACACTACTTTTCAGCTCCAGAAACTCTCTTGGGTTTTGACTATTTTCCACTACCTCTTCCTAACATCTACAGTTTCCTGAAGAATACTTATAATAGCAATTTGAGAATCCACATCTGCCGATTCCATCTTCTCTGTCACTTCTGAGTCTCCTTTTATTTACAGAGTTTTCTCCTGGGACAGGTCATATTTTCTTGCTTTTTCATGTATTAGTAGTATTTGTTTGGCTATGGGATATTGTTACTCTGATAGTATGGAGTATCTAGTTTTTGTCTTTTCAAAAACATTGTGTTTTAATTTGGCAAGCAGCTGATGCCCCGGTACATGAGCCAGTTGATGGAAAGAGTGTTCCTAAACATTTGGGTCAACCCATCATGGTCAGTCCCTGAGCTCTGCTCCTGAGGCGGGGCCTTCCCAGTCTCTGCTCACGTGTGATCGTGAGTCATCTGTCTTCCGTGAGCTCTGTTCACTCAGGTGTCTCCTTGCCATGTGCAATCAAGTTTTTCACCCTCTAGTAATCATCCATTTACCAAAGTTGTAGAGTCCCATTTTATACATTCATAGCTTAGTACTCAGCGAGGCCATCAGGGGAGTCTTACAGGTCCCTAGACTCCTTCTTGTGGCTCTCTCCTGTCATGCTCTGTCTGACACGTTCTGTGACACCCCTGAATGGCACTCTTTCCTCATTCATCTCCACCTAGGTTTACCTCTGTGTACCAGGGCAGGAGATACCACCATGGGATGTATGTCACTTGGGTCCCTTCCCTCAGGGATCATAGCTTTCTATGCCACAGATAGTGGCTTCACATAACCCTTTGTCCAGTGTTCTGAGGACCAGGCGGACACCAGTGACTCCATCATACCTGTGGTCACAACTGCCATATTTGATTTCAAACTTTGTTTCTACCTTGTTTCTCTCAATAGATAGTGAGATCCTTCGAGGCAGTGACAGGGCCCATTCACCTCTGCATTCCCATACCTAACATGAAGTCCAGCACTCAGATACAACCGGATGAAAGGACTGTTGTTCAGGCAATGCACAAGAGTCAGGATGCCCACTTTTAGTTGAAATGTTGAAATAAATATCTAAGTTCTTCGGTCACATGTGCCTTTCTAAGCAACAGAGAAATACATTAAACAACTGAATACCTGTTACCTGGAGATCAGTGACAGTGTGGCGCTGATTCCGTGCAAAGCTTACTTACATCCTTTAAGATCGAATCAAAAGTGAAGATTACATCTTTGCAGGTACTAGAGGACAATAATGACAAGTCTTCTATAATTAAAAGTAGGAGAAGCTGTTTTTAGCATTCAGCCCATAACACTGGCAAATGTTGCGTCCACCTTCAGGGATTTCTGCCTCTCAGCATATAGCAGGATTATAAACTTCAGACTGCGGTGTCATTTACTTTAGTCCTCCAAAGCACTACGGTGGCTTTTCGTCTAAATTGAATTGGCCTTTTGAAAGTCTATCTAGCTGTTTTCCTATGATCAAAAAGTCAATTTACAAAAAAAGAATTATATTCAGACTGCTGTAAATGGCAGCAATCAGCAGCAAAGAAGTCCTGCATTTTTGTGTTAAAGGCATCTCTCTTTTTAAAAATATGTTTTTGTCTTTTCAGCACTGAGCTGCATCCTCAGTCCTTTCCCATTTGTTTAATTTTGAGAAAAGGTCTTACTAAATTGCCCAGGGTGAGCTTAAACTTGTGACCTTCCTGCCTCGGTCTCGCAGGTTTGTCGGATTAGAGGTGTGTAACCCACACCTGCCTTGTAAATCCGTAATAGCACACCTCACTAGCAGATTTCATATAAGCAAGGTCAATGTCTAGAAGAATGTAGTACTTGTGGGAGTGTGTTGAAAATCTCAGGAAATGGGCACATCTCTTATAATTAAGGCATCTTTATTTCGTTACTTAAACAGTATCTCAAATTCAGAAGTATTCTACTGTGTATTCTACTGAGTATTCTACTACAGTGTGCAAGAGCATGAGTGTACAAGTGCATCCATGCACACACCACACTGCCTACTTCATGGGTTAACTGAGGGTTCAGACAATATTATTATCAGTGACACAGTTTTTTAATAGTCATTTAATCCACAAGATTTTTAAAATTCTTTTTTGTTCCTTTTTGGCTATATTTCTGTTTTCTTTCAATGAAAAGCAGCAGGCTTTCAGGTCAAGGAAGTCTGTTGTGAATGAGATGTCAGCTCTGTTGGTTCATTCTTCTAGTTAACCTTCGGCAAATCACCTTTTCATCTTTGTTCTCCGATTACACAACCTACCAGGTGGAAATAATAATTTGATCTCCACATGCGTATTAAGCACTCCTGAGATTCTAATATAGGATAACAAAAAACTGGTGCAGTATTGTGGGAAATTTTTCAAAGTAATCATTGTACTTGTTTCAACCCTGAGAGAAATGACGTTTAAAGGGCAGTGATTTAAGTTTGTGGTTCCAAAACAGTTTAAAAAGTAAAGGTTTTATTTCACTTTGTTTTTTTCCAGCATTTCCCCCTTGGTTACATTCCCCACTTAAGAATTTAAAGCAAACTTTTGCCAAAGCCTCAGGTTCCACCTGGTTTGAGGTTGAAACCACATGAAGCCACTGAATTTTGCATAGTTTCCATTTGAAGTGACCTATCAGCTTGGGTTCGCTTTTGGGGGGAAGCCAGGCTCACACAGAACTTGGCCTGGCTTTTGGATGAACCTGCATGGAGTTCTGATTTTATGTCAGACTCTAAAATGAGGCCACTCATCTCCTTCCATCTTTCAAAAAGCTCTTATTATAATGTCCCCAGAGTGTGTATAATCACTAGGAGATGAAGAGGCACAGTAACACCTTGTTCCAGGACAGTGTGGGGGAGAATGTCTCAGCCACTTGGAATATGTTCTAATTGAGAAACCAGACAGTCTTAGTAATGGAGGTTCTAGTGTCAGGCAAAGACCTTTGGGGGAAAAAGGTTCCTTTTGAAGTCTAAAGAAAAGGGTTTTCAAGTAAATAGCTCAGAAGGACATATTTAATTCATTTCCGCCCTTTGCTTCTTGTCAATTCAATAGATATTTATTGAGCATCACCATATACCATGTGTGTTAGCTTTTTGTTACTGTGACAAAATGCGTGAGAAAACCACATAATAAAAAAATGGTTTGAGTTGGGTCTGGTGGCACATGCTCTTAATCCCAACACTCTGGAGATTGAGGTAACTAGCCGAGGCTCCATAGCGAGTCTGAGGTTGGTCTGGACTCTAGTGAGACCCTGCCTAAAAATGAAAGGAAAAGATTTGCCTTTGCTCATAGTTTAGAGACTTTAGTAAGTTAGCCCTGTGACTTTTGGTGGCTCAGTGCAACATGGCAGCAGCACATAGCAGAGGAAGCTGTTGACTCACAGCAGCCAGAGAGTGAAAGAGAAAAAAGGCCAGGGTCACCATACCCCTTTAAGAGCATCCCAGTAACCTTCCTCCTGTTAACTCCCACCTCCTGAAGACTCCACTTGCTCACCTTCCAAGGAGGTCACAGTTTAGACCAACCCTTTAGCGTACGGACCTTTGGGAGACATTTAACATCCAAACTATAGTAGCTAGCTGAGCTAGGAGTACGGGGTATATCAGTGAGCAAAACATTCAGAACTCTAGAACTTTATAGATCTTACATTCTAACAGCAAAAGCCAGACAACAAAACTAATTATAATACATAGATCCAATACATATACATAATCTATTGGAACATAGTAGATACTATACAATAAAAGTAGAGGAAAATTAGAGATTAGGGTAGATTGCAGTGTTAAATAAGATTTCCCAGGGAAGACTCTGCAATGGTAAGCTTTGGTCAAAGATTTAAAGAAGGAAGTAGCAAAGAGGAGCTCCCAGACAGAGGAGCTAGAGCAAAAGCCCCAAGACAGAAGTGACCTGCACAGTAGAGGAGCCACTGGGGACCACTGTGGCTCAGAGTCAGCCAGCACATGGCCTGTAGGCCCTAAGAAGGAATTGATTTCCCTGGATGAGAATGAAGTCTTTACAGGGTTTATACAAAGGAATAGAGCATTCTAATTTATATTTCAAAGGTTCTCTCTGTCTTGCTGGGAGTAGAGGGTAGATGAACAAAGCTAAAAAGAAAAGACTTATGCTCAGCTACTGGAAAAACAAGAGCTCTCCAGGTTTGGTGGCAGAAATCTAAGTAGTAAAAGTAGACAGATGCTAGCTACTTCTGAGCCAACAATATTGCCTCATCAACTGGATGGAGTATGTAAAAAACAGAAGGAAGGGAGGGAGAGAGGGTTGGCAAAGCGGGAGGAAATGAAGAAAGGAAAAAGAGAGATGAGGAATTCATAGTTTTGGAAGTCTAGTTTGAAACACCTCTTATACCTCCAAATGGAAATGTCATTAATTAGGGAGTTAGATTTATGACTCTGGATCTGGACATGGAGGTGGCCTTTGGAAGTCATTACATGATATCCACAAGGATGTGAGTATAGACAGAGAAAGGAGCTAAAGTCCAACTAAGCATTCAAAGAAAGAAAAAAAGGAAATAAGCAGAAGACACTTGAAAGAGCTGCAGTGGGGTATGAGACAAGAAGGCCGAGGAGTTCCTGGTTCTCTGGAAGCGGAAGAAAGACAGTGTTTCAAGATCAGAGAGATTACCGGGCAGATCCACTGTGATGAGGGCTGAGGGGTGGCTGTTGGATTTATGTACTTGAAGGTCACTGGACAGAGAGCATGGTTGGAGAAGTGGAGGGAGAGAAAGTCTGAGGACGGTAAGCAGGAAATAAAATGGGAGAAGAGAAACTAAGATAGATACACGGCAGCGAAGAATTTTTCTGCAGTAGAGCAGAGAAATGGGATGGCAGAGTCAAGAATATTTTGGGGCCTGGGGAATCAGCTCAGCGGTGCATCGCCTTCCTGGCAAGTGTGAAGTCCTGAGTTCGGTTCCTCATAGTCCCCCAAAAAGAACATTTTTAAATGATAAGAACAATATGTTTATATGGTAATCAAAGTCATATCATCTTGAGTAAAAACAATCCTGAGCAAAAGAGGTGAGCATTGCTGGGATGATGAATTTGAACAGGTAAGGGGTAGAACCTTTTATAGGGGTGAAGGAATTAGCTTCAGAGAGAGAACAGGATAATTCACCTATCTGAATAGATGAGAAAAATAGAGTAAAAGCCAGCAGGCAAGCAGACTCTGGGGCTGTGGAAGTTCTCCTCCAGTTCTGCCACTTCCTGAGTGAGGTGTGAGGCAAGGTTATGATGGCAGGTCCGAGAACAGTGTGAGGAGGGAGAAGGTAGTGTGAACTGGACACCTGAGAGAAAGGAAGAATCAGAATCGCAAGTGCAGTCTGATTGCAGCATCCAGGGCCTCCCTGGGGTTCATGGCCGTGAGTATAAGCTGAAATCATTGAGGGCAATCTTTCGGTTTTCACCAGGCATGCAGAGTTGCACAGCTGCAGACACCAGACTAGGTGGGGAGCTGGACTTCACTCTGGTTTTGGCTGGCCAAGTAAAAGTAGCAAAGTGAGAGAGAAGAAAGAGAACTGAGCGTGTTTACAAAGGTCCGATATAGTGCCTGAGTCAGTTTGGTCTGACAAGGAGGGGACTGAAGAGAAGGAGGGTTAGTGACAGTGGCTGGATCCAGTGGCTAACGATCTGCCACGCCCAAGACTGGCAGCTGAGGGTGATGGTCAGAAACCTGAGTGCAGGAACACAAGAGGACGAGAAAGGGGAGAGTTTCCAGGCCTGCGGAGGTGCGCAGACCCAGGGAGCAGCTGGGGGAGAAAAGAGGCAACTGGACAGATCTCATGTCCTATCTCCAGTTCTTGGAGAGTTCAGACCCGCAAAACCCCATGGAAAGAGACAGAGACAGGGGTTCAAATGATTTAGAAAGGAGGGGTAGCATCTGGGAATCTGTTCATAACTATAGAAATAGTTTGCTACGTAATCCGATAACAAGAGTGAACTTTTTTGCAAGATGAGAAGGAAGCTAACAGACTTGAGGAGGAAAGAGAGGGCGAGAGAGACAGAGAGGATGGAGGGAGACAAGAAAGAGGAAGGCTGGGAGGCTTTAAGAAAGGTGCTGGCATGACACTATTTCAGTGGATATGTCCAAATTTGTATTCAGTTTTCTAGAGTTACAGTCGAAGACAACGTAGTTACACACACACCTAGGTAGACACAACAGTCTGCCAAAATGAGATTCTTTCTCTCTCACCAGAAAGTATCAAGATGCCCAACTTACACTTCTTGCTTTACAGTGAAATGACACAAGAAGATTCTTAGAAAGTGCAGGAGGAATCCAATTTAAACATAGTGGTCCAGGCTTATTTTATGACAATAATAAACCAAATATCATCCCTGGGAAAAAAACTGAACTCCCTGAAGGCAGGTGGAAGACAGTGCTTTAGATGTGTAACAGTGGCTTTATTACCCTTTTATGGCTTGGCAGCTTCTCCTCGCTCCGATAAAAGAGCATTTGGAAATCAACTTATTTCAATGACAGCTGTGCAGACTTTATACCCACAAAAGTAATTCATGATACTTATACTGGTGACAACTTACAGGAGATGATCAAATTTTTATTTTTGCATAGTTGTGCCATATTCCGTTCTTGATGCCAGAGAAATATTTTTTTAAGAATTGCCTGGAAATCAGGAAATGCGCCATGGGCAGGTTCTAAACTAAGATGAGCCCTTAGATACTCAGAAAGTGCTCCTTTCTGAGTCCTGTGAGTTCAATTTCATAGTGGCAACAAATCCTATTTTCTCTTGGAGTGAAAGAGAGAAAGAGGGTCAGGTACAGTTTCCCTGGAGTAATTTTCCTCTTCATGTTTGTAAGTTATGCCTTTGCCTGTGGTGAGCAGACGCCAGGATGACAGTGGGTGACATTTTAAAAATCAGTAAAACCTGAGGAAACCTCTTTTCACTTTTCTAAGAAAACCAGTGGGGAGAAAGAAATATTTAAATGAGAAAAGAGCATTAAGTAGAGAACTGTAATGAATGAGCATCTTGCTTTTGTACTTAACCATAAATAGTAATGTTATAAATGTTTCAATAAGCTTCCTAGGTAGCTTGTGTTATGTAAAGTAGACTCTGTGGACTTCACAAATAGTCTCGTTCAGGTGTCCATGTGTGTTTTATGCTTGCAGGACACCATTCCAGACGCTGTCACAGTCACAGTAATAGGCCTGGGTCCTGTTCTCAGGGAGCTTCTGATCTGAGGAAGCCCCTATACTGCCCCAGAGTGAGCCAAAGCAGCCACTGCAAGGGACAGTGTGGAAGCCCTTGATGTGACTGGGAGAGACTGCACCTTTAGGGAAGGCTGAGGCTGGAAGAAGACTTTTTAGCACTTGGCACAAATTTCTTGAAGCTTTCTAGTGCAGGGCAACCCCAACACTATTGTTTGTTAGAGTATGATCTCCGTCAGGAAGGTACTTAGAAATTAATATAAAAATTTGCAAGATGTTCCCCAGAGCTGAAAAGCTTGGAAATACTACTTGCTATATAACCAAATGCCTGGCTCCTGCCAGCTCCTGCCATTTCCTGCCAGTTTAAGGATGCTTAGGACAGTAGATGTGTATTCCAGTAACATCAGTCGGTACTTTGGATGCAACAAAATCCTTTTCCCGGGGGGTCATGTTCAGGAATGAAAGTGCCTCTTCAGTCCCCTCTAAAGACAAAGTGCTTCTTCCTAAGCCAGTAACTGAGTTCTGATACAAAGGAGAATTTAAATTTATGGGCTTTAAACCGGGTATAATGATACACACACCTCTAACCCAAAAGGCTGAAGCAGGATGAAGTGTTTCAGGCCAGTCTAGATAATAAGACCCCCACCTCAAAAAAAAATGGACTTTTGCTTTCAAAAATCAATCTATCTTTCCTTAAGTATTGTCTTATTAGTCAATGTGTTAAAATAATTACTGTTAAAATTTATCAGTCAACTTTGAAAATGCTTCCATGTCAAAAAATTGATCTCTGGCATCCCATAGAGAGGCTACTTAAGTTTCACTCAAGCGACAGGATTAGCTTCATGAGAAAGACAGCAAAAATAAATTAACTAATAACAGCCTCCTGTAAATGTCTGAAAGAGAAAACTAATCTAAAAGTACTTAACCTCTCTAGAAATGCAAATAGTAAAGTTTCAGTGTGAACAGTGCCTGTCTGGCATCCACTCTCAGCTTTACATCCCTTAACAGGTTTGCAGAGTTGCTGGTGGCTCTGCCACGGAGGACACACAGAAACACTCTGGGGACACGCTACACATGCAAAAGTAGTGTGTGTTTGAAACTTCGTTTTAATAGTTTGCAATCATATTATCAGCCTGTAAATTGTCTAAAGCAGAAAGGTTGCACAGAGAAAGTGTGAGACTCAAGCTAGGAAACTGTGCCTTATAGTAGAAACCAAAATAATACAAACCCTTACAATAGCTGTGTCACTGGGGGCAAATGAAAAGACAAGGCGAATGACCAGTGGAATAGAGAAAAGAACTGGAGGTCAGAAAGCACAAAGGCTCAGCAGAGAGGATGAAAACTTCATTCCAGATGCTCAAAGACACAGGCTGGGGGGTTGGGGATTCCTGGGCAGCTTAGGGACTTCGGTTTACTTAAAATACCAGTTACGCAAAACCCAGCACTGCAGGTGTCTCCACAGGATGTCTTTCTCCACACATTTCTAAGTAAATAAAGAATAGTCAGAAAGGTAGGTAGATAGATTAAATGAAAAATAAACAACCATTATCCACACAGACTTAAAGGCTTAAAAATGAATGAGATTTTCATTGTGTGGTTTCTACCCACTTGGTGTGGGCATGTGTGTGTGCATGTGTGCGCTAAGAATGCCAAGGAAAAAATGTGTGATGAAAAATACTACCTGAATAACATCATTCAGTGTGTGCCACTGGGTGAAGACAGGCAAATAAAGATGAAGGACAGAAGCGTAGAAACTGGTAGAGTTTGATTAAAAATCCCCTCTCCCTTCCCCACTGCACTACTCCTAACTAAAGGAGGGCTAACTTTAAAAAGATAAAGGTTTTTTAACATTAAATAATAAAAAGGCGACATCCAGTCAGTTTCTTGCCTTCCTAAGAACTCTTTTATGCCATCTCTATCTTCCTCTAATCCTTCCCAGCCTTCTTGCCCTTTAGCCCTCTGTGACCCTCGGCACATTGCCTCCTGACCTAAGAAATGAGGAGCTCAGGGTTCAGGGCAGATTTTGATGAAACCACCTGCTGTTGTACCAGCTCTCTCCCCACTGAACCCAGACAGCCCTGCACGGGTTATAAATATGCTAATGTTTGGAGCCATATTAGATCCACCTTTGTGGGGATGATGTGAGTTTGTAACACACACACACACTCACACACACACACACACACACACACAACACTACCCAACAAGAATGAGAATGGAAAGATCTTTGAGACACAGTGGGTTCTGATTTCTTCTTTCATAAGAAAAAACTGGAAAAGTAAGGCTAAATGTTCTTAGCATTATGTTTTAAAATTGGGACAACTCGTATTTTTTTCTAACAGACGTGGTTTTTTCTTTTTGTGTTGTTTTGTTTTGTTTTGTTTTTGTTACATACTACTAATTCTGCCCCCAAAATTGAAATATTTTGTTATCTCAAATTTTGTCTTTAAAAATCCAACTTTGAAATTTACAGCTCTCAGATGAAAGAGTCGTATCCATGTATCCTGACATAGGGTGGCATTATGTTATGGGGGTGCTGTAAAACCATCCTGATAAGATGTAGTCACAGCTGGTAAAGCCAAAGAAGAAAGAGAAAGGGTCTGTCAGATAGTTCTCCTTTGGGCGTTTCAGGTTTCAAAGTCAAATTGGAGTTGAGTTGAGTCACTTGATTTGACTAGATGAGGGGCATGTGAATCCATGGATCACAGAAAGGAAGAAACTACAGCATAATTAAACTGCTTAGATTGTGGAAGTAAGTTAGAAATAAAAATAGCCAGACTCAGTGGTACCTACCTGTAAGATATCAGCTGCTGGTGTGGCTGAGGTAGGAGGATCACGTTTAGCCTGTGAAACTTACTGAGACTCTCACTTAAAATAAAAAAAGGGCTGCGTTACAGCTGAATGGTGGAACCCCTGCTGGATTTGAACTGCAACACCACAAAATTAATAAATAATAACAATACTGTACCAGCCATCTTCCCAAGTACCTTGGAGGTACTAGTTTATTTAAACTTCGCTAAATCCATGAAGTAAGGGCTATTTCTTATTTTCCTTATTAGGAAGCAGACAACTAGAAAGATTAACCTGTGCAAGTTCTTACAACTGGCAAATGAGAGTCTACACTGAGATCCAGCTTGTCAGAACCCAAAGTCCAAGTATACTAAAACAACTACGCTGGAGCCTAGAAAAGTGCTTACGTGTGAGACAAGAAGTGAGGACCTTTCAGAAGCCCCATTAGGACACCCCTTCGGGTCATCACTGATACACATAATGCTAAATTTCAGGACACATCCACTTGCTGTTCTCATGAATTATCAACAGCACTGTATCAGCACTGTAACTCCTACTAAAAATATTGCAAGACAACCTCAATTATTCATGAAATAGACTTTTTTTAGAAATTTATTTTATTTCTTAGTTGGTGTTGCATTAAAAATGACCCTAAAATGTAAGTGACTTGAAACAATAATGAACACTGATGACCGCACATGGAAATTTGGGACCAGCTTGGCTGAATGATTCTACTTCAGGCTGTCGATGAGGTCATGACCCAATACATAGACAGGCCTGCAGCCACCGAGGAGGTGCTCCTCCAGGATGCCCCCCTCATGAGCCGGCCGGTCAATGCTGGCTGGCAACTAGACGCCTGGGTTCCTTACTGTGTGAACCTTGCCCTGGGGTGCATTCCCTGCAGGGCAGGTGATTTAAGAGAACAGGCAGCCGCTGTGGACTTTATTAAGACTTAGCTTCCAAAGTCACATTCTGTCCTCTGCGGTGTCGCATTTGTTATACAGGTCAGCTGAGCTGTGTGTGGGCAGAAGCTTCACAAAGGTGTGCCTATCAAGAGGCAAGAATCGCTGTAGGCTCTGTGAGGGGCTGGCTACTGTGCCTGCTCCAGGTCTGTTGCTGGTACACTTCATGATGCGGGTGATTCTCCTGCTTCAGGGCAAGACATAGAGATGAAATAAATGCGGTCAACGTGTTAAGGTATAGAAGGTAGCATCTATGCCGAGAAAACTAGAATTGAGGAGTCTTGCTGGATTCTCAAATACAGCCATTCTTTTGTCCTCCTATGACATCAAGAGCAGCATTTGTCACTGAGGGAGATGCTCAGAAGGACACACAACTGTCAGGCATTTTGAGCAAATAGGAACAGACATTTTTAGAGCCATGCTCCACACTATCTGACACATTTTGTTTGAATATCCATTATGGATGGAGCCGCCATGTATGCAGAATCTTATCCAAACAGATCACCAGGAAGGTTCAGTCTGCCATTTAGAGAGATTCGTTGCTAAATGAGCCTTGGAGATAATTAAATACAACCACTGGCTTTATTACCAATGAGAAAATATGAGTTCTCAGAAAACCAAACCTTGCTTGTAATTACATGGTGATGCTGGTTTAGCCTTAACTTCACATTGATGAAACCACAATCAAAATAGCTATCTGGAACTGTCTCCAAGGTCCTCGGTGGACCTCACCGGCTTCCCCTGATTAGCAAATGCATTGTTTAAGTGGATCGTACCTTTTCCCAGAGACCAGCCCAGTACCAGACACTGGTAGACAGATGCTGTCACAAACACACAATCTGGTCCTTTCAGAATAAATTCCCAAATTCCTTCTCAGCCAATACACTTGTCCACTTTAGAACTGAGACTATGGTAATTAATAGGGAACCTGAGCAGTCAGTTTTATTATGAATGCAAGCAGTCTCAATGGGCACCCTCCATTTTAATTTCCTCTGAAATATTTTTTATTTTAAATTGAAAAAAATAAAAGTGATGATAGAGAATTTCAAAACAAAATAACAGATTAACAATGGTTAATAAATTGCATATTCTTATCTTCAAAGTAGTTGATCTTAAGTGTTCTTTATTCTGGGACATTTCTTAAATATAGGTATATTATAATCACTGCTGTTTCTTTCTGTCTTTCTTTTTTCTTTGCCTCTCTCCATAATTACCAAGAAGACCTTTTCCTCTTACTTCTGTTTGTGTGGTGGCTCTGCACTCAGGACCACAACAGGAAAGAGAGGCAGTTCTAAACTGATTAACTAAATTGCCAGCCCTGGACCCGGCAGTCTGCATAGCTGCCAGGCTTGGGAACGCGGATCCAGGCCCACAACGACAGCTTTGCAGCTCCAGACCTGAGCCACACTCGGGCTTCTGACGTTTGATGGGATCATTTCCTGCTTTGCTGAGACTCCAAGGGGAAGCAGTGGGAGTAGTCATGGGATCTTTTCCACGGGATCACTGCTTCGTCAGTCGAGGACATGGACAACGTATTGCTTCTCAGCAAAGTGGCATATCCATTTAAATATAAAATTCTCTCTCACATTACTCCTTGTTTTCTGTTTTGCCTAAGGATCTTAAGGAAACAAGTCATTCAGCCTTAAAACAATTGTTTCTAAAACACCATGCAAAGGAGAAGGCGTTAAGCTTCATGGAACCTTAAAAGAATTTTCAATATCAGAGGAAACACCCTTCATGTCTTAAAAAAAAAAAAAAAAATTAAAGAAAAAGAGCAGAAAAACCTAGGCAGCAGTGTGTATACAATAGATCCATTGGCATTGTGAAAAACAGATCACTAAAACAACAGCAAAGGCTTCCCTGGTTTTGATAAGTGTTAAAAGAATCTGCTTCTCAGTGGAGAGGAGCAGAGCTTTTGAGAGAAGGAAAGGTGTGTGGTCTTATACTTAAATGTGTTCTTCTGTCAGAAAATGAAAAAAAGAATGCAGACAGAAAGGAGGGCAAAGAACTTCATTTGATAGGTAGATACACTAGCTTTATTGATAATTAGAGTAATTCTGAGTACAAATAAAATTTAGATGTACAAATTGATTAATGTGGATACACAAATATGAAGAAAATCACAGAGTAGAACTAAGCTTGGCCAAGTAGCTAAGAGCATTCATTTGGTTTTCACTGTCTAATGCACTCTTCTATATGGTCCATTTTGTGCAAAAGCTGCCTTATACATAATCCCAATGAGGCCAGGAGAGTGGAGAGTGGGAAAATCTAACTCTCCTGGTCCTTGGGCCATTTGTTCCAAAAGCAAACAAGTGGGAAAGAATGTGGTTGGTTTTTTTTTTTTACCCCCAATCTGTCTCTACTGTAATATTAAAATAAAAGGTTTGTTGTGAATAGCCTGAAACCCTATAAACAGAGTTAAAAGGCAAACTACAGACTAGAAGAAAACATTTGCAAGGTTCAGTTGTAAAGTCAACTATTTTTCCTGGCTTAAGGGAGCTATATTCCTAGCAGTTATGATAATGACCAAGACCGTGAGATGGGAGTATCACAGTTATGAGAAGGAAGCTTGCAATGGTTTGGGGAAATCTGGTAATGACTCATGGAAATCAATGTGATGAAAGTCCAGCTGGAGGCTGAGTGCTTACGCAGGTACAGTGTGTATTACTGAGGTTTGCTTACTTGCAGAAAGTAGCTACTAATTAAATAAGCAATCTACAAAAGTCAGATGAAAACTGAAAAATGTAGGAAGCATTTTCAAATGATTTGTTTAAATGTCTTTAATACAGTATTCCACCTTTAAAATCAAATAGTTCTTTGAGAAATTCTTTAATGAACAACACTAAAATGGTGCCTGGCCGATATTTTTCTGAGTGATCTAATGTTAACTCAATCTTTAAGGAAAGTATTTATATATCATTAGAAAGAAGAATCTCAGTGTGCTTGAAGACGTCAACTCTAAAACATAGGAATATATTTCTGGAAACATTACTAGGCATTGAAGTTTTATAATACCCAAGAGCAAGTATTTATTCTAGTAAGGCAGGGCTATTACATTTCTGTTCCTTCCATCTGCGTTATTAGCAATTCAAACTTCAACACTGGTGAAGTCAGCTTGATCTTCCAAATGTCATAGACTGCATTTCCTTGACAAATGAATGAATTATAAGACTTCATTTCACCACTCTTTCGAGACTTAGGAGAAATGAGATAAGATAGCACTACAAGGGCAATTTGAGTGGTTGGCAAGAGTACAGATTGATCAAGCCTATGAAATGAGTGTGTTACATTGACACAATTGATGTCATACATATTTAACAAGAGCTGCATTTTTAAATTGCCCTAAACACAAAAATTATCATTCATAATTAAATAATACTTGAGTGAAAAAATTAAATAATTCATCCAGGAGTGTGCTGATTGAAAAGGAAGTAATATTAGACTTCACACAGATTGCTTCAATTTCAGAAGCAAGGTCCCCCTCCCCTAACTGAGAATTGAACTCCGGACCTTCACACTGAACTACAGCCCCAGCCCTCTTTTGAGACAGACTTTTGATAAATGATCTAAACTGGGCTCTAATTTGCAATCCTCCTGCCTCAGCCTCCTGAATGCTCAGAATACAGGTGTCCACCACTGCGCCAGGCCAAAAGTGAGTTCTTTAAACTAAAATTTTACATCATTTAAGAATGTTTTGGGTTGAAATAGAAACCTCAGCACAAATTGCTTTAGGCATCAAAGGAATGAAATGTTTGAACTCACCCCTCCTGGTACCTGCTGGAGTGCCCAGCTAAAATCACCTCTTTTGTTTTCTTCTCTGCATCTCTTGGCTCTGGAGACTATGGGAAGCTGCATGTGTAAGCATGTTTTCACCCTCGTGTTGGCAGTGTGGCTGCTGTCACTCCAGGGTCACAGCCTCACGACTGTAAGTGAATGAATAACAGTGCAGTGCCTTCCTGCATAGCTTAAACAGCACAGCATGGGAAGCCAGTCTCACTGGCCTGATTTTGGTCATTTGTCAGTCTTCGAAACAATCAAAGAATAGGGGAATGGAAGTGAAAAAGAACTCTTCCCTGAGCAAGCACATGACTCTTCCTAGAGGTGCATGGGCTACCAAAGGGGACCGAATCATTCCCAGAACCAGGATTATAGGACTGTCATGCTTGAAGCCAGGTGCTAGTATTGTATCTCCACCAATGTAAAATATCTAAGGCCGTACTTTTTACAGTACCTGGAGCCAGCTCAGCCTCGGGTCCTCACGGCATCGTTGCTTCTCACACTCTGCCCATCGTCTGTCGGTTGCAGAGAGCAGCAGGGGCTGGCAGTGCATAAGACGGGGTCTTCCGCTTCTTGCTCAAGCCGTGCTTACAGGATTGAGAAAAGACTGTTGCTCCCTATCCTTAAACGCACTACGGAAATCCACTCTGTTTATATTTTGTATAAACTCTGTGATTCTAAGTATTACTCACAATTTAAATGAACATTAGCTGATGATCTACTACACATCTCAGGACCTTAGGTGTTTTTGACAGTCTGCTCTTTGAATCTTGTGTGCGACCAGCAGGGCCTTCTGCATTCCAGGTTCATTGGGCTGCGGGGTCCGGCAAGGTGTGATCTGTTAGCCACACGCTTGAGCTGAAAGTGTTTTAAGACAGTCATTGAGCATAGAGCCCCAGAGCATCTCCCTTTTCCTAGGAGCTCTTGAAGAGATCTATTCACTTAAAGCAATTGCAGATACACTTTCCAGGGCTTGGGCCATTGTGTCAGCTCCTAAGCTGCAGCAGCAAGACACACAGTGGAAACCAGCAGGAAGTGTGGTGAGGTTGTGGGAAGCTGTGTTCCCACCCACAGGAACCCTGCCAGAGACTCCCAGACAGTATGTCTGGGAGAGGTCTAGATGTTTTACCATCTGAATTCAGCGCTAGTCCCCACCTCCTAGCTGGGCAGCCTTGGAAAAGCTGTTTAACCACCCTGTACTTAGTTCCTTCAGCTGAGAAATGGGTGGCATCATCCTCCATTCTTGGTTTTGTGGGCAGTCAGTGCACTGTTCATGTGCACCGTTCATGGCATGCATGAACGGAAGTTCATGAATGGAAGCTGTACTCTTACTGGACACATCTACAGGCACATATGGGCCCTTAGGAGAGCAAAGACCTCAAACTGGCTTTTCAGACCACGCTCCATACTTCTCTCTAGGAGATAGGGAGTTAACTAACCCACCAGTGTGCGTCCTGGTCTTCCAGGCATCCCTCACAGCACCTTGTGCACAGCAGGGCTCCTTAGAGGTTGGGCAAATGAGTGCGAGTATTCTAGTTGATAGCTGCTTCCCACCCCAGGGTGTCAATAGCTCCATAGTTCATACATTGCTTCTTAATATCTTTTTCTTCTTAATAATCAGTCTAGTGTCCTATGAAATGTATTTCTATGGGCAGACTCTATCATCGAATATGCATAATTCTGTTAAAAAGATTTTCCTGAGAGCAGCTTCTGATCTCTAAGAAGAGAACTGAATAACGTAGAAAATTTCTCAACTCTACTCTCGGATGGATGAGGGTACTTCAGGATACTTGGGCAATGTGAGTCATTCAGGAAGACTGACCCTTGCAACTAAGCCTTCAGGCACTACAGTGGCAGGAATGCACAAGGTCCTCCTAGCACCTGTGGGGATACTGTGTTCCGTATCCGCACTTTAGAAATGAGTCTGTGACACGTAGGGCCTTGTGCAATGTCAGATGGCAGCAGCACAGTCTCTCTCCATTCCCTCACTGACTACAGTTTTCTGAAGCTTTGCCTTTTCGGGCCCTTTTAACTGTACACCTGGAACTGCTTTTTTTTAAGAAAGAAGATACTCAGCCTGCTTTGGGGTTTTTGTGTTTTTGCACTTGTATTTTGAGTCAGTGTCTCATGTGATAGTTCAGGCCAGCCTATGTAGCCATATATATGTTGCCTGGTCTGCTCAAATTTAGAACCCTTCTGCCTCAGCCTTCCTAGTGCTAGGATTACAGGCAAGTGTCACCACGTCTGGTTTCAACCTGCTTTTTGTGTTGTTTATTGTTGTTCGTTGTTTTTGTTTTGGCGTATATTTTGCTATTTATTTATTTCATATTTTGTAATGCTGGATATTGAACCCCTGGAATTCTATGTTGCAGGCCTTTTTATTTTTATATTTTTTTCTTTTAAATGGCTAGCCAAATTAATGAGTTTCCTTTTGGAAGATTCGCTCAGGCACGTGCTGTTAGCATTCTCACACCCCCCCATCACACCCTTGCTCTGCTCTCTCTGCTAGTTTCATATCTGAGGCAGGGATGGAGGAGTCCAATCCATGTAATATATTTTTGCTTCCTTTCTGCCGGAACTGCCATCTTCTTGTAGTCTACCAAAATGACAACCGCAAAGAGAAAAAGGAGAGAAACCCAGACTATGTTCTCTAGGTTTTTAAAAAAACATGGGGTTGTTCCTTTGGCCACATACATGCACAGCTGCAAAAAGAATGAAATTGTAGACATCGATGGGTAAAAAAGGAACGCCACACACGTGTCACTGTTGCAAAACTGAAGCATCTGCAGTCCCCCAGCACAAAGCGAGCTAAGGGCAAGATACTCGCCAGGAGGACTAATGTGCGGATCAAACATATTAAACGTGCAGAGAGTTGCGGTAGCTTCTTGAAACACATCAATGAGCAGGAAGAGAAGGAAGCCGAAGAGAAAGGCAGCTGGGTTCCGGGGAAGCTCCAGCCTGCCCCGCCTGGAGGAACTCGCTCTGTGAGACCTGGTGGGCACATGCAGGGCACCGGCTGGGGATGGAGCTGCAAAGTGTTGTAGGCCCTGCTTAAAAATTAAAAATCGTCCTGGGTTGTAAGGGTGGTTTGCTTAATTGAACATGGATGTGGTGCCTTTACCTCAGAGAAACAAATATTCAGAGCACATTCTCCTTGTGCCTATGAGTTGTGCCTGGCCTTTACTCTTCAGTGTTTTTCTTGCTGAAAGCTGTGAGGCATTGTCCAGGTGACCAAATATTTGTGAAATATTTATGTTGCCTTGAAGATCCTCTAAATCACCATGGGGAAAAGATGTATCAAAATAAATGGAAGTCAGTGTACAGCATTTCAGTTAAATGAATTGTTTCAAGCAAAAATGAAAAGAAAAGCAAAAAAGCCATTGTTTATGTCCGTCCTTCCATGACCCACCTGCAGGCCCGCCCCATCCTTCCTACTCCCTTCTTTGAGCTACATCTGCAGCCCTTTTTTTATTTTGAGACTGGGTGTAGATAAGTCGCCCAGTTAATATTTTAGTCTGAGATTTTCCTGCCTCAGCCTCCAGGACTAGCAGAATGATTGGTCTATAGGACCATGCCTGCCTCTCACCTCTTTTTGAGTCATTGGGCTCAGGGCACATATTTCTCATCCCATCCTTCTTCAAGATGCCATGAATGTTGACTCTTTCAGCACCCCGTCCATTGCCTACAATCAGTGACTAAAATTTGAGATTTCTTTTTGTGTTGTTTTTTTGAGACAGGGTCTTGCTATGTAGATCAGGCTGGCCTTGAAGTCCCTGTGTAGCCCAGACTGGCCTTAAGCCCTCAGTGAGTCTCCCAGCCTGGCCCCTTGAGCACTGGGGTTATGGGCGTGTACCACCAGGCCCAGCTTTGGTTTGAGATCTTTAGGTTGGAAGTGCTAAGCAGTAGGAGTAGTGTCCTCTTCCTGAAGACGCCAATTCGGAGTAGGCCAGGTAGACAGAAAGTGGATTGAATTATGTCCAGCAGGTGAGGAGGGTGCTGGGGAACGGTTTCTCTGGAGAGGAACTTGGCAAAAGTGAGACAGAGAGCGAAAGCAGAAATCCTGTCATGTCAAACCCTCCCAGCACTGGAGTCTTCTCGGCTTTTACAAGCTTTATTTCCAAAACAAGGTGAGATAATCCAGGAAGGACTGAACCCTGCTGCAGGCTGTCCTCTAGGGTCCAGGGCTGCCTGTGCAAAGACATCTTTTTTGAGGGCCAGCGTGGGTCCTTCCCCTGCTCACACCCCATCCACCTGGCTGGAAGGCTGGAGGGCTGCCTTCCGGTCAAAGTACCTCAGCTTTTGTTCTTGGAAAGCACAAAATGAAAAGTTGAGAAATGGCCTTCGGGCTGATTAGGAAGGAAGTCAGATCTTTATTCTTTTCTTTTTTCTAGTCTACTGAAGGAATAAATGATCTTCCAGAGAAATCAAGGCTCAGTGAAAAAGGAAAGGCTTTTAAAGATGAAAGATCGCACCCTATTTGAAAAAGGTATTTAAATGTCCTAATTTTCTCACATGCTCTGTGATATGCAAATAAAAAAGATCTTACCTGTGGCTGCTGTCAATAGATATTTAAATATGGCTGAAAATAACCAAGGGTGACGGAGCCAATTTATTTCTTAAAATAGTTTTATTTTAGATTGAGGAAATGTCTATGAGAGATGGGATAGACTCCCCTTGGGCCCTGAGTAGCTATGTCTACTATCCAGACATCCTTTCTTTTATTCAAGAGGCATTTCCTAAGCCTCTGTGCTGTGTCAGATTCCAGATGAGAACTCAAGAGAAAATGATTATGAGAAGACACCACACAGGGAAACCCCAGAGTTCAGAGGAAGAGCAGATAATTTATGGGGGGGGGGGTGGGAATTTGATGACAAGAAGTAGTCAACTAAGACTTCATTTGGGTTTGAACGGAAGGGATCAACCACATCCCATAGCTGTTGGTAGGCAGATATCAGTAGGTTCTTGAAACCCAGGAGGTTTGTAATAGCAGGACAACAATTGAAAAGGCACTGAACTTTAAACAGGGAAAAGACATGGCTAGCTGAGCACTGAAGACTAGCCCAGTGCCTGGGTGGATTTAACATTTTAAGGTGCTGTTTGGTGGCTGTTTTTGTTTTTGTTTGGTGCCTCAAAACTGTGCACTTGCAAGGTAGGCACTATGCCGCTGAGCTAAATGCCTGGCTGTTTTTGTGTTTTGATGCTGGGGATTGAGCCTAGAGCCTCCCACATGGAGCGCACATATTCTACCAGTGAGCTACATGCATTCTCAGTGCGTGTGCAAAACTTGACAAGCTGCAGAAAGATAATTAGAAATTATTACAATGATTTGGAGAGTCATTGAAAGGTTTCTCAATGATCAAGTCAGCAGTTTAAATTGTTCATCAGATGGAATGAGGCAGGAAGGCACTAGAATCTCACCACTCACTGAATGATAGTTTTGTGATCAAATGGGATAGACACTGTTAAGATCCTAACTGATCAACTGGTTGATTCTTATCAACTTATTTTTATTTCTCTGAAAAACACCACAAATACTCCCAAATATATAAATTTGGCCCCTGATTTTTGATATGCTGTTTTCAATAACTTTGTGTAGTATTTGTAAATAATGCATAAGAACAACACTTAGAAATTCTCGTAGCCTAATTTGACTCCCTAGATCATGGCTCCCAGCAGTCATCATCTTGGCAGTGGGCCACAGGTGAACTACAGATGTGTCCAGCTGCAGAGTACAGGTGTGTCTGCTCCTCAGCCTCAGGATGGCTGGGCAGGGCTGGGTGGCCAGACTCCCCTTGGGCCCTGAGTAGCTATGTCTGCTTACCATGATCAGCCATAAACCTTTCAGTGTCACTGTCTCCTTGGTGTGCCATGACATGAGCTGGTTTGAGAACCACGGCCTCGACAGACCGAAGGTACCGAATGATTTTCACTTCATGATGCTTAATATCAGTCAAGTTGACTAAAGTGTTTTGGTTTGGGGATACAGAGGTTTTCCTTATAAACTTTGCTAGTTTATCAATGGTCACTCTGGATTTTAGTAACGGCCATAGAATCAGCTTCACAAGTCTAAGAATAGTGTGTTGGTTGTGTATCCATTTGAACTCATATAATCCTAATTAGAGCTTTAACTGAGGTTATATGTGAACAAATCGTCTTTAAAATTTCGTCTTTAGTACATGGTGGCCACATTCCTCCTGGGGGAAAGGGACACGGACAGGATGTGTCTTCATCCTTTTCCCTCCCTTCCTCCTCTCTAGATTCCCACTCCTGCCCATTTGCAAAAGATCTATCTCCCTGCTTCTGGTTTCTCGTCTTTTATTTTGATCTTTAAATTATTTGTATTTTGAGTCTTTTATACAATATTTAAGCTCATGTCTGATTTATTTCACTTAATATTTTGGCCCCAAGGTGCAACCGTTTTACTAAAAATGATTCAAGTTTATCCTTCTGCATGGCACAGTATTACTTCATTATGTACAAATATCATGTTTTCTTTATCCATGACCCTGTTGATTAATATAGGTGCTTCCAAGACTCAGTTATTATGAGTCATGTTGTTACAAACACGGGTATTTGTGTACCACTGTAATACGTTGTCTTTCTTGTTTTCAGGCGGATACCTACAAGGGGATGGCTAGGTCCAGGGGTTGTGCTTGCTTACATTCCCACCAACAATACTGTAGAAGGCTGCCTTTCCCCCCCACACCCTTGCCAGCGTTTGTTATTATTTGATTTTTGGTGGTATCCATTCTCTCCGGAGTCAGAGAGAATCTCAGTGTCATTTTAATTTGCAGTTCTCTTATGGTCAGAGAAGCTGAAAACTTCTTCATGTATTTATCCATACTTTGCATTTCTCCTGAGCAGTGTCTATTCCATTCCACTTGCCCATGCTTTTATTTTGGGGTGGGTCTGGTATTTTCAAGGTCTATATATATTCTTCATATTAGCCATCCGTCTGGGGAATAACTCGTCTTTTCACTCTGTTGGTGGTTTCAGATGCTTTTTAATTTGGTATCATTCCATTTTTTGGTTCTTGATATTTCTTGTGCAATTAGTGTTCTGTGCAGAGTCTTCATCCATCCCTGTGTCTGAAAAGGTTTTGGCTATTTTATCTTCCAACGGATTAATATTTATTTTGGGGAATACATGACCAGAGGACTAGGTCTATGCTCAGTCCTTCATGTGTGCGAAACCAATTTTCCAGCACCATTTGCTAGAGAGGCTTTCTTTTGACTTGATGTACTCAGGGTGTTTCTCCACCCTCTATTTCTGCTTTGCTCTCATTGCCCAGGATTACTTTAGCGGTTCTGAGTCTCCTAATTCCATATAAATTTTAGGATTGCTTTTTCTAGTTCTGTAAGAATGCTTTTGATACTTTAATTGAGATTGTATTAAATCTGCATCACTTTGGTAGGATGAACATTCTAATAAGTAAACGATTTTTCAAAACTTCTATAAACCTATAAAGTATGGAAATTTGAGTTTTAGGACTACTTTTTTTAAAAAAAGATCTTTGCAATTAAGCAAAGGCAAAATTCCTATTTTCAAGTGAAAATAAAAGTCATATTTGTTTGCTATTTTTTTTAACTTTTTATCGGTACCAGGGATCAAACTCATGACCGCCTGCTTGCAAGGCAGGTGCTTATGCCGCTGAGCTAAATCCCCAGCCCCTAAAAGTCATATTTGTAAGAGTTAAAAAAAGAAAGAGATAAAATAATCTGCAAGTGGAGAAAGACAGGTTTTTACAAATAAACACATGCCAGTATTTCTGTTCAGGAGTTGGTTTTATTATTGTCTTTGTATTCGGCATGAAATTTTGCAGTTAGGTAAAAATAATGTCAATGTTTAGAGAATAGCAATATTCTAGCATTGTCTTCTGAAAATATGGAAGCTCTTTCTTTGGATGCTTTGGAGCTTACTACTTAACTTTTTTTTTTTAAGTACAGTTAGGGGACTGGTACATTATTTTCTGAAGAATTTCAGATTTTTGTTATCATCAAGCAATTTCCACCTTAATAAAATCCACTTGAATCCTGGATTCAAAAAGCGGAATCCATTTCTGTTTTTCGTTCCATGACTAATGAGAAATTCCTTACATTATTTAATTGACCCGGAAACCTTAAACTGCCTGAAATATTAGTTAAATATAGTTGGAGCTGCATGTTTGCTGGGAGGATTTCATGTTCCCACTTGCTCCCTTGGGTTCTTCATTGTGCTTACCGCAAGTTGTAATTACACATTTATTTGTATAGTTCTTTATTTCTTCAAATGTCTCATTAACCACAGGTTGTTGTTTGTCCTCTTCCAAATATAAATCAAACTGTTCTGGTTTGCTTTAAAATGATGTGTTTTTCTAACATTTTCAACCTTGGATGGTTGTCGACTGAGGAAAGAAAAACACCAGTTTTAGTTAGGAGATGTAATTAGGAATACATACACAAAACTAAAAAACAAAACAGTGCCAAAAGGTTTTGTTCCCACACAAAGAGGAAATCAAGAGACAGGTTGTCAAGGCTGCAGCATTTAGTTACCAGGAAACAAGTTTCTTTTCTCCCCTACCTCATGTCCAAGATGGCTGACAAGGCTCCACCTATGATGTATGATGGGTGGCCATCCACAGTCTTTAATGGAATCAACCCAGTAGTTTCACACAATCATTTTGTTACATCTTGTTGGAATAAATTTAATCATTTAGGCACAAAGCTACTAGGAAAGCTGAGAAATGTCACCTAAATTTGGGCACATTGTCACTGCAGGTAAAATTGGAATGTTGTTATGAAGAAGGTAATAACAGTGAGGTAGGTAATTAGGAGTCTGCACTGTATAATTTAGAACTTTTTTCATCAAACTTGAGAATAGGTTTTCCTTTTAACAAATAGTAACAAATGAGATGAGCTCAGAACTTACAGAAAAATAGGTGTCAGTGTCTTACTTTAAGAAATGTTGCACCGTGTGGTTATAGTTTCCTGTGTGACTGTGTCCCAGGAATCAGGCATGCAGTCCTTCATGTAAGATGAATTGTCAAAAATAACACAATTTTTTGTGCTCTGTCCCCTATTATTTCCAGCCACTATCCACTGAGAAGGTGCTAAGTTCTTACAAAGCAATCCTTGCTTTAAAATCCTTTCTTTAAAAATTGAGTTTAATATTGTGCTTTTGCAATAATATGAATCTCATTCTATTTAAAATTTGTTTAAAAATATCAGTGTCCTCACGGGTTTCCTCAAGTTATTAATCCTTGAGATTGTTTTGTGTTGTTTTGTTTTTTATATCAGGAATTGAATTCACAACCTCCTGCTTGCTAGGCAAGCGCTGTGCCACTGAGCTATATCCCCAGCAATCCTTGAGTTCTCTATCTTATTTCATAGACATATTTTTCCCTAAAAAGCTGCTTTCACATCCTTTTGTCTTTCATCATGAGGATCGAATCCAGGGTCTTCACAGTGAACCATATATATCCCTCTCCCTGTTCTGATTTTTTGAGGTAGGGTCTCACCACATCATTAAATTGCCCATTGCGGGCTGGAACATGTGATCCTCCTGCTTCAGCTTCCCAGAATGCAGGATTCTCAGTGTGTGCCACCATGCTTGGCTCACACGCTTTTTTTCCTAAATGTGAGATTCTACTAAGGGTATACTCCCTAATCACATAACAGTATTCTAAAATTATCAGCGAACATCATTCACACTGTAACTCACCGTATCCTTATTTTGAACATGTGGAATGTATAAGTTAACCTAAAATCAAATCTGTGAAAAGTATCAATGAAAAGGTTTAGAACTAGGGCAAAATATGCCTCTTCTCTGGCAATCTATATATTAAATTAGTTTATACATTTCTAACTTCTGTGTCCCTGAAAGACTCAGTTGGCAGTTATTTACAAAATGATTAGGTAAAAAGGCAAATGACTGACTTATGGGGGAAATTGCCACCAGTCTCAGAATCAGAAAACCTGAGTGTGGATTTCAGCTAAAGCTTTCTCAGCCTCCTGCCGCACACAGTGCTTTCCTGTGTCAGTCGGGAAGAGCACATTTGAGCGTTTACACTAACAGACTATGATGCCTTGTGAGCATCAGAGCTATTTTATCCGTGAAAGAACAAATCTATCCTCTACTGGGATTAAGGTGTAAGAAACCATCTAAACATTAACAACTATGATTCTCCATTCGGTCATTATAGATACAACATTAGGCCTTCAGAGGATAACAGAGCACATACGAGAGGAAAATGCTAGCTAAAAAACAGTTGTCTAGTACCTAAGTTAAAAACATTTGACTTTCATCCACCTTGACTTCAGAAAATGCTTTTTTGCAGGATTTTGGGGGGGTTTTGTTCTTGTATTGCTAAGGATTTAGCCCAGGGCCTTCATACTGAGCTACATGCCAATCCTTTTTAGTTAGTATTTTGAAACAAGTTTTCAGTCAGGCTATAAGTTCTCTAGACTAGACTTGAACTTGCAGTCCTCCTGCCTCAGCCTTATAGCTGTTTTTTATTTGAAAAAGGTGAACATTAGACTGTACCGCAGTGTTAGAGAAATGCAAACTCAAAGCAAAGGACACACACTTTCTGGGGGAGCATGGGGCCTCTGGAAGTGGCTGTCACCCTTCCTGTGTGGCCCTTGCCACACACTGGAGCACTGTGCTGCCGCCAGCCCCATCAGGAGCTAAGCATCTACAGCAGGCTCTTTCTCATCCTTCCGTTACTGTGTCACCAGTGCCCAATGAAGTGTCTTGCACAAGTGCTCAACAAAGGGCTACTCAATTGCAATGTTTGTGGCAATTAGAATAAATGGACTCATATGAGAAATGGCAGGTAGTATTATTGCTTAGTCAAATGTCTTAAGAAAAAAAATTCTGTTAAACATGGAAAACGGTGACGCAGGAACGCTTCCTTGGGACTGACTCCAAACCCAGTCTTCTTTCCTAAGTTCATTTCTCTAGCACTGTCAGCCTGCCAGGAAAAATACACAAACACAAGCAAACTCAGGAAGGGATCTCATAAACCTATGAAGCCCCAGACTCAAACATTTGTCACAGTGTCTGCGCAGTAAAGCCATCAACATGTCCCCCATGTGAGAGACCTTTCCATCTTCACACCAAGATTAAACACAGCTCTAAAATGCCGTCTTTCTGTCCTTAGCATATCAGAAGGGAGGTGAAATGATGAGAGGTTAACACATCAGAAGGAACTGGATGTGATCGTTAATAGCAAAGGAGGAAAAAACATCAGTGTGAAAAGTATCCTTAAGGAATTTCAGCCAGTCTGGAGTTGATTACATATTGGACAAATGGCTTTCTACATCTCGGTGTCCCTTAAGGGAAAGTCTGAGTTACAGCCAAGGGTGATACTGATGTTAATAAAGATGATCCAGAGTCACAAAACGGTGACATCATCCACAGTAATCTGTGAGGGCTGGGAAGCATGTGATGAATTTGAAAGCGCGGATCGTGGACTGTAGCACAGTGACCAGTTATGGCTGCCCCTCCCCTACCAGAGACATGAACAGAATTCAGTGTCCTTACCCAGGGAAGCAAAACTTAGCACCCCCCTGCCTCACCTGGGCTCGACGCGTGCCACAGGTGAGCAGGTGGGCTGGGTGCGTGGCCCAGTCCCAGCAGACGCTGTGTGAGGTGCTCCGAGCTCCCACCAGCACCCCTTCTCTTGCCAAGCCAGCACCAAGAGACCTCATTTCTTCCATGGGGCTGCTAGAGTGGGAGGGTGCAGGGGGAGGACCAGCCCCGGAGCAGCCTCCATGTCACACACAGTGAGAAGTCACACATTCTTGTCCTAAGTTACTGACCAGTAGGAGTTTCTGTTTTTCCTTTTCTTTCTTTCTAAAGACAAGCTCTCTCTAAGATTGAACTTGTGATCCTCCCACCTCAGCCTTCAAGAGTGCTGGGCTTAGAAGCTGGGTACCAGCACATGCAGCATGGTAGGGTTTCCTTGTACAAGTGTGGTCTGCTTTAATTAAAAATGGTTCCTTTGTGTTCAGTAGCTTTAAGTTTGAGCCTTTAAATAGTTTATCTGAGGTACCTTGGTAATCCACTGTTTGGAGGACCCCCACTCCGCTCCCCCTACTGTGATAGATAATTGAGGAATTGCTGTCAATTGCCTGGGTTAAAATTTCACTAGAGGAGATGGTAGAAAAACAACCACAAGCAGCCAAGTGCAATCTGTTAAGCAGCTTGTGCCTCCTCCGCCCAGGAAGCCAGGAAACCAGACCTCTGAGCGGGCTCCCATGGGTGTCCCTGCTCAGGCTGGGCACTAAGTCCTGCCAGGGTGGAATTTCCATGAATTAGAGATACTGAGGGTGATGTCATCCGGGTGTGGGTGAAGGACAGCTGGCAGCCACCTGCCCTCCTTTTGGGAAGTTCAGGGATGGGAGGTGATGGATCCCTTGGATCACAGGCACAAAAGGAAAAGTCAAGTTCAGTCTTCTCTGTCTCTGGCCACCAAAGTGCCCCAGTCCTAACTCAGAGCCTGAGAATGACTGACTTCGTGACTGCGCACAAATTATTTCCCCTTCTGCCTCAGCAGCACTGAGGATTAATTAATCATGGCAAGTTGTCTCGCGACTCCACAATGCTAAATACAAATAGAGGAGACCCCCTGATTCACAGAGTTGTGACTCGCGGTCTTGAATATTCATGCTCAGCCACGCCAGGGCACTCTGTCCCCCGGCAACACCGCTTTGTGTTCCCAGCTCTGAGGGGTCCCCTTCTGTTTGTAAGGTGCAAGGCGGGCTGCACACAGTGTGTGGCTGCAATACTGATGCCCTGTTTATTCTCTGGGTAGCACAGGGGCCTGGAAATACCAGTGACACCTGAAGCCCATACTCACGTTGATATTTCTCCCCATTAATTTTACCAGCTTGAAATTTGGTAGACATACAAGATCTTTAAAAGGAAAATTCACTTCGAGGGAAAACAAAAACAAAACAGTTATGAGCAAAGACACCCATGTGAGGTTGTCCATGTCTACCCCTTGCTGTGTATGTAATTTGGGACAGAGTCCTTAATGCCCCCAACCCTCCATTTTCTCACTAAAAAAAAAATCAGTAACAGTGAGCAGCCCATGCAGCGTGGCTGGGGTAAAGTGGACTGATGACCAGAAAGTGGCTAATGCATGGTTTGTGATGTGTGGATATTAGCTAAAACTGTTACTTGGTGAAGGTTTAAAGTGTCATTATCTCAGAAAAGGAGAGCAAAGAGGAAGAAGAGCAGAGAGCGAAAGGGGAGTGTGTGGGAAGTCAGGGTGGGGTGGGTGGAGGCACCTGCAGAGGAGGAGCCCAGGGGAGGCGAGGACCACCGGGGACATCTGTCAGATGTGTGGCTCCCAGCTCCAGTCTGCTCGGTGCTGCAAGTCGCTCCTGTAGTCCAGCCACAGGAAAGCTCACGCCTCAGATTCTTTCCTCTCCTCTGCTGGATGTCAGACCCTGTGCCCCGTTTGGGGTCTGGGGAAGAAGCTGCTGCTACAAGAATGGACATAAACAGAGTAATTTTGGAAGGTTGCAGACACAGCCAGCACCTCACCCCTGGGAAGCCCATCCTGTGGCGAGCCCCTGCCTCTCCTCCGTGCCCAGCTCCTGCTGTGAGGCTGCGACCTTTCCCTGCTCTTCTGTGGTGGGAGGAGTTCAGCTCAGAGTGCCACAGAGCACCTGCCAGTGTCTTGCCCTCGACAAGGGCTCATAAGTTTTTTGAATCATCTCATTCAGTTGATCCAGAGAGTGTCTTCTACTGTGGTGACAGTCATCTCCAATAGGAGATGACAGGTCAGGTGAAGTAGGGTGCTCCGTGCTCAGTATTGGCAGACAGCGGAACAGAACTAGAAACTGAGAGGGAAGTTTCATTAAAACAAGTCACAAACAAAAGTCTAGCATTCTTGTAATTCCAACTACTTGGGAGGATCATGAGTTTGAGGCCAGCCTGAGAAACTTAGTGTCTTAAAAAAGAAGAAAAGGAAGAAGGAGGAGGAAAAGGAAGAGGCAGAAGAGGAGGAAGAGGAGAAGGAGGAGGAGGAGGAAGAGAGTTAGCTATACATGGTGGAGCATCTTTGTAATCCCAGCGCTCAGGAGGCTGAGGCAGGAGGATTTTTGCAAGTTTGAGGCCAGCCTGAGCTACATAGTGAATTTAAAGCTAGCCTGAATTACATTGCAAAATCCTGTCTCAAAAAACCAACCCCTCCCTTACAAAAAACAGCTGGGGACCTAGGTCAGTATCCCTGGATTCAATCCCCAGTACTGCCAAAAAAGTAAACAAATAAAATAAAATTTGTCAGTGATAAACCTAATCTTTGTGCTTAAAAATTGTTGAGTAAATACAACAAATTTGAACTTTGCTCTGGGCCATTGTCAAATTCCATTAGTTCAGTTGTGTCAAGAATTGGAGGAACTTTATTCCTTCAGACACTGAGAGAGTACATGGAAGGGGCTATTAGAAGGTCACTTGAGAGCTTCTCAAAAGATCACTCATAGATACAGGCTGAGGCATGTTTCAAAATGTCCAGTGGTAAACTCTTCAGTGGCTGATACTAAGAAAGATTGAGTGTGCCTCTCTGCAACTCCTTAATAGTCCTGCTGGCTGTGAAATAATTGATAATACAGTAGTGTTCTGTCTCATGCATGCTTAGCTACTGAGGAATCCACCTTCAGGAAAGACACAAAGCACCTGCTTGCCTGGTCCTCTGCTTCCCTTTGTAGTGCTAAGGGCCAGGACTACTGGCATTAGGAGCACCCTCCTAGAAATGCAATTTCTTGGGTTCCACTTGCGCATCTGGAAAGTTGGAATGAATAACAAGACCTCCAGGAGCATCTTTGTTAATCAGAATTCTCACGAATTGCGTTCTTGAACTTCAGGCCATTGTCTAGTGGCTGAATGACTAAGATTCTCTTGCGTAGCTCCTTTAAAATATTCTGTATGCTGAAGCTGGGAGCCGAGTGTAGTAAGGATGTTTTCTCTTGGAAGGGCAGCTTCCTCGAAGTCTAATTGCTGGAGGGGAACCAATGACTAGACTGCCAGTGAATGAAAAAATATCCAATTCTTGGATTTTAACTCCGGTCTGAATCTTCATCTCTGTTGTCTGGCTTTACTCGCCAATAAAACTAGTTAGCAATTTAAATATGCAAATTTTGGAATATTTCTGAGCTGGATTAAGTTCCAACACAAAAGTAGTGGTACATAAGGCAATTTTTCCTCGGTGAATGTGGAAATTACTGACTTTCAGTAGTATGGTGTAAGGACTAGAATTCTATTAAATCTATCCATTATTTTTTCATCCATAAGTGGAACTAAGAACAATCATGAAACAGAAAAAGTGTTCAAGGAAAACACATAAGACATCCATCAGGACTGGAAGTTTTGGGAAGCTTTGGGTGTCTCAGCAAATGCCTTCAATAGCCAGTTCTCGGTAGCTTTTTGAGAATCCACTTCTAATGACGACAAGCAATGTACTGAAGTTGTCAAGTGTTGTCATTTGGCACATTCATAATGTTTCACTATGGTGGGCCAAGAAAATGATACACTTGAGATTCGACTTTATAAAGGATTCTCTAAATAACCCAAGCTCTTCAGTATTTATAGTTATAAAATGGTTGTATCTGCTCTTCAGTGAAAACTGTTTGTTTCCTCTCATTTTAACATGCAAATTGCATACACATAAACCTACTTCAGATAACAGGGCAGCACTGTTCATTTTTGCTTTTCTTAGTCAAAAAGTAAATATCATCTATCTTTCAATTAAGTAAGCTTCCAGATACCATCGAAAGTGCTTTCTTTTAGGGAAACCCAGATATTAAAATCAACCCAACTCTGTTGCATTATAACCTCTAATACCACATCAGGTTTTAATAAATCTCTTTTTTTGTGGCACACGTGTGCTTAAGACTTCATGGAAACCAACCGGTAGAAAGAAAGGATTACTTTAGATGACTTTGAAATATGCATTGTTTGAAATGGCCTCTGGTGACCAGCTTTCATGAATGGCTGATTTTACTTGAGGGGCCCATCATCTGGTTTAATTATGTCAGCTCCTTTGTGTGACACTGTTCTTCTGTATGCAGAGAAATGAAGTTTTAATGCAAAGTAGAGTTGTTAGTGAGAGAATAAACCGTGGAAGTGGAATACCATTGGATGTTTGTAGTTTAGAAGCCTAAATTAATTCTCTGAACTGGTCCACCAAAGTTTATAGATACTCCAGTACAGTAAACATGAATCTGTCCCAAACATCCATGGGCATAGATCTCAATATGAGCAAATAACTCGGGGAAATTTATTTTGCAAATAAAACCGGTAATCACTGAAAGTGCTAATATAGCTCTTAAATGTTTCATTCTATACATTGGTACAGCTTACATCTTATAAAGTTTACTCTTTTGTTTTTACTCTGAAAATAAACTATGAGAGAGTCATACGTTTCAAGTCACTGCAGGTCTTTAATATAAGCAGCATCATGTAAATCTGCAAACGTTAATGAGTTTATGATTTTTTAAAAACCCCTCTATATTTCTTCAGGTGCTGTTCCATTCATATCTTGCTGTCTAGATAGTGATTTAAGATATATCAATATATTTGATTAGACAAGAATGTCTTAAGTCAATAGATGCCAATAAAGGCAGATAGACAATTTGTATTTATTGAATGCTTTATGGCTAAGATTTATGAATTAATTTTCCTGAAGATGCCACTAGTTTCTCAGTTTGTTCTATTGTAATGATAGTTTCCTTGACTGCAGGCCTGACTTTCACTATGCACTTGAGCAGAATTGCTGAGTTGAAAACTATAAAGCTGTGCTCATGAGCTGTTTGGAGGTAGGTATTCAGATGAAGGAGACCCAGTAATCTGAAGACAATACAAGGATTCAGGCCCACTATATTTGTAACCAGTAAAAGAGATCTCAAAACTACTTCCCGGTGCAAATTGTGAAAGAGGACTTGAAATAGTAACTTATGAACTAATCTTAAGGATTGCTTGAAAATGTCTTTGAGCTAGGGCATTGACATTAATAAAGGTTTTCTTCAATTCTATAAATGAGGAGCCAGTGGCAGTTATGGGCCATGGGAAGGAGAAATAAGAAGCCAGTCCTTTCCTGTGAGCCAGCAACAGCCATACAGGCCACCAGGAGGAGAAGCAAGAAGCCAACCCCTTCCTGTAAGTGGGTGACAGCTATGCAGACACCGGAGGAGAAATGAGAAGGCAACATGCTGTGGGGAGGAGAAACAAGAAGCCGACCCCTTCCTGCAGCCAGCAGCAGTCACAGGCCATGGCAGAGGGTAAACAAGAAGCCAGTCCCTTACTGTGAGTTAGCTGGCACGCGGCCTGGGAGAAAGAATAGCTGAGCCCTCCCCATCGCCAAGCAACTGGCTGATGCAGAGAAACACAGGCTGAGATGATAGCTATTGAAGTTTAAAAAAAAAATTAAGGCTTATAGTGTTCAGTATTTAATTAATTGACTTTGCAAACCGAAAGCCAGTAGCCTGAACATCTATTTATATATGCAATATAGCAGAAGAGGGATTTCGTTCTGAAGGTGGTAGCCATTGTTAATTCCTTATTATCTTGTTTTAAAATCCTGTATCAATTTCATTGTTTGGTCTGGTTTGGTTTCATTCAGTTTTGTTTTGTTTGACTTTATTATGTCTGTTATTTCAAAAACAAGAAGGTATATTATGGTATCCACTGTTGATTTCCTATTATCTTGTTTTGAAATTGTGTATCAGTTTCACTGGTTTGTTTTGATTGACTTTATTCTGTTTTATTTTGCTTGGATTTATTCTTTTTAAAATTAAAAATTCTATTAGTGATATTATTGGGTGGAGGGAATAATTTTCATTATTTGCCATGAGCGAGGAACTGAAATTCTCTGAAGCTGGGAACTAGAATTCTCTTTCCTTGTCTTTTGAAATGAGGATTTGCCCTTCATATTCATTCTTGGAGCTCTCTTTCTCAGGCGCCCTGTGTAATGCCTGTCTAACCCCAGACATAGCTGGTGTCTCTACTCTGCCACCTCCCAGACTGTTGGTGTTGGTGTTGGTGTTGGTGTTGGTGTTGGTGTTGGTGTTGGTGTTGGTGTTGGTGTTGGTGTTGGTAGAGGCCAGCAGGGTCTCCTGACTGTGGCTTCATTCAGGAATATCAGCTGCGCCTCTTTCTCATGTATAGATCAACGATGAGATAAATACTTGGAGAAATGCTTTTGAAATATATATGCACCATCCAATAGTCTTAAAAATATTTTCTTCAATTTAAGTGTATTGCAAGAATTAACCCCTGCTACTAGGGAGGCTGAGACAGAAGGATGGCTTTCTATAACAGTCTGGGCAACAGAGGAAAACCTTATCTCAAAATTTTAGAAAGGTTGTGGGTGTAGCAGGGTGGTAAAGGACTTTTCCAGCAAGTGCAAGGTCCTGGTTTTTAACCCTCATTAGCATGGGGTAGCAGGGAAGACTGGACAATAGTCTTAGAATTTTTGTATTCTTTAAAACACATTTGGTAAACATGTTTTGTGCTGGGGCTCAAACCCAGTATCTTGTGACTGCTTAGCAAGTACTCTACCACTGAATTTATCCCTGCCTCTCAAAGACATGAATCTTAGCTGGCCATGGTGGCTCATGCTTGTAATCCTAGCACTCTGGTGGCTGAGACAGGAAGATTGCTATTTCTACCCCAACCTGGCCAGTTTATCAAATGAGTGAGACCCTATCTCAAAAGAAAAAAAAGACTGGAGATGTAGTTCCGTGGAAAGGTCCCAGGTTCAATCCCCAGGACCAAAAAAAGGTACATTTTTTTGCTGTTATCTCTGACTTTCAACTACTGCCCATATATTCTCTTCCTCCATGAGAGAAAATGTAGAAAATGTAAATTTACCATTTCTATTTTTATAATGCAGCAGTAAGGGAATGAAATAGAAAATAGACTGTCCTGTTCCTCACCATCCCACAGGGATGACCAACACCGACAGTCCTGTGACATTTTTCAAGGTTTCTTCCAATTTCAAATCCTTGGTGTTGAGGGGAAGAAGGGGGGGACAAGAGAAAGGGAAGAGAACAGGCAAGGCTGAAGGAAAAACTCCTCGTTGTGCCAAACATTTCCCCAAAGACGCTCCAGGCCAGAGGTGCACGCTTTCTCAGCTGCCTCTACTGTTGGAAGAGGATTTATAAGCTCAAGGGTATAAAAATGTTAGTGCTCCAGAAGGAGACTATTGTCTGTCTTCTTTACTCTGGGTTGTGATAAACTAGATGGGGAAACAGTCTTTCTGGGGATTAACAGTAGATGAACTTCACCAGGTACGGGATTGTGAGGAGGAGAAATTAGCTCCTTAGTGGTTTCCCATGTATCTTAAACACAGTGCATACCAAAAGCTTCCTCCAAAGAAAAGCACTGTATGGGATACTTGGGAGCCAAAAATAGGGAGAAAGGGCCATATAAGCTGATCCTAAGAAATATGAGTGTATAGCCTGGCTGTAGGGGCAGAGAGAGGGAATGTGGGGACCAGCTTTTGGATGGTATGATCCTGCTAGGCTTCACTCCTTGACAACAACCTGTGTTCTGGTTGAATTCAGCTCTGAGTGGCTGCGGAATCTCCCCTGCTGTTTCAGTTGGTTTTAGTGTTCCCTTTTCTCTAGTAGCTAGTTAATGTCCTAGAAATAATTCTTATGCGCCATCCCAGAGAAGCTTATTTCTGAGATGAGTTATTCTGACTCTGTGCTTCATATACTTTAGATGCGTGAGCATTTGTAGAATTTTGTGTTATCCTCAGGTAACAAACAAACAAACCACTAAGGTCTTAACAAGTCAGTCCTGATCAGCAGCTTCTAGTGAGACCAGGCATTTAGAACTGAAGATAGTTACAAGGCTTTAAAGGAAAAAAAGGAGAAGTTTTGTGACTGTGGCCAGATTTATAACCTTAGAGGTGAAAGGCTTACCTACAGGACCAAACTGACTACCGTCCAGCAATTCTCAAACTTTTAGGTTCAGCATCCCTTCATTATTATTACATTAAAAGTTATTGAGGGTCTTTCTCCCCAAAAGCATTCATTTACATGTAGATTATAGCTATTAGTATTTGATAATTAAAGCTGAAGGGTTTTTTATTTCATGTAATTATTTTTTTTACTCAGACAAGGTCTCCCTGAGTCACTTTGGTGCCCTGTTTGGCTCAGACTCTCCCCATCTGCCTCAGCCTCCCAGAGTGCTGGGGTTGGAAGTGTGCACTCCACACCCCACGAAGCTGAAACATTTTTTAAACATTTATTAAATCTTCTGAAAATAATAGTAATAGATTGCATGTTAACTTAAATGATATGTTTTATAAAAAATAGCTGTATTTCCGAAGCCAACACTGTGGTGAATAAGGTAGGCTAGTTCTGCATTTTTTATTTTTATTTTTTTGTCTTTTTCCTTTTTATCGGTACCGGGGATCGAACTCACGACTGCTTGCTTGCAAGGCAGGCGCTTATGCCACTGAGCTAAATCCCCAGCCCCTTGCATTTTTTATTAATCTCTTTGATGTGTCTTTGGATAGAAAAGCACTAGGTTCTTACACAGTATTTACTTCTGCATTTCAATTTTTAAAAATATGTTACTTTGGTTAAAATGTGGGAATAAAATCTGTCCTCCCCTGGATATGTAGTTGGAAAAGTAGAAGTATTTTATTAGCTTTTTTAGGTACTTGTAGATATTCTTTGATATTACAAAAAAACTTGACAAGTGATAATTTCTTTAAGGTTAGTTGTAGTAAGAAACTTCAAACCATATCAGTGAACTCTTAATATTAGTACATTAAAACCCAATAGTCATCTTATACTTGGATTATTTTATACTCATGTATGAATTTTTAGTGATATGGAAAATACTGAATTATGCAAGTGTTATAAATTTTGATACATTTTATTTTACAATATTTAAAAATGCATTTGTTACTATCACTACAGACATCATTAGAAAAAGTTTTAACTTTTGGGAAACTGTCAAACTCATCGTAGTGGATGCACTTTTCTAAACTTGTGATTTTGGCTTGAAAGCTAAAAGCTAGACTTCTATCTTTAGTAACAAATACTATCAGTTTTTTTGTTGTTGTTTATTTTTGGTATTTTTTTTAATACTAACCTTGTTTCATTCATTGTTAAGAAAATGTTTGCCAAATGTCTCAGTTCACATAATTATTTAAGCAAAAATAATTACTTAAGTAAAGATGGTGCTTTGGGAAGAGAGGAGCTTGGGACCCAGACGTGAAAGTGCTTTTCCAATGACACCCATTGGTTTCTGAAGCAGCAAGGGGCTTTCTGAGCACCTCCATTTTCCTCAAACAAACACACAAAAGAAGATTGTGCCGAAGGTCAAGATTTAATAAAATTAATCCTTATCCTAATTCATCCTAAGTGAAGCTGGCATACTTTTTAACTGTATGTGAAGCTTTATTTATTCATACAACACAAAAGCAGTTTGCTCACCAGCACCCTGTATTAGGAGCTACAAACATCAACAAAGTAGGAAAAAGAATCATATGTCAATGTTCTTATTAAAAATAATTCTGACCTCATGGACCCTAGACAAGCATCTCAGTGTCCCCCAAAAGTGCCACGCTACACTAAAATTTTGTCTGTGGGCTAAAGGAGCAGGGCTTCAATTGTGTCAGGCCCCTGCCTCTTGTCTGCTAGGCAAATGGTGTACCCCCAGCCACAGCCACACACCCTGCCCTGCTGGCATCCCCGGCAAGGACCTCGGCACATACTGCCCATAAAAGTGGGGCTCAGTGAAGCAAAGCTCCCCTTAAAACTATTGAAAGGTGAGGGCTTTGGTAGTCTGCAGCATTGCTAGAGCAGCCCATGTGAACTAACCCTTCTCTCCAATTAGCTTAAAGCCTTGCTGTTTTTTTCTTTTGTGTGTGACTTGAAACATATAATGCCACATGTACTGTTTGGGTTGACTGCTTTCACCAAAGTCCTGTAGACTTTCCATACCAATTGACAAAACTACAATTGAGGTTTTTATTCTATGGCTTGGAGAAAAGGCAACTTGTGTTCTGGTCCCAATGTGTGAATGCAGCACCATTCCTCAAACTCACTTTCCATGGTGAGAAAAATCTCTTTCTACATTTCTCCCATTTCCTACTGTTCCTCAAGACAAATCGTTAGTCTCAAAGGATGCTTGTCGTCCTCCACAAAGTGTCCAATTCAAACGTGGCATCCTTGTCTCTCTGTCAAGTTGCATTCTGGCAGCTGCCTTCTCCCCTTGTTCCCTTCTGGAGCTGGAAATCAGGCAGAGGGGATGACAGGTTCTAAAAGGTCATTTCTAAATAAAGAATTGCCTGTGCACAGGGAGTCCCCAGCCCGCCCCACCCCCATGCCGAGAATTGAACCCGGGGCTTTGAGCCTGGGTGCTTGCTAGCCAGCCGTCTGCCACCAAGCCACATCCTCAGTGCTGTGCGAGGTGGCTTCAGAGACGTGTGCTCGTGTGCTCCTGGGAAGGTACGTGGGGAGAAGGGCAGAGAGGCTCCTCGCCAGACATTTCTGAAACCTTGGTTTTTCTTTATTATTCAGTGTGTATGCTTTTACAAATAACTTCCTAGTACTGATAATAAATTGGAGGCATGTTACAGTGCGGTGGAGGGTACCATGTTCCATTTAGTCAGGAGGAATCAGCTTTCAAGCTCTGTTGCACACAAGGTAGCCACAGTTTGTTCATTGTATATCCGCGATTGTTAAGAGAACAGATTTTAAATGTTCTTAGCACCAAAAAGATAAATATGTGAGCCGATGAGTGTGTTAATTACCTTGACATCATAGCTTCACTTATGTCAGACGTTACCCTACATTGTGCCACAGAAGTATATGCAGTTATCATCAGTCCATTAAAAGTAAAAAATTTAAATAAAAAAATTGTGGCACCAATAAATGTAGGCTCTTCTGTCTCTTTAGTTCACCAGGAGCAAAAGGTCACTGACTAGGTAAAGTCTGCATCAACTTTGTTCTTTCTTTTTCTTTATTAGGAAATGATTTCTGAGATAGTTTATGCAAGGTACCATTAAGACTCTTTTTCTTTTTCCTAAAGGAAGAAGTAAAGGAAATAAGATAAAGAATGGCTAGGAATGTTGACTGGGTGCCAGGGAGTGTTATCGGCATTTTAATTGTCAAGAACTTTCCGTTTCATGTGTGGCTTATTATTTAAACTCAAGTGCCACTGTTTGCCCAGCGCAGTGAGCTGTCCTTTCCTGGCCGCCTCTGTCCAGAGAGGCTGCTTGTTCCCGTCGTGGGTGCAAGAAAACCCTGTTCACTCTCTCTCCGTGCACCCTTGCAGGCTTTGAGAGGTGAGCGAAATTTTGTTTCTTAAAGGACCAACGCTGTATGAAATGTCTATATTTAACCACTAAGCCTGCCCCACGCTTAGTGAGAATGAGCTCTTGTCTGACATCTCTTTGCTTTCATTTCCCTTTCTTCATGCTTGTATCAGGTTTCTCATGATTTAAAACAAATGCACAGAAGCCAAACAGTCAGTGCAGAATAATTGCAGGCCTTTGGTGTTCAGCATGCACAGCGATCCCCGAATGACCCTGAGTGATTAAGGAAAGCACACCTAATTGTTCATATCGACTTCCCAGAGCCCAGGACCTACTGCAATTGGCTTTTTTCCTTACAGACTGTCTTGCTGTGGACTCAAGATTTTAAGTGTAAATTTTTTCTTCTTGTTGAGCCTCTTTTTCTCTCTTCTTTTCCTCCCTCTCTCCCCCTCTCTCGCTCTCTATCTCCACACACACACACACACACACACACACACACACAGTGTAATTACAGGCTGCGGAGTGAAAAGCATTAGAACTGTTTACAAAACATCTCATAAAGTTTTTAAATAATAGAGGTGTGTGTTTATATAAGACTAAGTGATAAACAGTACACATTCTTTCTTCTTTCGATGCCCCAGGTCCCCTCCAGAATTTAGAGCATGGAGTGACTGATGGAGCCCTTTCCTCCCACGGTGTGGTGCTTAGGCTTCACAGGCTCTGCTTATTGATCAGGTGACAATTTATTGTTGCAGATCAAAACACACATGGTCAGTTGTGTGCGGACAGAATGGCTGCTGAAGCAGTCTGCTATCTAATTAATTTTCAGTCAGTTTAAATTCCCAGAAAAAGGGTTCCTCATGACATTATCAGAGAGAAAAAAAATTTTTCTTAATGAGCCCTTGCTATCATTCCGAAGTCCAAAAGAAAAGCTTTCCACAGCTTAGGGTTCCAAAGTGATAGGGGCATTTTTCCAACCCTTTCAAAGTCTTTCTGCGCAGCTTTGCAAAGATTTTGCAGCCCTCCCCTCTGGATTTCATGTATTTATTTTTTGATGTGTGAGGGCAGGCACCTTGGAGCCAGTCAGTCATCCTGCCCTGCAGGTTCAGATCTGCTGCGGCAAAGTGAACCTGGGGGCTGTCCGCATTCCGGGTCTGGACAGCAGGCAGCCAAGTGACTGACAGTCTCGGGGACTGTGCCCATCCAGGCGCCAGCACAAGAGCCCGGAAAACAGGCTGGACAGAAGGACCAGCCTCTCCTGCAAGGAGCGCCTTTCCCCCTGGTGATTGATGGGAGACACTTAGGAGCTTTTTGGGGGCTGGAGGTTGTTCCCTCCGTCACTCACTATGAAGTCTTTGTCAGCAGAAAAGACTCTGGTGGGTAATGAGTGACATAATGCAGATAACAAATGACAGCTTTGTGCTTTGCTCTGCTTGATAGGTGCTCAGTGTCTTATGCAGGTGAGTTAACCTCCCCCGACATGCCCCTTGCACCCCCTTTCCTGCACACAGACACCCCAGTTTCCCAGACAGAGCCGACACTTCTTTGTGCAGCATTAGTTTTGCTGGGAGTGTTTAAAGTACTGTGCAAGTGTGAAGGGGGTGATGTGCTCACACTGGCTTATGGAGCTGATTAGGAAATAAATATTTGAGTCATTTTCTAAGTCCTGCATGTTTCCTTCCATTTCTTTTGTAGAACAGAAGAAAAAGTTACATAAAATACGTTCACACCTGATGTGCTGTATCAAGAGACTACTTCACATCAACAATCTGCTTCAACCCTCTTGACTGATGTTGCTTTTGTATTTTTTTTCCTCTCCCTTATAGGACTCCATCTGCAGCAGTTCTGAATACCTCCGAGTCTAGAAATTGATTATTCAACCAGGATACCTAATTCAAGGTATTAGCTCTTGTCAGAAAGCTTTTACGTTTGAGCTCTGTGCTGCAAATTATGCTTTGGCATTGAATTGAAATAGGAAAAGTTGGACAGAGAATAAAGGAGAAAAGTGAATTTGCAAAATAATCAAGTGCTTAAAAAACTACGCAGCGCTTTGTGAGGGTTTGCTGCTTCTGACTCATTTACAACCCTTCTGCCAGTGGATGTGCCAGTTCTGACTTCTTTGCAGGCGTTTTTGTGCAGCTGTGTTCAGGGCTTGGATTTCATTTTGGTTTTTCCCTCTCGCTTTTTCTCTTGACTGTCCAGACCACCAGAACTCGGGAGACTGAGACATTTTGTCAGTTTTGCGACACTGGACCAAGTACAATGAAGTATTCTTGCTGTGCTCTAGTGTTGGCTGTCCTGGGCACAGAACTGCTGGGGATCCTGTGTTCGACTGTCAGGTCTGCAAGGTTCAGAGGACGAACACAGCAGGAACGGAAGAACATCCGACCCAACATTATTCTTGTGCTCACCGATGACCAAGACGTGGAGCTGGGTGAGACACTGGATTCTTCACTTGTTAGTTCTTTGTTCTGATGCTGCTCAGAGCCTCAGCCTTGTCAGGGACACTTAGTGGGCACAGAGGGTTTATTCTTACTGGCAGTGCTGACGCTGATAGTCTGGTGTACACAGTGACCCTGTATGGGTCATAAGGCGTTTGATGTGTGTCTCAGCATTACTTTTCTGAGGTTAAGCTTTCAAAATTATCTGAAGAGGGACCCAGGAGAGAAGGAGGAAAGAGGATGAGAAAAAACCGATCGTGCACCTTAGAAACTCTGGATCGACGAGTTTATAAAACATTAGGCCAAAGTTATTTCAAGGAGTATGAAAATGGGACAGCCTGTGCAATTCACATGAAGGTAGACTGACACTAAAGAAACTTTCAGTGATTATTGTTTGTAGAATGAGTCACTTGTTCATAGTTTGTTATAAAAACGGTTAGATAGTTGAAAGCTACAGTATTCTACATGTACTTGGTAGCAATTTACCTACCATTACCTTAGGGTTGGTACTTTTGGAATTAGCTCCCCTGGGATAATTCTAGGGCTTTCAGAAACTGCCAAAATCTAGTGTTTCTAATTCACCTCCTGATTGGGTTTCTCACCTTCTCAGCTCTTCATCCACCTCCTCTTCCTTTCTCTTTTTGTTACTAGGGATTGAATCCATGCCAGGCAAGCACTGTATCACTGAGCCATGTTCCCAGCCTTTTTTACTTTACTTTGAGACAAGGTCTCACTGAGTTGCCCACGCTGACCTTGGTTCGCCTCCTACGTAGCTGGGATCATAGGCAGGCGCCACCACACCATGATTCTTCCCTTCGTTAACTTTCCATCTAGGGTCTTGTTCACAAGCCTGTGGCGAGCTCTTCCAGTGCACCCTAAGGCAGAGAGCCTGCTCCACACTATCACTTCCTTTCCTGGACCCTTCCTTATTCTTCGGCACCCTCAGGCACGCTTACCCATTGCGTCCAACTTGGACGTGGGCAGCACCTTTGAGACCTGGTGCCGGCAGAGCGGCTGGGCTTCTTTACCAAGCTCCCGTGCTCGAGTTCTTGACAAAACCTCCCTGCTGAACTTGATCTGCATGCTGATATGCTCTGATTTCCAGTGTGAAGCCAAGTCATGGAATTACACAGAGTTAACAACTGGAGTTGGGAGGGAAGCAAATGCTCAGAGAGCCAGCAGGAGTCATAACGGTTGAAGTTGATTTGCAAAATCTGCTCTCTCCATTCACATTAAAAAAAAAAAACAGTCGGGCTTTGAGTTCTTGCAGGCAATAGCCAAGATGAAAGGTCTTGCACATACGACTCTGGAGTGTGTGTAGGATGGCTTCACCTTGCTGGACAGCCGTCACAGTTGCTGAGATCAGTAGACTGCCCTTACTCTTCTGTGGCTCTGTTTACTCCCAGATTTGCCCTAACTGGGTTGCCCACCTCTGTGCCCTGCAGACTTCTCCCCACCATCCCACTGTCCACTCCACTGTGACAGGTACCCTTCATGCATCTGGTCACTCTCATTGTCTCTCCGGCCCCGATGAGTAAGCCTCTCTGCCCTGCAGGCGAATGAGCTCAGCGCTGGCCAGTCTCTTACACTATTTCCCTCACCCCAATTCCCTCTTTATAGAACTGATGTTCACTTTCCTGGACATAGCTGACGGCTCCATCTCTCTCACCTCTGGCCCATGTTCTGGTGCATGCAATCTCCTCTATCTTCTCCACCTCACCAGCTCTTCTGGACCCATTTCAGTCTTCCCACTTTGGGATTTGGTGTTCCCACAGGGTACCCCCCCTCTCCTCCAGCAGGATTGTGTTTTTCTTCATACTCCTGCACATACTCCATCCTGTCCCTCATTCTGAGGTCCCCTCCCATGCCTTTCCCTTCCACTTAACTGCAACCCACTCGAGGGCAGGAGTATGTTTTCTTTGTGTTGCAGTCTCCATTTTGAGATTATCCTGGGAATATAGTAAGTGCTCAAGAAACCGCTGGGGCCTGAAAAAGGCTAAAAGAATTCCCAGAAATGAGCACAGGTGTCCCTATCCATTGTGAACTGCTTCATCAACAAACAGTCCTGTCTTTAAAGGTAGATTAAGGAATTGTTAGGAAAAAATATTGTTAACAAAATTCTGATTTTCAGCCTTGTGCTAGAGCACATTCGTTAAATATTTTCTGAGTAATTACCATGTACTTGGATTGGGGAAAACATGTAAATACAGTGGTGAAGGCTGTAAACCAGGCTCACTCAGCCCAGGTGTTTTCTGTGTGTTTGCCTTTTCTTCCTTCTTTGGTTTTTCTAGGCAGAAAACAAGTCTTCTGGATGAAACAGCCCACATTACTTTCCTCAATATTTGTGCATAAGAAAACTGAGACTTAGAGAAGTCAGTTAGTTTGCAATAGGCTAGGAAATGGTGACACCAGGACCTCTATTAGTGCAGGTCTCCATGGCAGACATTTAACCATTTGGTGTTCCATCAGTCAGTCCATCAGCAAACATTTAGTGAGCCCTTACTAAAATCACCTGTCCACGCATTGTTCTGCTCTGGAAGAGAGAAAGAGAGAGAGACAGAGACGGAGAAACAAGGAAGCATAAAAAGGCTCTTATCTCCTCATAAGCTTAACAAGATGACTACCAACCAAACAACCCATGGGTCAACAGTTTGGCAGTCTTCTTCAGCAGAAGTGTGATGCTTTTGGAGTGATTACTACTTGATCAAGTTCCTTACCCATCCTTCTATAATGTGCTCATAATTCTTCTTGAAACTTCCTGCTGTAGATCTTGGTTGGTTTTGTTTGTTTTTACCCTCTTAACCATTTTTAAGTGTATAGCTCCATTGCGTAGTGTTTAGTAGACTCACATTGTTGTACACCAATATCTGGAGTTCTTTTTCTTAGACAGAGTCTCACTATGTAGCCTGGACTGGCCTTGAACTTGTGGCAATCCTCCTGCCTCACCCCACCCCCTCCCCCAATGCTGGGGTTACAGGTCTGCAATACCGGAATTCTTTATGACTGTTGTGTAACAGCCTCATGATTCCCCTGTGTTTTAACAGCCCATATTAGGGCTGACTAATATTCTCTTCCATGGGTGTCATGTATACCACATTTTCTATCCATTCATTTATGGCTGGAAATTTGAGTTGCATTCTCATTTTGGCCCTTGTGAACAATGCTGTATGGATGTGGGTGTACAAAGACAGTATTATCTCTTTAAGACCTTGCTTCCAATTCTCTTGCAAAGGAAAATTCTACCCAAAAGTAGACTTTCTGGAGCCTGTGATGAATTTATTTTTAATTTCTTGGAGAACCCCTTGCTGTTCTCCATGGCAACTGCAACATTATTGATTCCTTCCAGGTGTGAACAAGAGTAAAGATTTCTCCACATCCTCATCCACGCTTGTTATTTTGATTTCTTTTGTCTGTTTTCTAGTAGCCATCCTAAAGTGTATGAGGTGGCATTTGTCAGTTAGGTTTGTTTCGTTTTTCACTTACATGTAATTTTGTTTGCCAAGTGCTTTAATAAACCTTTGCTTCTGTAAAATGTTGCACCTGTACTGCTGCAGGCAGTTTTGGCTTCTGTGTCTCCAGAAGGCTATAGCAGACTTAGAAAAGACTTAGAAGAACAATTATAAAATTTTTTAATAGAACACTTTTCTTACTGGGAAAGAATGAAACAGTTCTACCTCTTTGTCTGGAAAGACAAAGGGTGAGCAGAGCTATAATCAAAGTTTATGAAATGAAACTGGGGGGGAGCGGTGGTTCAGCGTGAGGAGGGGCCACTCCCTCCACTTTAAGGACAACTAAAATAAACTAGTGCTTCTCGAGGGGACTTAGGCACATAAGGAATCCATTAGTAATAGTGCGAGGCCCTCCATGTGAGTGTACTTTATCATCTCCCGAAGAATATTCATTCACATGATATGAATGAACATTGTCATCCCGCCCACGTTGGATGGACAGGACCAGAATCATCATCTTGGGGAACATGGTCTATGCAAAGCCTGATGACTCACTCATGGTGCCCTGACTTCTAAGTTCGCTTTTTCCAGAACTTAAAAAGTAGTTCCTCTGATTGTGCCTTCCTCCATAAATAGTTCAGATTTTTAGGCCAAGATAGTGAGTGGAAATACCCCATTTTTTTTTTTAAACTCAGGGAACATACATGGAAGTGACAGATGCGACGTTCAGGACAGTAGTTTCTTCTGAGGCAGGAGTGGTAACCAAAAGCGTCCACAACTTCAATATCTTTATCTTAATATTTCAATATTTGCATACTGATGTATGTGTCTATAAGAAATATAGTCATGTTTTACTTGGTAACAATAGGAGATGTGTTATTCATTCTTTTATTCCCTATGCTTGAAACATTTTATGAATTAAAAGACAGCCTGAAATTCTCAATGGACTCCTTTAACTTTCTGAGACTATAATCAACAAGAAAGAGACTGGGCTCTAAATCTTTCCCAAATGGTCTGGTAGTCCCACTCTGAAAAGCAAAACGTTGTGTGAATTGGACCATTGTTTTGACTCAAGTGTGGTGTTTCGTACATTGCACTGATGCTAATATCACAGCAGCCCTGACCTGATGCCTCTTAAAGCACAGGTGGAATTAAGCCGCGAGTTCCTGGAGATTCTTTTGTTTCTTTAAAGCAGAAGTCAAATACCTGGGTGTCTAGATTGGAGCTCGCCCACAGATACGTTGTTTGACTACTCTTTTTAAAAAAAGAGCCACTATTTTCAAAATTAGGTGGTTCCTGTTTTTTTTTAATCATATATATATATATATATATATTTGCACTTATTTTGTGCTTAATTTACTCCTATGCCATAAGTTTTTATTTGTTTCTTCAGTTTCTTCTGGGATGTCTTTTTCTTCTGTACAATTTCCTCCTCTGTTGTAGGAAGTTTGTTCCTTTTCAGTACGGACCCTCTCATTGTGGCAAGGGGAGCTCACATGTGGGTGAATTGGGCTCTGTAAGTACAGCAGTGCATCCTGGGTGCTTTGCTCACGTGGGGGTGTTCAATGACCAGAGAATCCACATCTAACTCTTAAGTTCAGCATTACTCTGCATTTTTAAGCCTGTGCAGCAAAGATTCAGCACTCTTTTTGGACCAGCGACCCTGGGTCCAGCCCCACTCCACTGCTGTAATGCTGGAGTGTCACACATCACTTCTTTAATGTGACATCCTTCAGATACTTGGTGACCTTTCAGGTATGCATACCCTTGATGGCTTGAGTACATTCATGATGTTCTTAAAGTGAAGATGAAGATTTGAGCCTCTTGATTTGCATGATTTTGTGGGGTTTGCTGGGTCAAGAAAGTAGCAAACCATTTTCACCGGCTGCTTACAAGAAGAGCTAAAAACCAGATTTTGACTTATCTTGGGAATTCAAAATGAAGACTTGCATTTGCATTTAACAAGACTGTGACCAATCAGCCAGTCAGAGGCCCAGTCCCAGGACAAGACCTTTTTGTTCCCTTTCAGAGACAGAGGAGGCCCTGCAGTTTCTCTTGCACCTGGCTGTCTTCACTGTCCACCTTGTCTTGCAGCCCTGTGGGCCCAACATTTCCATTCCTATAAGCAGCCACTCTCAGCTTTTAATGACCTTTTGCTCTTTTTTTGTGAGGGTAGGTGTCCCGGTTTATGTGGGTGGCCCCAAGCCTCGTGCTTTTGCATAATACATTTGTGATTGGTTCATTGTCTAGCACTTGGATTGGTGGAGTGAGTGCTACATCGGCCTAGGGGTGGAGCCAGGATGTGATATAATGGCAGAAAGAAGGTATGTCTCTCTCTTGCTGGTTTCCGCCTTGCTGTGTGCAGCTACCATAAACTGCAGCACCACCATGCCATCCTGCCTTGGAGCCAACTGAGTGTGGACTGAAACCTCCAAAAACTGTAAGAAATAAACCTTTCCTTTCCCAAATTTGGGCATCAAGTATTTTATCTCAGCGACGAGTAAAAAGTAAGTAAGACAGAACTGAACAGTGAGTCCTACTGACCTGGAAATATTGCAGAAAGACTTATTACCTTTTCTTGGGCCTTTCTCTTCCCAACTTGTTTTTCCCTTTTGATTTTAGCTGAAACCATCTATATTTCACCCCAACCTCACCAATTCTATAGTTTTGGTAAAAAAAAAAAAAAAAGACACTATTTTATCGTGCCTTTTTTTTTTTTTTTTCTTGTGCTTTTAGAATAAATCAAGATAGCACTTTTTTTTTTAGCACCGGGACTTGAACTCAGGATCTTACATTTGCCAGGCAGGCACTGTACCACTGAGCTGTATCCCTGACCTAATAAAGCCATTTTATTTAGGGAAATATCACTGTTTAGTGTTCAATAGTTATTGTAGAATTAATTGTTGGGGAGTGAGAAAATAGCAGTGATGCATTTAATACAGATGACTTAGTAGTTAGCATGAACTGTACCTCAATCTAAAACCGTGTTATCAACAAACAACACTACATAATATTTTTTTTCAGGCTGAAGATCAACTAAGGGCCTTCAACACTATATGTTGAGCTATCCCTGTCCCTCACAATCTTGCACAATTAATGAGTAGTTCTTTGCCTTACATCATCAAACAATCAACTGCCACAATCCACATGGTGTATCTGTCTAGGAGGACAGGTGTATGTGCGTTCCACGTACATGGGACTTCCATATGTGATGATGGTGATATTAATTACTGTGTTTCTGGTCTTATGATTTTTTCTGGCCGTGATATAAAGCACACAAAAATGAATAATAAAATGCTAAGATAACTGAGCCGGGAAAAATACAGATTTGTTTTAAAGTTTAATATGTTAGAGGAATAATTCCAGTTCTCTGGTGATTTTGGTCACTCGTGTCAGTGGGGCATCTCTCTTTTGGGAATCAAGCTGTCAGAGTTTGTAGAGTGACTGAAAACCCATGACAGTCTCACCCTGTCACATACACCATCCCAAACCCTGTCTGGAGCCTTGAATTCCAATTCAACTAAAATTTTCTTTTTAATTGCATTTTTTATTTTATTGATATATTTTAGATCTACCTAATTCTCATCGTAGAGAATTTGTACCTGTATATGATATACCTTGCTTCTTTATTCCCCATTCCTCACCCCTCAGCTTTAACTGCTTTTACCCTGCTTATTTACAAAAACTTAACTGAAATTTCAAGCATAGGGAACTTACTAGATTCCCAAAGGCTCTGCTTCTCCACTTCAGCCAATGCAGACCTCACGGGCATCCGAGTGCACAGCTGATAGCTGTCACAGCCCCACCACCACCACCCCACCACCCCCGCAGGAGCAGTGGCAGATGTCACCAGTCCCCACCTGGAACTCGGGCTCTTGGACAACATTTCTTGGCAGTCCTGGGGCTCAGCTGTGGCCTGCACCTTCCCTGTCACCAAGCCAGCTCAGTAAGCAGTCTCCCAATGCCAGCTACTCAGGCCTACCCTCAGTGGTTTCCTTGTATCCCCATCAGCTCCGCCTTGCAGGACACTTAAAACACTCATGAAGTTGGGATTTTGCTAAGAGGTTCAGGGAGAGAGTGAGTAGACGGGAGGAATGATTGTTACCTGACATCAACATCGTAAGACACAGAAAATGCATTGGTATAGCTCCTCTTAACCCAGCTTTTGGAATTTATCTGTGGATTTCAAAGAAGTAGATGAGAAAGGTGGGAGGGTATGGTGGAGTTGAGGTGATCACCAAGGAAAACTGTAGCATCTCTCGGTGTCTGCAGGAGATTATTGGTTCTGGGGCTCCCGAGGTTACCAAACACAATGTTCAGGTCCTTTCTGCCAAATGATACAGCATTTGTACATATCCCATACCCATTCTTCCGTGCACTTCAAGCCACCTCTAGATTACTTATAATACCCAACGCTGTACATGCCATGTAAATAGTCACACCATATTGTTTAGGGAATAATGCCGAGAAAAACAGTCTGCACATGTTCAGTGCAGACACAATGAAGGCTGAATGTACAGCCACATTCTAGCCACAGCTAGTCTTGAAAGAAGCCCCCTACTAGCAGCTCCTCAGCAACCTTATGAATGAGGCAGGAGAGCTGTCATAGCCCTAATTTATAGATGAAAAGTGCAAACTTTTCATCAAACTTTTCAGTAAGTCACCTGCTCAAGCCAATTGTGGCAAAATTTGATTATTTCCCCTAAGTGCAAGTTCAGGGCCCTCTTCTCAATCTTGTCCTTGGTATGAACATGAACCTTGGTATGAGGGTTAGGCTGCATCCTTCCTATCATCCCCACAAAGCGATCGCTCTAACAATGAAGAACCAGCACTTTTTGCATTTTAGGCACTCAGCACCTAAAACTTGGAGAAAAGAGCTGCTGTTCAAAACCCAGCTTTCCACTGATAAGATGGGACACTGTCCTTTCCACTGCTTTCAACAGCTGTGAATGCCTAATTATGAATTAGATTGCAAAATAGCTTTCAGTACAACCTGCCAATGAAAACCCAATGGTACCATCGTGACAGCAGTAAACTGAATGCAGAGCAGTGTTACTAACAATAATCAGTATGCAGCACAGAAGAGCTGAAGGTGCTTTCCTTACACTGGCTCAGCAGCGGGAAGAGATGCAGGTTCCTATGCTGCATCCTCTGGGTCCACCTAGACTCCACCAAGATGAGAGGCTGTGATTAACACCAGCATGACAGCAGCTGCTAAAGACAGAGCAACCGCCCCTGGGCCTGAGGTACCGAGATCCTTTCAGGCCTGGACAGGCATTTGTGTCTGTTTGTGTCTGTCGACACCTCCCCTAATACTCCAGATGAAGCGAGAGATGAGACTACAGAAAGTGAGGCCTACCCTGACAGCCAGCAGACTCACATCGGTTTCAGTCTTGCAAACATCAGCGTCACAGCCAATACTCAGCCTGAGAGTGTGGCCTCTGGGGCAGGCTGCCTCCATGTGCTTCTGAACTCTGCTCACAGGATTCACCCTGTGTGTCCTCTGAAATCCAGGAGTCATCACACCTAGCCCCATCACAAAGGGTTATGTTAGAACTAAATGAGTGGAACACATCAGAAGAGAACCTGGAAGAGACTGAGTCCTGACTGCTATATATCTTACAACCTCAGCCATGGTCTGAACTGCTTAGATTTTCTGAGCAAGGTACTCACCAGTCTCTTCCAACTCTATATTCCTTGATTCTGGGCCCAACCTCAAATGACTCTCCAAGTGTGGTCCACCAACAGACAGCATGAGGGTCACTTGGATACTTGTGAGAAGTGCAAACACTTGGGCCCATCCCAGACTACTTGAGCAGCGTCTCAAGGTGGATCTGAGCTTCTGTGGCTTAGTATGATTTTTCAGAAGCTTCTTATGGTTGGACAAGCATTGCCTTAGAATCTTCTTTTTCCTGAGAAACTAAGTCTGACCTGTTTTCAGGAACTTCAGTGGTAGGGTTACACCATCACTGCTGCCCGTGGGCATGGTGTGTCTTTCTCATTTGTGGTGGCATGTGGACTGGCTGGAATCAGGGCCTTTCATGAAGAAATTGTGTAGGACTTCCAGTCAATGAGTTTGTTTAATTAGAAAAAGTACAACACTCAGAATGATTGGAGAGTCCTAGCTGGGGCAATTTCAGCAACATGAATTGGGCTAAATGTAAGCCCTAGTTTTTATATGGTTTTTGACTTTCAATCTGATTTCCACCTCCACCCCACAATTGCCATCCAAATGGGTGTGAGCCAGAGGTTGCAGCGATGTGATTCAAGACCTGGGCTGATGGCTCGAGCTGCATTCCTTTTTTAATTTGAATTCAGCCAAAGCTCATAAAGGAAAGTCAGAGAGCTCATTCTTTTAAATAGATTACTTCACAATGAAACACCATCAAAGGTGTTTGCTTTTTTCCTAAAATTCAAGACACTGCAGAGAGTAAGGACTAGAGAGAGACTAGTCATCACCTTCACCCCCACTTCCACACTGATCTGTGTCCAGGGTGCTTCCCCTGTATGATAACCAACACAAATAAAAAATGCAACACTTCTGAAATAGACGTCTTTGATCTTCTGCTGGGCATATTCTTTTTTAGTTACTTCACCACCACTGAAACAATTCGTTTTCCAGCTTTCTTCCTGTGCTGAAAACTTCAAGGTGTTAGTCAACCCACAGCCCTCTGATGAATGACAACATCGCTTGGATCTGCTTCTGAGAATCTTAGACAGGGTCATAGTGTGGTCCAGATTCTTCTCATGCCAAGGCTGGATGGCTTCAGCAACTTCTTGGCTGTACCCTTAGTGGACTAGCCATGTGCCTGCCTCTCAGTTCATGTGTCTCACTACACAGTACCTCTCAATGGCTTGTCTTCCGCTGCTCATGTCATTAGGACAGAAACCACCCTCCCTTCATTTTGTCTCTTACTAAATCCAACTGTCTCTGCCCAGTATCTGTGCTATGTGCCTACTCTTCATTCCACCAAGTGGATTCTCTTTCTTTCTTTTCATGCCCGGAGATCAAGGTGCCATTGTCCTGACTACTTGGTTTTTCCCACTTCCACATCATCCATGCAGTCCTCCCCGATCCCCAATAATGCACTCCACCTATCTGAATTTTCTTCCTTCTTTCCTTCCATTGGTCCTTGTTTCTCATTACAGAACTCTAAGCACTCACAAGTCCCCTTTATCCTTAGACGTATTGCTATGTACATAGTTGTTACAGGTATTTGGTTTTGCAAATATTCCCAAGCAATTTCTGTATGTAGGTTGTTGTTGTCTAGGGAGTTTATAACTAAAGAACAGAGAGAAAGAGCTGCTAGGCATACACCTTGAGAGCATATTTAGAGAGTTCTCAAGAGACCCACTTAGAAACCTTCCTCCTGGTCTCACATGCATCCACAAATGGAAAAAGTTAATGTATGAAGAAATTGGCTTAGCTGTGGCTTTTTGGATTGTTGCACGCTCCTCTTCTACTCTGAATGCCTGCCTGGTTTGCATTACGATTTCCTTCCTTGCTGGAAAACATAGACTTTCTCCCTTTATTTGGAAAGACTGAGACCTGTTGGAAATCTGAGGCTCCAGGATTCAAATGCAATGGGCTTGGCTGGAGCACTCTGTAGTGCATTTCTTGACAAGTCCTGAAAAGACTATTGAATTCTGGCCTGTGCTTTTCTGCAGGGTTTGGATGTGTTTCAGCTGCACTGTTTGGCTAGAGAGAGTAATCGAAATAGACTTTTTTCCTTCCTTAGCAATCTTACGTTACCTTTTCATCCTTATAGTTAAAATGGAATATTTTACAATGGTGCAAATATTTTGAGTGCAGTAGAATCATAAGTGATTCACAAGCAATCTACCTATCTTTCAAAATTACTGTAAATCGCTGAAAATATAACCTGGTGGTTCTGACCTGATAGAAAAATCAGCAGATGTTTGATTTGCTTGCTAGAGGATTTTTTAAAAAATTAAATACAGGAACTTTTGGAGAAGAAACTTATCTAATAGGGATTTCCTCCTTCTTTTATATGATTATGTAGTATCTAATAATCTCTGCAGTGTAACTAGCATTCTCCTGTGTGGTGGGCTGAGGGTTTTGTTTCTCCATGTAACAGGCTATTGTGCTCTGTAATCTTCAAAGGGCTCTTGGGCTTTGAATCTGCTCCATATCTAAAATTCTAACTTTAATTATCAGATTAGTCTACTTCTTTTTTTTCTTTGTGATTAAGGATAGGAGAAGCTCAAATGTGTTCATTATTCCACAAAATACTTGAGAGGGTAGAATCCCAATTGTTTCATTTTGTTCTGGAAATGAGAGCTCATCAAATTATGCACTCCTTCAAGTCAAGGGAGAAAAATTAATAAATTAGGCAAACAGAGACACTGAGTGACAGGATACAAATGGATGTTCGCATGGTGCACTTTGCTAAACAGTGCTGGAATCATGCCTTTCAGGGTCCCTGCAAGTTATGAACAAAACAAGGAAGATCATGGAACATGGAGGGGCCACTTTCACCAACGCCTTTGTGACCACACCCATGTGCTGCCCGTCCCGGTCATCCATGCTCACCGGAAAGTATGTGCACAACCACAACGTCTACACCAACAACGAGAACTGCTCTTCACCCTCATGGCAAGCAGTACATGAACCTCGGACCTTTGCTGTATATCTTAACAACACTGGCTACAGAACAGGTAAAACACAATATATCTATGAACCGTGAAACCTTGGTGTTTGCCACAGGCAGAGGGGGTACACTAAGCCTCTAGACCAAAGTGGCCTGGCTTCTCTATCAGAACCTTCTCTATCTTGTCTGTATCCTGATCTGTTATCTACATCTATAGGAATTCCCGAGATGAGCTAATTTACAAAGAAGAAGAGTTTACTTAGCTCACAATTTTGCAAGGTAGGAAGCCCAAGAGTGTGGAGGTGGCTTCTCAGAAGGGCTTTGGTACTGTGTCATAGTCTGGCAAATAGTGGAAAAGCAAGCAAGTCCCTGCAGATGAGACAGTACAAAGATGAATCACTTAAAGCCTGCCTCCCACCCCGCCACAGTAACAGTCATGAAACAAACTACATTCGAGCCGCAGCACTTACATTTTATTCCAAAAGCTGTACCAATGACAGAACCCTTAGAAAAGTCAGGATTCTCAGCGGCCCCAGGAGGGCACTCCATGGTTGGAATTTTCCAGGATAACCCCAAAATAAACAGTTTTTGTTCCATTTGCTTCCTTACCTGTTCTTCTCAAGTCCCAAGATATTATGGCACACCTTAAGGCTCCACTCAGATGTTGGTAAATTCCTGCTGATTGTTTCAAATGAGGAATTACTCAGTTTTCAAACTGTATAGCACCTATCCCAGGGTCTGGAGCACAGTAGAGGATAAAAATTACTTACTACTGTTTGAATGAATAACTAAGGGAGTTGGCTGTGGTGGCACATGCCTGTGATCTCAGCACTCAAGAGGCTGAGGCAGGAGGATCATTGCAAGTTCAAGATCAGCCTTGAGCTCAAGGCCAGCCTGAACTACAGTGAGACCTGTCAAAAAAAGACAACAACAATAATAAAAACTGAATGAAAAAGGGAATAAACCAGTGATGTTCATCTTATTAATTCATTTGTATATATTTATACATAATTGATAGGACTTGGAGAGCTGCTTTTGTTTGAGTCATGATGTTTAGGTCTCAAATGTTCACCTCCACTGTCTAGGAAAAGAAAGCATCCCAGTGGCTAAACCTGGTATTCATGTTTAATCTGCACAGGGAAAGATGATGTCTTTGGTTAGTAGGTATCTTGAAAACCGAGGACCTCTTCCAAGAGGGCTTGTGAACATTGAGCCAATCTCAGTTCAAAAGAGGTGCAGGATTTGAGTGATACCCTCCTAGCTCTCATTCCTCCAGTGCTGGCGGCTGTCCAGGGGTTTTCAGAGTGTTTCCTGGAAAGGAAATAATCAGATGGAGAGGATGCACTGCAAAAATAGTTTCCGGTGCTTTTTTGCCTCCCCAGAACCACCTAGACTAACTCATAAAAATTAAAGATGTCATTTTAAAAACTTATTGGAAATGATTTTCAGGCCTACCGATTCCCTATTCTGAGGGTTTAAAAGTAAAGAATTTCAAAAAATATTCTCTTAAATCCATTTTAAAGATTAAATTAATCTTTCCCTCTGGACCCAGGAAATATATGACCACTTTATGTTTTGCAGAGTGCTCTATGGGCACTTAATATTTGTTATTTATGGATGAAAATATTGATTGTGCATATGATAGCAGCGCCACTCACAGGGTCTCAAGATCTCTGCTCACAGAAGTAGCTCCTGCTGTGATCTCAAGGGTGTTTGCTTCTGCTTAAGAGAGAAATTAGGTTACAGGCAGGTTAGGGAGAGCCACAGTGTGCTTTCTCACATTAGTGAGCTAAATTTACAGCACCTTTCATCCGCCAGTGCTAAAGCAATTTGCAAATCCATCAAACATCCCTGTAGGGTTCGTAGACAGCAAATGGCTTGGCTGTGTTTTAGAACTGAAGAGTGGGTTTCAACTACTGGGTAGCCAGCTCAGGACAGAAGCAGAAGTGGCCCCTCCAAGACCTGGTTCCCGACTTTAACCACTGAAGTGTGTGCTTGTAGGAAATGTGTGTGGAAACAGTGCCTCCCAAATTCCCAGGCTCCCTAAAAGGTAATCTCTGGAGCAGACCAAGAACTGGAAGGGCTAGGCCTCTCACACTACCAGTGTGACATGGACAGTGTTTGTCATAAGAAAGACAGGTGCAGGGAGGGGCAGGCTCCTGCCAGGGACTCAGTCAAATAGGGTATGCCAAGTTGTTTCAGCTAGCTCAGGGAAAGGTGAGAAAGGAGGAAATTATTCTGGTTTTATGTACTCTGGTTTTAAGCATTTTTGAAGTTATCTCACTTAGGGTTGGTTTGGTTTGTACAGTACTGGGAATCTCTCAAAAAGACAAAAACATACAGACAAACAAACAAGCAAAAGAAAAACAAGCCAGACTTGGTGGCACATGCCTGTAATTCCAGCACTTGGGAGGCTGAGACAGGAGAATCTCTGAGAGTTTGAGATCAGCCTGGGCTACAAAGTTGAGCTCAAGGCCAGCATGAACTGCATAGCCAAACCCTGTCTCAAAAAGATCAAAAACCAAAACTAAGCAAAAAAGTGGGAATTGAACCCAGGATCTTCACATACTGCTACATCTCCAGCTTTTTTTTATTTTTTTAATTTTGAGACAGGGTCTTTCTAAGTTGCTAAATTACCCAGGTGGGACTCAAACTTGCAGTCCTCTTGCTTCAACCTCCAAGAGTGCTGGGATCACAGGCATGTGTCACCATGTAACACCTTGGGTCACACAGCTCTTCTGCAACCTTGCCAAAAAAAAAAAAAAAAAATTCACCCATGTTAATGAATAAACCGTAAGTCAGAAAGGCTCAGTGTCTGATGCCACCAGCCTGTCAATGATAGAATAAACCTAATACTTCTGTGTTTTTTCCCCTATTATTCTCTCCTGCCTTTTTCCAAAATCCTTTATCAAAACCAGAAAATTTTACAGCATACAAAACAATAAGGATTTGGCAGAAACAAAGGTTTAACTAGTTAAAGTTGAGGCAAATAATGGGGTACAAACTACATGCCATGGAATTGTAGGGAAAGGAGCTGCAAATTTAGAAACAAGCTTCTTAGTGACAAAAAAAAAAAAGACCCTAAAAAGCCATTATATGTTGCAAAGTCAGGATAAACACAAATCAGTTGTGCTAAGAAGTGCACTGTGACAGGTTTCAGTCCTGCTATTCTGTATGAACACCATGATGGGGTTCCCTTATTTTTAAGGAACAAAAGTAAAACACACAGTTACAGTGACTTGCTCAAGTGCCACTGACATTACCACGGGAGGAGCCTGCATGAAGACCTAGGTCTCCAGCCTCTGCAGTACGCTGCCTTGACTGCAGAATGAGGCCAGGATGAAACGCACCAGAAGGCTTCCTGATGGCAGCCTCAAGCCCAGGAAGCCTCCTTTCCCTGGTTGTTGCTGCCAGGGAATGCAGATTTGCTCCTGAGCACTAAGGCAGGTTTTCCCAAGGACTGAGACTCTCAGTAGGTTTAAAGTTGAAAGACAGTGATAGGGACCTGTAGAATTCAAATTTGTATTTGAGGAAAAAACACTGAAGTGTTTCAGACAATGAGGAAGTAAAATTTTTTCTTGACACTGTGGACAGTGACCCATGTTAAAAATCACAAATAAACACAAGAATGATAGGCACTGTGTCAGCAAACCTTAATTGTCAGCTTAACTGGATTAAGATACCCTTAAAGAGGCAACTGGGTCATGGTGTGGGATTTATCCGCCATGCTCACAGGTGAGTGCTCTCAGGAAGCAGGGCACCATGGAAGGTGGATCACTGGGGACATGCCTTTGGCGGTTGTACCTGTCACTGGGGCGCTTCCTCTGTGCTCACTTCACTACCAACATGGACAAAACCCTTCCACCCTGATGTTCCTGCCCTGGAGCCAGCTGGCCATGCACTGAACCCTCTGAAACCGTGAGGCAACTTAAAGCTCTCCTTTCAGGTGTGTGTGTTCCATATTTGCTCCCTGTGATGATGACTGATGCAGGCAGGTTAGGAAATTATAAGGATGGATGAGTGGATATTAAGGAGCATTATTATCTATGAGGCACTGAACCAGCAAGGGAAAGTAACAAAGCATAAATGTCATACTGCTTTCCTAATAGTCAATCTATTATTTGGAATGTTCAGGTGCAAACCTAAGAAAAATAGTGAAGAAAACTGAAATATGCACATAAATATCCACCCAGACAAAAGCACAAAGCAGCAGTAAGTTTTATGGAGAACAGCTTGCAGGAGATGGATTTCTGAGAGGCTTATTTTGGGACGCATGCGGAATATATAGATTTAAATGAATTGAATTGGTCCAATATTTACCATTGCGTGACATGATTTTTCTTTTTCACTACTTAGACATTTTTTGGGGCTGGTTGTAGTCTGAATTTTTCTAATTTTACTCATGGAAAATATGAGTCTACAACAGCTTAAACATTCAAGGAAGAAAAAACAATAATGTGTCTGGTGCACTCTGTTCTGACAAGTGAAATGGGAATGATATTGGATTATCATGAAAATGAGTGTTCTACTTGAATATGCTAAAAAATCATATTATGAGGGTTTCTTATGAGGGTATAGACATAAAACAGCATGGAACTTTAAGGGAGAAAAGACCATCCACATTTGAGGCAGCATGAAGTGAAAAAAACACCAAGGAGAGGTTTAAAGGAGTTAGGGTCACAGCCCGCAGCACCCCTCATTTGTTTATGGATTTAGGCCAGTTTTTCAACCTACACAATGCAAAGACTGACCCAGAACAATTCCTAAGTTTTCTTTTCCTGTGCAAAATTATATTGCAACTTTATTATACTCAGTGGAATTACTATATTGATGTAGTTAAAAATTATAGTCTCCAAGTTACAATTACTATACAGAGTACACATACGACATTTAATCACAGGAATTAAATTTTAGTCACACTAACTCTCTATATCATGAATGGAAGGAGCAATATTTAATAGCAATCTGCAATAAATCTTGATTTTGATTTTTTTTGAGACAGAGCATCGCTGTGTTGCCCAGGCTAGTCCTGAGCCCCATGCTCAAGCAATCTTCTTCCATCGGCCTCTCAATTATCTGGGACCTTAGAAGGACCTCAGACATGTGCCATTCTGTCTAGCTTTGCAAGGAATCTTTTGCTAATAATTTTTTCATAACAAATCAACTTAATCTATTTTCTAATTTCATCTCTTTGGACATTATAAAGTATACTTACATTAGTTATAGCAAGCATATTTATTTATTCTTTAGTATGGAATTTATTGAATTGTAGAATTCATTTAAAATAAAACAATACTCTTATTTTTATGGATTATGTATTAGAGATTTTTGATAGGTACATATCCATGAACTACACCACAAATGTGTTAAACCATAATGTGTTTAGAACTGTGCTCGATACCAGGGCATAATAAAGTAAGCTCCTGGTCTTTATAAGACTTACAACAACACCATTAAGGAAACCAAATTCATGTAGAAAACTAACAATAATTTTAACTTGGTTAAGAGTATGTATATTTGTAGTTACTACTGTGGAATTCTGTCACCCAGATCTATCAATTACATGGAGTAAAATTATAATTAATACATCATCTGATATATTAAGTAAGATTTGAGTTCTCTGCAGCATCAGATATTTTCAGAATTGCTATTATTGACTTAAAAATAAATGCCTTTGCTTCAGGGAGTTCAAGGGTATTTTTCTAAGGATTATATCACTGGTAGACCAGGGAGGGATTAATTGGCAAGACCCACAGCCAACAGCAATTACAATCAGGTCCTCCTTATCTGCCTCCCTGTCACCCAATCTCCTGCCACCTTCTTAAACAGCTGTGAAGGGAAGTGTTCAGTGGTGTCCAGAAGAAGGGGATGATATAGAAGGTCAGGGACATGTCATGTCAGATAGTGGCAGCTGAGGTGGATTGTCAAAACTGAAGTACAGAAACCCTTCCAATTGCCCATAACCTATGCATAGACGTAATGGCAATATGGACAAGCAAATAAAATTCACCTTAGGGAGGAGAAGGAGATTTAATACATCTGGAGGAAAATAATTAGAAGCCCAGATAATCAATTGCAGAGCGCTGCCAGGAAATGTAATGTCCAAAGAGGCCAGGGGTGATTACAAATGAGTCTCAATGTCACAAAGCAAGAAGAAAGGCCACAGTAAGTGGGGCTGACAGCGCTGGGTGCCGCTCAGGACGCAGAGGCCCCTCTCCCTCTGCAGTGAGCTTCACATCTGCAGTCCTGAGCACACTTTTCACACTCCATTAACACAAAAAAAATCTGGAGAGACTTCTAAAGCCTGTGACCAGGGCTAGGAGGAGGCTTGAAGGAATCATTTATAAGGAAAGGATTAGGGCAGAGGGCCATAGCCATGGCAGTGGACAGAAAATAGTGCAAAATAACCCAAAAAGTAAAACAAAAGAAAGGTGCAGAATGATTTGATGTGGCTACTTTAAGCAGAAAAGTCACCAAGAGTAGCAAGCAAAATTTAAAAACTAGGCAGGAAAATGTAAGGCAAATGTGGGGGGGGGGTTGTGTCCACAAAATAAATCAAATTGGGGAGCAAAAAAAGTAATTCACTTTTCAAGCAATGTTTTCAAGTGCACAATGAAAACTAGAGCAAGATTTCCAGGTGGTGCCGGATGGTAAAATATTTTAAAATCAGAAGGCAAAGATGGGAAGAATAATGATAATGGCGATACTAGTAATCATATCAGGAGTAGCAGCGTTCATAAGCCCTTGGTAGGTGTCTGCCAGACTCCGCTTTAACTGCTTTACATAGGGGTTGACTCATTTTGTCCTCACAGTGGCCCTGCCACTATTATTATGTTCTCATTGGAAAACGGAGGAGGGGAAGGGTGGAGAGCTGGCAAGCGGCAGAGCCGGGCCCTGAACAAGCAAGGCTGACTCTGGGATTTATGTTCTAAACCACTGTGCTCTTTTACCTCTTTGAAAACAAGAGGACAGAGAAGTGGGATAAACCTCGGGGGATGAGAAGAAGGCCAAAGAGAGCCGGCCCGAGGTTATTAATTGCAGTCTCCTGGAAACCACCCCCTTCAGCACTAACCACTGGCAGGGTGCGGTCCTGGTCTGCTGCCTGTGACTCCTAAGTCACGTTGAGTTTTGTCAGAACAGGAAAATCAGCCTGTGGTTCCATGTGGAAAGGTCGAGTATCCTCTGAAGACAAGAAGCATTCCTCTGTGCAGAGGAGAATCCTGAGCATGTGAGGCGACACACCCTCTGGGAATTTGTCTCGTAGCCACCAACCTGAAGCACTGGGCGTTCGGCTGGCTGACTGCTGGCTTCACTAGTTCCCTCATTCACAGATTCGACAAGCGAGTATCAGCACACAAGTACACACTGCCAAGTCTGTCGTTAGATAAGTTAAAGATTCAGCTCATGTGGTTTTAAGACCGGTGCCAATACAGTGCCTTGATTCTGTGATCCGTTTTATCGTCCAAGTCAGTCTTCCCAGTACTGTTATCATTTGCTACAAGCGTATGTGGAAGTACCTGTGAAACCTTCTTCATGGGACCTGAAGGAGCTGGCATCTGGCTGTCCGTAGCACACGGTCTCTTCCAAACCAAAAGGTTGCAGCCTTATGAAAGTCAGAAATCTAGAATTTGCCTACATGTGCAGAAATACAGTACAAAGTACATGTGTGCATTGGTGTGTTTGTGTGCACACAGACACGTGTATCTACATATCGTTATACATACATAATATGAAATAAAGTTATCTGATTAAACACACTCGCTAAACATTTAAATTTACTTAGAATTAGGCTTTCTTACACCTGTTTTCTTGGTGTAACCACCAGAATTACAAATAGCACCCTCTTTCTTTCTCAAAAGTTTCCCAATAATGCATGAATTTTTTGGTTTTGTTTTTTGTTTGGGTTTTTTTTTTTTTTTTTTTTTTTTTGGTTTTTGCTTTTGTGGTGCCAAGGATTGAACTCACAACCTTGTGCTTGCCAGACAGACACTTACACCACTGAGCTAAATCTCTGGCCCAACTAATGCATGTTTTGCCACTCTTCATATATATATATGGACTACAATATGGAAGTACTTGTAGTATTTGACTACAATATGCAACCTATTTTGTTTTTTTTTGGAACTGGGGATCAAACTCATGACCTCACACTTGCCAGGCAGACGCTTAAGATGCTGAGCTAAGTTCCCAGCCCACTGCAACCTATTTTGTTTCTGAAGTCTCAGTCTCCCTTTCTTTCTCTTTCCTCCCTTCCCTATTATCATTTCTTGCGAAGGATCACATTTACATTTGTTCTCTCAGCAGAAACCAGTCAGCCTGTGTGTTATATAGTTGTCTTTCTTAGATGTTACACACCAAAGTTACAAATGGGAAGTCCTTCCAGGGGCCTTTTCAATGAACAGCGGTGTTTTTGTGGCACATAAACTTCTATAATACTACCATTCTATGAAACTGAGTAATCGTTGTAGTAACTCTGTTACCGGAATTTATTATCAACAGTGGACATACATGTCCATAAAATATATAAACATAAATAGCCATGACATAAAAATGCAAAGTGACAATGAAAACTCTGACCATGTCTATAAAAAGAGATTTTACCACCATTCCCTGGTTTGGAAAACATATATTGTTTGGATATGTGGAAACCAAGATGAGGTTTTCAATAGTGTTTTTATAATTCACAACTCTTAAGCTGTAAGTTAGGACATTTATTTTGCCACAAAAACTGAATTACAGTTTTTTTCTACTTGCCAAATAGTAGCACCCCAAATCTCACCCTGGCTACTTCTTTTGATTGTTTCATTCACTTCACAAAAGAACATATTTTGGTTTTATTCCAGGAGGACCATAAGAGGTTCCCCAGAGTGTTATAATAATTATGGTGATTTATTAAACCATAATCCATGTAGTTCGGTGCTACTTCATTCAAAAGGAAAATGTGTGTATGTCGCTTTGCCAAAAGACTGAAGTACTATATTACACTAATATTTCGGCATTGCTGTTGCCTAGATTAACTTTCATTTCTCTTTTTCAAGTCCTAATTTCGTATTTATGCATTTATTTGTGATTAATCATTTCACATGAGAAAATAATCTTTTTTTCCCCATTGTAGCCTTCTTTGGAAAATACCTCAATGAATATAATGGCAGCTACATCCCTCCTGGGTGGCGAGAATGGCTTGGATTAATCAAGAATTCTCGTTTCTATAATTACACTGTTTGTCGAAATGGCATCAAAGAAAAGCATGGATTTGATTATGCAAAGGTAATTTTCGGGCACTTTTACACTGCATCAATTTACTTTGTGCATAATGGGGGAAAGCCATTTTCAGTGAGTTAAACTATCCACAAGATTGGCTTCTATGTTCTCACAATGTTAAAATAAAAATTTCAAGGTAATTTTCAACTCCAGCAAGAAAAAAATTCTAAAGGAGCGGTGGCTTTGTGTAGTGATCCTCTCTCATTAGTCTAAAAGCAATCAGCCTTTGATGAAAGTATGAGAAAGGAAATAGTAGACCTTCTCTTTTGTCTTGTAGTCATTTTTGTTTTTCTCTCTCTAAGGACTTGTCCACATAATCAAATGGCCATCTTTGTACTGTTTCGCTTTTTGGCTTCAGATTTAAATGTATAAATATGAACAGACAAGTGCAATAATTAAAGGTTGAGAAACCGTATTTCTTGTTTTTACTCCTGTCTGTCCAAGCTTAGTGATGTGACAAGCACACCTGCCCCATGGCATGAGTCCACAAAAGTCTTTAAGGCTATCAGTCTTAGAATTTCTAAATCAGGGCATAGAAACTAAAATTGACATGGCCCACGGTTCTCTAACAAGTAGACACCAGAAATGCCCTACAAACTCTCAAAGGTGTTGCAAGTGCTCACTTAAATTTAAAGTTTTTTCAGATCATAAGTGTAAAGGGAAAATATTTGTGACGTTAGCCTGCTAATTTACCTACTGTCTTCCCTTCCCCTGCCCTTCCAGCCTTCTCCATCTCTTCCTCATTTACCTAAAGGAAGTCAAGAATTGACCTTCTCTAGCAGCCCTTCCTGACAGTGTAGAGAACTTGGTAGAAACAGAAAAAGGAATTTAATTTAATGTTGTTGGCACATTGTTGTCTTTATGCTTGGCCTGATTTAAGCACAAGGGATTTAGAGGGAGATAAGGTATAGATCCTGCTCTTTCAAGCCCTTTAGGAAACAATGAATGCAAATGAATTCACGGACATTGCTAAATAGGCTTCTACACTCATCAAAGCTGAGAGTGGCAGGGACCTCTGAGGTAAATTGGAGCAACTTTCTAATTTTTTAAGAAGAACACAAAGCAGCCTAGAGCAGTCCTGCCAACTGTGGACCCCAGTTTTGGATACAATCATAGCATGAAAACAGTGTGTACCACATGCACTAACTGTCACTGTTATCAATTTCCATCAGTAGGGATGCTTTTCATGCTCCTTGTTCAAGCTATTAACCTTTCATTCCCTGTTGTCCTGAGGAGAGCAAAGTAATCAAGCTTCTCTCCAAATACTAAAACAGCGTAACTTGCTCATTATCACAGCTGATTAAGTGTCAAAGACAACTGGGTCTGAAAAGAACATGTATCTTTTTTTTTTTTTTTTTTGGTAATGAGGAAAGAAATTAAACAGACACCCCCATGGAAGAAGGGGACAACCTGTGGACTTGTCCTAACAATAACACGTGACACAGATTTTGTCCCCCTAGCATTGCTTTTGCAGCTGCTCTGGTCAAATCCACAACATGTGACTGGTAATGGCTGGAACTCCTTGACATTGTGAATATTACCGGGGACTCTCTGAATAAAGTTTATCCTGGAGCTCCAGGCCAGTGGTACACACTTAGAGGAAGCAGGTGGTTTAATTTAAATTTTCATGTTTTCTTTCCTTTTCATTCCACTTCCTCCCCCCTGTGAAGTTTGCATCAGCCTCCCTGACCGGGGTTAAGTCATTTTACTAGTGAGTCAGGCTCGAATCCCAGCAGCTGTATCGCTTTAGTTGTGCGATCAACACAGCACAATCTGTAGGAAATCAGCCACTCCCCATATTTAAGTGTTTCAAGTAAATTAATTGATAAAATGGGGCAGCTTTCCTCTGTGCTCCCGGATTCTGACCTTGACTTTGCTTAGCAATGTTGTGTTAATCCCACAGGTGAACTTTTAATGTGAAGAAAAGATTGTTTCTTGAATTCGCCCATTTGTGTGTGTGTGTGTGTGTGTGTGTGTGTGTGTGTGTGTGTGTGTGTGTTCTGCAACCGAATTTGGAGTGGGTGTGGGTGCTTCCTGCCCTTGAAGTAATTAAATGTTTTGCCAATGAATTACATCAATGAAACCTGAGAATAAAATATGTATCTGGTGTTTCACATGTTCTAGCACTGGTATTGCCAGGTCTGGTCATTGTCTTGGGCAAACATAATTTGTCTTCTTCTCTAATTATTATATTGTGCATTGCTTAAAATAAATACCTTTTTTTGCATGTCAGGAAGCCAGGAACCTTAGAAATTAACTGGCAACTGATTTTGTCTTTTCTTGAAGATGTTTGGCTGCCTTGGGAGGTATCATTTGCTTTCCGGCTTTAGATTTTACCTCCTCATTCAGTGAATTGCCTCTGAGGAAAGCACTATTCAAATGTGAACTGATGAATGTCACCTTTTGTAATTTTTGTTTTGTGTCAAATGTATGTTTCAGGACTACTTCACAGACTTAATCACTAACGAGAGCATTAATTACTTCAAAATGTCTAAGAGAATGTATCCCCATAGGCCCATTATGATGGTGATCAGCCACGCTGCGCCCCACGGCCCAGAGGACTCGGCCCCACAGTTTTCAAAATTGTACCCCAATGCTTCCCAACACATGTGAGTAATAACATCAACGCTGCTCCCCGCCAAATATGGCTCTTTTCTTTGCTCTCCGCCCTGATATTCACCTTTATTCCATTTCCTTTACACTGCGTATCCATAAGACAGCTGCACCAGCATCCACCACGACCGGATGATAACCTCACCGCAGGCCACAGAACAGGCTGTGATACAGAGCCTTGTCTGGGTAGGGAGATTAGGAACATTTGGAACATTTATAAGTGGCTGAAAAGGAAGAGGCACACATTGGGTGAATGGAGTCAGTTTTTACTTAGAATTTCCTTTTGTTGTCTTAAATAATATCCACAAGTCAGGTCTGATTATAATAACAATGGTCAAATGGCATGCTTTTCCTAGCATCAGTGACCACCCAGGTCTGGTGCTAGAAGCATGGGTTTATTTTCTGGGCGAATGCTGGCGCAGCTTTGCTGCAGATGTGCAATTAGAATTGCTGCAGAGGCGGCTTGAGTGGCTTGCCCAGAGGCCTTCTGAGGTCATGGCTTTAAAATAACCCAGTGTTTCATTCGGAGAAGCAGCAGTCTTGTGGGGGAGGGGACAGGAGGCACAGGGGAAAGGACTGAGCAGGGAGGAGAGAGCTGTAGTGCACTGATAATTCTCACCAGCCAAGGGTGGAAGAGTCTAGCTATCTTGACAGGAAAGAACATGATTTTGTTGACTCTCAACATATTTCTTTCCAATCACTGTAATCAACATGCAGTCATCCGCATAGACCTGAAAGCTATGCATTTTTCTGCAGAAAGCTTGACCATCAGAAAGCAGGGGGCAGGGACTTGATATCTATTTATTTTGGGGTTTTTAAAAACATTGAAATTCCAAGATTGCTTCTTAATCTATGTGTGCTTAAGTATCACCACCTGTCTGTACCCACAGTGATTTTCTAAACTAGATCCTTAGTGGAAAACATCAGTCACTAACCACTGAAGGCACTTGTTGCCAATTCTTGGAGAACTTTTTCTTTATATCCTCATTTTCATTTTATTAAAGCTTATTTCCAGTCAGGATTATATAGATCACGTCTCACACATCAAGTGATTCAGATTAGAAAGAAGGTCTGAGCTGAACTTTGACGGTAACTGAAAATGGATGTGAAGCGAAGGCCCAAAAAGTTGGAAGATGAAAAGTATTTTATTGCATGAAATACGGTCACCATGTAAAGGAGGTTTTCCCAGCACCTGGGAAATCTGGTCTACTTGAGCCGTTGTGCTTTGGAATTCACTCCTGGGTAGAAACATAGGCTCTGAAAATCTCACCCTGCATATAACTCTGCAAATAAATTCAGGAATGAAGCCACGTGGCACCCAGTTCTCTGTTTGAACCCAGTTACAAATTTAGCAAACAGCTGACTCAGTGAAAGGAAGAGGTATTGCAGGTTTCTTCAATACCCTGGACCCCACTTTTTCTCCTTTTTTTCTTTTCTTTTTTTTTTTTTTTTTAAATCAGGAGACACTCTGTGTACCTTCCTTTGTGTGTTAGTGGAATCCCAGCCTAAGCTAACAGTCTACAGCCATAAGCCTTACAGGTGGTTCCCTGAGTTTGGAAAGGAGTTGATAATATATGGTGTTTTATGGTTCCTTAGAAGTCAGGGCGCCTTTGAAGCTTCAAGGCAAGATCCTCAGGCTAGAGGAAAATCAGCCGGGGATCAAGAGGTTCTCATAAGCCCTGTTGCATGCATAGAAAACAACTGTGTGAGGAGTCTGCACAATTCTCAGGGCCTCAAACAATAGCTTTGAATAAAGCACCTCTGATTTCAACAATTCAAACTGCATGTTGTTCCACTAGGATCCGTGAGTGCTGCCTGTGTAACTATACAGTTCAGAAGAAAGATAGCCCTGAGGAAGACACAGTGTTAGCATTTAGGAACCAATAAGCAAGGACAGAGCTTGGCATAGTGGGGCCCATTGTCCAAATGCAGCTTGCCACCAGGGTTTGGTAATAAAATTTTATGGAAACATATTCATGCTTATTTGTTTGTACATCGTTTCGAGCTGCTTTCGGGATACAAGGGCCAAATGGAGTAGTTGTGGCAGATACCATCTGACAGCAAAGCTGAAAATATTTATTGTTTGATCTTTAATAGAATAATTCTGTCACGACCCCTCTTCTAGAGGGACAAGGAGAGGAGGAAGTGTCTAAATAGACATATCGCCAGTAGCACCAGCACTGGCAAGTGTAGAGTAGGCTTTCATCGAGCTGTGGGACTTTGAAAGAACAAGTATTCACATCTTTTGGGATAGTTAGAAAAACTTTTATGAACCAAAAGGTAGTCAAATGGATAGGGAAAATGTTTGCAGAAGATTCTGAAGATCTTGGGGAAACAATTTCAGGGACTGGTATGGCATAGTCAAGAAGCACTACAGAAGTGGAAAATCTAATGTGTGACCTAGAATGGGAGAACAGTGTACAAATTAAGCAGCAAAGGTTAAAGCTTAAAAAGTAACAGCAAGATACTGGGGATTTTAGTGACGTTATATATAACAGAGGTCAGTGGGTAGGCTAACAAAAAATGAGGGGACTTGATCTTTTCCACGTACAGAGAGACTTGGTTATCCTTTCCTAGTTCCAGGGAACCGGTCATACCTTTACCGTGGATTTTATAGTGCAAAACTTACTATCTTCCTGTCTCAGTTGTCCTTACCCATTGAGTCTTTCAGAACCTTTCAGATCTTATATAATGTGCATCAGTATCGTTTTTTTTGTTGTTGTTGTTTGTTTGTTTGTTTTTTGCTTTTTGGGTTTTTTGGGTACTGGTAATCAAACTCATGAGTTTGTACCAAGCAGGCACTGTGCCACTAAGCTATATCCCTGGCTCGATACCAGCATCTTGATGTGGTGTTATGAACAAACATTTAGAGACAACATAGGCAAAGTCTCTACATAGGGCCTGGAGTATAGACGTTACCCCATAAATAATAATCTTATCAATCTTTTCTGTTAAAATGAATAATATATAGCTGCCAATTTACGATCTTTTCTGACCTACAAAAAGTATAATTCCATTGGGTTCAAGTTAAGGTTTAGGGGAAACAGCTAGCGAATTGACGAGTGGCTGCTTGTCCACTGTAGCATGGCAAATCTCTTGACAAGCTGAGACTACATCACGATGAGCCTCTACACCTGGCCATTTAAAATAAACAGGATAAGCAGCAATCAAGGCTGTGTTTTCCTTTCCAGGTGCACATGTGTGTGGTGGGTGAACACTGTTTCTCACAGAAAATGAAAATTCATGTGATAGGCAGGGTGATTCCACTTCTTTTGGCCACTAACCCTTGGGCTTTGTGCACCTATAGTGTACAGAACCACGGTGTCTCCTGCAGGCTCTGGAGCCTTGCATTTCTGGCCTCTCAGTTGTGAAGGTCCCTCTGGCTGCTGCCAGAGGAAGGGGCTGGAGGGAGCGAATGCGCCTCCCGTGGGGCAGCTCCTGAGCACACAGGTTCAGAGTTCAGTCCTCAGACAAAAGCAGTGAAACAAATTGAAGACAAGCTGCCGATTGTGGTGCGCTGAGCTACTGAGTGGCCGGCTTCCTTGGCGAAAGCGTGAGCAACACATTTAAGCAATGGGATGCAAGAAGTTAAGTGCTGTGCAGAAATACTTGGCAAGGCTTGGGAGAACAGCAAGGAGCCGTAGACTGTCCTGTTGTAGGGAAGCTAATAATGTGCGTTTTCACTTTAGGTCTTCTTGCTTGGTGGTCAAGCCTCATCCAATCCCTCTCAGCCAGCCTTGGGCTGTAGCTATCTGACCCTCACATGTTTCCATGGAATCTGCTGTTCCCAGGAAAGACAAGAAGCCAATTCAGGACAGCATGTTGGCTTTACAGACTGATGGGAGAGGTTGTGCCCACAAGCTAAGCATGCAGGCAGATTATTGGTTGCACAGGGCAGCTTGGCCCCTCTGGTCTGTGAGAAATCTAAGGAAGCATTTGCCATACAAGTGCAGACAATGGGGACAGGGGATGTGACTCAGTGGTAGAGTACTTGCTTAGCTTGCCCAAGGCCCTGGGTTTGATCCCTGTCACTTTAAGAAGAACAAAATAATACCTACAGTGACCCTTACCATAAGCCCTTCACTATGGTTAAGAACCTACCAAACTTCTCAGTAAGTTCTTTTTCCAGTAGTATTAAGTGTACACAGCCTCACCTACTTCTTCCTCCTTAGGGATATAGTAGGACACACCACAGGGATGTTAGATAGTGTGCTTGTCACCTGCCTGTGAACTATGTTCCCGACAACTTGCGGGTGGGGGGATGTCATTCCATTTCAACAGTTATTGCTAATCGTACTTGGAATGGACACAGAGTTTTGAGTGAAACCTAAAGTCCCAGTAGACCAATCTATTTCTGATAGCTAGTAAGAATTATTGTGAAAATAGAGCTTTTGGATAAACAGTATATCAAAGGGAGCATATCTCTGTGAAAGCCACAGGACAAAGTTTTTCAGCTTTTTCCCATTAGCTAAAGCTAGAGAAAAATGCCTTCTTTGCCTTAAAAAGAATTTGTACTCTTACTTTTTTTTTCATCCACAAATGCTGAAAAGGCAGCAGACAATTGAAGATGATAGATTCTAAATTCTCTGTGAACATTTCTAATTTGGGAAGAACTGTTCCCTCTCTGTATCTTACTTTATTCTTCTCTCTCCCCTTTACTGCAATATCTCTGCGTAAAGACTCCAAAGTTCAACTGCACAACGCTAGAGGGCAGCGTTTAAATAGAGTGTCACTTGGAAGGTGCTTTGGAGCTGTGCAAGGCAGCTTTGTTCTGAAGCAGAGACAAAAGAGTTTTATCTCTGCCTCCCGAGGCCTGGGAAGCTTGGCTCCTGGCATGGTAGTTGCCTCATTTATTTTTATTTACCACATGAGTAATGTTAATCTCACCAGCTAGTGGCATGAAAATATCTTTTAAGACTGTTTCAAAATATTTGAACAAGTTTCATAAATGTAAAGGACATCCAGAGATACTCTAATGAACGCTCCAAATCTTTTTTTTTTTTTTTTTTAATGAAAAGCCCAGTGGCTCTGTCCAGGTTCTACAAATAGTTAGGACCAAAGCTGGATCCAAGCCTCAGACCTAGTTCATCCCCCACCTACCCTAGATCTCCTTGGCTCACATCACTGCACAGAGAGTGTCGATGTGGATTCACTCAGTTCTGATTGGTGATTCAGCATCATCAAAAAACTATCTTCACTATGTGTCTATAATTTAGACGATGTGGTCTTCTGCATGCATTCAAATGTCACTTACCTAAAGATATTTGCAGTCAGGTGAGAAATAGCTCCATAAAATCAATGAAATACATTCAGTTTTAATAAAAACAAAGACAGTGTGGCTTGGGACATTCAGTACAGACTTTCCTATTTAACACTTTGAGCCTGTCTTAAATCTGTCCAACTGGCTTGTTGTGGGAATTGAGACCTGCTTCACTTCTCAGTGAATGATAGTCCTGCTACCAGTGTCCTTTAAGGCTTCGATCTAAAGGGGACTAAATAAGAAATGAAAAAATGTTCAAATACAAAGCACATAAACGTATTAATTTTCACGGGAATGACAGCAAAGGCCATCAGCAGTAAAAATGAACTGCTAAGTTTATGCAGCTCCTTAAAAATGGATTTAATATGTAACATGTGTATTTCTTGAGACTATTCTTTGCTAGTAAGTTAGTCTCCTAAAACATCCATCAAAAGGAAGGTGACATCAGGGATTTTTTTTTTTTCCAGAATTCTTACTCCTATTTTTTGTTGATAAGCAATGCTGGAAAGAAAATCTGCCACCCCACAAAAAGTGACATAGTGATGGAGGCTGAACTAAAAAAGCAGTGATCGGGCATCTGTGATCAATGTGTCGAGCGGTAGGAAAGGCAGCGGACAGCAGATGAGTTAGCAGGTCAGGCTCAAGGGACTGCTTCCCGCACCAGTTTCTTTTTTCCCATCTTGGAGCAGGAACCCAGAGGCACTGTACCACGGAGCGATATCCCCATCTCCACCACTTTTCTTTTTTATTTTGAGACAAGATCTCTGTAAGTTGCCCAGGCTGGCCTGGAATTCTCAGCTCTTCTGCCTCAGCCTCCTGTGTAGCTGGGGTTACAGCCATGTGACACCACACCTGGCAGATTTGATTTTATTTTTTAAAGAAAACAACAGAAACTATAAAAATGACTATTTGGCCCTTTGTTCTTTCAATCTTCGCACCAGCTAGTGTTGCCTACCTCTTTACTGATATATCGACCATGGCTTGGACCAGGGTCAGATTTTGTTCCATAATTGCAACAAATTCCACATTCAGCAGTGAGCGAGTGAGAAGCAGAAGCAATTATTATTTATTTATTCATTCACAGGGTCTCACTGTGCATCCAGGTCTGCTTTGAACCTGTAATTCTCTTGCCTCAGTCTCCCAAGCATGCCACCATCCACGTGTGCCACTATACCCATTCCACTAATATTCTAAATAGGAAGGCTCAGGATTTGGAGGTCTTACTCTTGGCAGATGAAATGTATGCCTCAGTTCTTTCTGTGGCTGGAGTTTGGAGGTGCTTTGTGGTACCATGGACCAGGACTCAGGTCAGTGTGACATAAAGGCAGCACCCCTAGGAGCCATCATGTCTATGCACTTTGACTTCTCTCTTGTAAAATGGAAAAATGATGCCCTCATGAGCTATTAAGCTGTCTCCTGCCTACCTGTCAAAGGGAGGTGATGTGGGCCCATAACTTGCTCTCTATTGTCACAGAAATCTCTCGTAATCCTCACAAGGACTCTTCAAAATTATCATTCTCATTATATAGATGAGGAGACTCAAACCAAAAAGAAAAACTTATCCAGAATCAAAACTAATGAATAACAGAGCTGGGATGAAAATGTGGCTTTGATTCTGAAGTGTTACCCAACAATGGAATATGCAGTTTTTCTACTTTAGCCTAAAACAGTTCCCAGCTCCCTTTAGTGACCTGTGTTCCAGCTGACAGCTCCGGGTCCTGTTTGAATAATTTTAAGTGGATCCTTAATCAGGGAAGCAAGCTTTAATTATCACTGGAGCACAGAAGGCTGCCTCTTCAAGGAATCTGGCAGATCTCAGCAGGAGGCAGCCACAGGTCTTTGGCAAAAGATCACTTTTCAACAACCAGTTCAGGGATGACACCCACCTTCCACCTGCAGGTCCTGAGCAGCTGCTGTTCCGGGAGGCAGTGGCACTCTGTCTTCCTTTAAAAGGCAAAAGCGCACCCCTACTCCTGGCCACCTGCTGAGATTCCACCTGGGACCGAAGCTCCACAACTGGAGGTCATCTCCCATATCAAAAAAGCAAGAAAAATGGAAAGGGAGGACAGCTTTGACAGTGGGTCCTGAACTCTGCCTTTTAATATAAGCCAGACTTAGCATGTGTCATTCTATAAATCTGAGCATCCAGCTTGACCCTTGTAATTTACGGCAAGCTTCCCCATTCCTCCAGGTGAGGCAGGGCCACACCTGCACGTGGAGTGACCAGTAGAAGCTATAACTTGCCCACCATGGACTTGCCTGTTGGGTCCCTATTGTAATTTTTATTTGCATTGAAGTTCTGTGGTTTTCAAAAAAATTGACTCATTTTATTTTTAAATTAAGCTGACCCAACATCAAAGGCAGTACGAGGAGGATGTTTATTATAAAGAAATCCTGTGTGATCTTTTAGAACTGTGTTCTACGTGCAGGATACGTATCAGAAATTGGCTAGGGAAACTTTCATGGCCAACTTGCTATGTTTCTCTGACCTCAGACTACCACCGTGGGTGAAAACCCCCTTTTTGAGGGGATTTAGAAGCCCTTCTTTCCTCAACCTCTGAATCTAATCCTGTTTGTAATGCGACATGCCGACATGCCGTATGAAGAACGAGAGTCTCGGGCTTCAATCCCTGCCCAGCTCCCTTGGAGATGTCAGACCAAATGAAAAGCAAAACGATTTGGTTCATGAATCATTTATTAAATAGGCAAAAGGAAGTGTATGTTTCAAGCTTCTCTTTAAAAGAATGGCAGGTGCTTCTGAAACAGAGTTTGCTTCTTAACTCTATTTTTTTTTCAACCTAGATAGTTACGTGAAATGTACTTGCTTATTGGCTCATGGAGCAAGCCTGTAGAACTCTGTTCTAGACTTTTTTTTTTTTTAGACAATGTCTCACTATGCAGCTCAGGGTGGCCTCAGTCAGGTTATTCTCCTGCCTCTAAGTCCCGAGTGCTGGGACCACAGGAGTGTGCCACTACCTCCAGCCTGTTCTAGACATTTTTAAGTGCTGTGTATCAAAACAAGAATGATGATGTGAGTCCTGTTTACAGAACAGCAAACAGAGCCCTTTCTTCTACTCCGGGAATCTGTCCCATTACACTGGCATCAACTTACACTTCTGGTCATAGCTTGTTCACTTTCAGAGATGATGTCTTCCGAGCTTAAATGACATTCGTGCTGTTTCAGATCTGCTGGCCATCAACACGCATGCTGACATCAGAATACTTTTGTGTGACAAGGAGGCCCATGGTACTGTTCTAGCATTTTTACCATAAAAGGGAGGTCCTGCAACCAGTGGAGGAAAGTATATAACTACAGGCAGTATTTATATGACTCAGTGGCATGGGAATGTCCCAGTGTACAGCACTTGCATGTCAGAAATTCCAAGGTTTTCCTCATGGGAAATTCTTACCCCACAGCCTCAGTTGAGTTTTTGGTAAAGTCTCTTAAATCGTGAGGCACATAGAGACTGATCGTTTCTGTAGTTTTATAATATGGGTGACGGCCAGTGGTCCTGTTTAGTTATATTTGTCTACAATGCTTCCTTCTCTGGTGGGATTCCCTGTAATAGAGATGCGCATTGGATTTCTCAATCAGTGTATACTGTTGGCTATTCTGTAAGATAGTGATTGGTGAAGTCAAGGCTAAAGCAATCTCAGATGATGTAGAAGCACACTTCGTTTCCTGTTCATTTTAAGAAAGTGAGCTGTGGAATCCAGTCTTCATTCTACCACCTACTATTGCTGTTTGTTAATTTGGAGTCGTTATTTAACTTTACCAAGACTTGGTTTTCTCATATATAAAACTGGGATAATAAACTAATTTCCCAGAACAGCTGAGATAGTTGAATGAGTCTGCAGATATAATTACTTTACACAAAACTGCACGAATGGTGCACAACATCTATAAATTTAATAATGTTTAAAGGGAAGGTTTCAGTGGGTTACTGTCTAGTGCAGGATTAAGTTTGAGTATAAACAAATACCTTTTGGTGTAAGATCTGCTCTAGCATAGATCTATTCTTTGGGAAACGTGACAGCATCTAATGGTCAAAGCAGTTGGTAAGACTTAAAAAGAAGTGACATCTTTTATGAGTCCCGGTGGAATGCATCTGACACCACTTGCAGTAGATTAGGTGTGGGTTTGAACTCACGTATCATAGAACAGTAGAGTCTACTTCCCTGGGGTTTGGAAAAATCATGCCCTGCACCCATACTGAATTCTCTATGAAATGAATAGCTTCAGAGGTCAGCATGTATATTTCGGAAGTAATGGACTATAATTCCAGTAAAAGTAGTTAAATTAATGGCTTTAATGTACAACATTAAGCATGCAGAAAAAAGAACTCATATATGTATACAGAATCCATGAAATGCTTTAAGAAAGTAAAGAGAGAAAATGTGTTGAGATTATAATTGATCATCATTTCATATATCTGTGACTATATTTAATACCCTAATTAGCAAGAGAATTTGTATGAGTTAACATTGTCTTCTATATTAGTGAGTTTTATCTCTAGATTTGTGACATCATCTGATGTGTTCCTTACATTTTTGTTCACTGAGCCCAAATGAACTTGCACTAACTATATGTGCAGCAGCCAGTCCAGGTATGCCTTGGGAGGGTGTTGGGCCGGGATTTAGCTCAGTGGCATAAGCGCCTGCTTGGCAAGCACAAGGTCATGAGTTCAATCCCCGGTACAAAAAAAAAAAAAATAGAGAACAGGGTATATGCTATTTGAGTTGGTGAAGACTTTGGATTTATAAACATGAGAGGAGATACTCAGGAAAGACATCTACTTTTTGTTTGTTTGTTTTGGTACCAGGGATTGAACTCACAACCCCCCGCTTGCCAGGCAGGCACTTGTGCCAGAGAACTAAACCCCCAGCCCTGAGATATCTACTTTAACAGTGTCTAAATTATCTTTCTTAAGTGATTATTTCACAAATTTTAGTTTACTTCTCTGCTGAATAAGACAAATAGTAAGATTTCTTTCTGGCTGTTTTCAGAACTCCTAGTTATAACTATGCACCAAATATGGATAAACACTGGATCATGCAGTACACAGGCCCAATGCTGCCCATCCATATGGAATTTACCAATGTTCTACAGCGCAAGAGGCTCCAGACTTTGATGTCCGTGGATGATTCTGTGGAAAGGGTAAGCCCACAGCCTGTCCTGGGCTAGGTTGACATGCCTGTCAATCCTGCTCATTCACTTCACTTTCAAACATCATGCTGAGTGTGCTCATGACCATCGCCACCCCACTCCACCCCTGTTCTGTGTCTCCAGGTTTGGTTCTTAAGGAATTGGTGATGGAGAAGAGAAAAATAAAAACATCATAAATCAGGGGTTTCCCTCTCAAATACCTTCAGAAATCAGTCAAATAATGTAAATGACTAAAGCCATAGGGAGTGTAGAGATTATGAGGAATTTATTAATTGCCCTATGTAACCAAGCTGTGCCTACTCAGCTTAAGCTAATTTTGCCACATAGAAATGGGAATCAAGTATCATCAAGATTCCTGACTTTTTAAAAAGAAACTAAAATACAAATGTTTTTATTTGAAATTTCCTGAATTTAAAACTCTAGTATAACCAGCCCTCAGAGGTCTGAGGCAGGAGGATTACCTTGAGTCTGAGGCCAGCCTAGACCACATAGTGAGTTCAAGGTCAGCCTGTACTACATAGCTAGATCCTGCCCCCCCCCCCAAAAAAAAGAAACAAAAACTAGTATAAACCAAAGACAAGTTGGATCACTACATGACTCAGGGTCAGAAGCAGTCTGATTTTACAGATTGTCCAAGTAGAATCTACATAGTTTAAGGGTAGAGGTTGCTTTGTGGCTTGTTGTTGTTTGGTTATTGTTATTTTGCCAAGCAGACAAGCACAACCTCTACATAAAATGTACCAGGTTCAAAAAAGTTATTTCATCTGTACCATGAGACCTCTTCCCTCCAGGACTGTATGTGATTAGAAAATGTGTTTGTGGGCTTATTAAAGTCATTCTTGGCTCTTAGAAATATCAAAAGCTAAGAGCTTTGGGGGAAACTGTGGTAACACTGTGGAGTGTTACTGCAAGCATCCCATTTGCCATGAGTTGTGCTGTTTTTCAGCTGTACAACATGCTCGTGGAGACGGGCGAGCTGGACAACACTTACATCATTTACACCGCCGACCACGGTTACCACATTGGGCAGTTTGGACTGGTCAAGGGGAAATCCATGCCATATGATTTTGATATTCGTGTGCCGTTCTTTATTCGTGGTCCAAGCGTGGAACCAGGATCAGTGTACGTATATCTGTTTGCATCATTCTTCTGCCCCAGCTCATGTGGGTCTAAGGTAATTCAATTACTAGTCTCAGGGTCTGGTTTCTTTCCATGCAAAACAAGAAATGGTGTGTGTAGATTGGTAATTTAAAAGTTGGAACACTTTCCCCCACCACATGTTAAATTAACTAACGTTTGCTTTAAACAGGAAGGGAAAATAACTATATGAATGACTAATTCCCTCACATTGACCAGAATCCACATCTATTTTTACCTGTGGACAAAGATGGAATGTGGCCTTTGAGGACATTATCTTTACTGTCTCTGAATCAAAGATATACTGTCACTTTTGAAAATGATCATTGCTTGGCTGCATATGGTATACACACTGTAATCTCAGTTCGGGGAGGCTGAAGCAGGAGAATAAAAAGATTAAACCCAATCTGGGCAATTTAAATCCTATCTCAAAATAAAAAATTTAAAATGATGGATGTGAGGATGTAGCTCAGTACAAAAGCGTTGGGTTTAGTTCCCAGCATTACAATTAATCAATCAATCAGACTATCTCTACAAAAAATAAAGCAATGCATTCTCTTGGTATTTGGTTTTTTAATTTTTAAAAAGAGTTACTAAAGCATTAGCTTTAAAAGAAAACTTTGAAATGTGTGATTTTTCTTTTAAAAGAAAAGAGACTAATGGTATTAGAATTCTGTTGCTGTCGCTGTAGGCTGGGCCACTGCTTCCTATCCCATCTTTATTTAAGAGTGTCATGTCTCTTAACCCAACTGGGAATTGTCAGCCCAATAGTTAGAAAGATTTATGTTCCTGACATCAAGCTATGAAACACTTGATAGCACTGGTTAAATTCAACCCTGAAAACTGTTGAGGTCCTTTTCTAGAATACTGAAGTTAAAGTCCTAGTTCAACAGAGAAGTTATGGACTATTAGGTGCTTAGAAACAGTGTACATCACACACAAACCACATACCATGCCACATCTGGTTCAGCAGCATGGCTGGAGCACAAGAAGGGTGAGGAATCTCGCCAGCCCGACCCAATAAAACTGGTCTTGTTCAGCGCCACCGCTGCTGACCCCGCACCCACTCTGGCCAAATGCTACCCACCGCTCACCTCTAGAAAACAAGAGGTGAGGGCGAGGAGAGTTGAAAATGGACTCACAGCTGTAGAAAAGAGCAGCCCTAGATGGCACCCTCCCCGGCTTTGGGTCTGGGTCATAACTATCTGTCTTTTTGCAGAATCCCGCAGATTGTCCTGAACATCGACCTGGCCCCTACAATCCTGGATATTGCTGGACTTGACACACCTCCTGATGTGGATGGCAAGTCCGTCCTCAAGCTGCTGGACCTGGAAAAGCCAGGTAACAGGTGTGTCAACATTTCTGCTCCCAGCCAGCCCCAAGTACACTGAGCTGGTGCCCAGATCCAGCCTACAGCTGGAAAGAGTAAAGGCAAAAGGCACCTGACCTCTGAGGACCACCCCAAGCTGAGCCTTTCTAAGCGGCTTGTGAATAGCACATTGATGGAGATCTAGTCATGGTCTGTGGGAAGTGAGAGGTGTTCTTTAAATAAACTGTTAGCACAGATCCATTTGTGAAAACATCCAGATGCCAACAGTAAATATTACTGTTTTGCTTTCAGGTTTCGAACAAACAAGAAGGCCAGAATTTGGCGGGATACATTCCTAGTGGAAAGAGGGTAATTACTGGTTCCTGGGGTGCTTCTGGGAAGTAGTCCTAGTGGGCAGCTCTCCCTGCTGGGTATTTTTTCCTCTCCTTATGTTGGCTTACTAAGCACTGCAGATTTCATAAGCCTGGTTGTAAGATTAAATAGTTTGCTAGTTATTCTCTACTAATCAGCTGAGTAACTATTGCTCATTAATGAGATGAGCCCAAAGCCTTTACATGGGTTTAGATTTACTGTTGCAGTCCTCGGTCTTGGTTTCTAATCAGACCATCCTTTTACCTCCTTCTCCTCGTTGCCTGCAGGCTTAGCTGGTACTGCTGCCCAACCTCCTACTTCTTTTCATCATGTGCTTTCATAGTTTTAAATATATAAATGATGCCATTGTAATTATTTCCGTAGTCACTTCTGAGTTTTCCCTTTTGATTTATAATTCTCACTACCTTGTGTTTTTTTTTTTCCTGTATATAAATTGGGAGACAGAAAAAAACTGATTGCTTTTCAATTCAAAGAACTTTGAGCATGTAAAACTAAACATTTATGCCCAAAGTTTTAAATTTGTGCTTTAGAGGAGGGGTGAATCTTCTTATCCTGATCATACAAATTCTGTAGAGCCCAGCTTGTGATTTTCAAGGAGAAGTCAGCAAACATTGAATGCCTGTAGGTGGACCCTTAACATCCACAGCTTGCTATTTGAAAAATGTGGGACCATGTGGCAGAGGAGAAAAGGGAAATGGCAGCACTGAGCTCACTTCTCATATGAGAGCTTTTCCCTTTCTCTCAAAGCAAATTTCTACGAAAGAAGGAAGAAGCCAGCAAGAATATTCAACAGTCAAACCACTTGCCAAAATATGAGCGAGTCAAGGAACTGTGCCAGCAGGCCAGGTATCAGACAGCCTGTGAGCAGCCTGGGCAGGTGAGTAACATCTCTTTCCTCTAACATCCTCCCTGCACCTCTGCATTTCTAACATATAAGACTTTCAACATATAAAACAATATACACTTTGGTGTGTGTAAGGTTTTCATAGTGATGATGAGGCCAAGCTCATTGGGACACCTCTCTGAGAACAAAATTGTGTAAATGGTCTGTGCTGGACCTCCACACTACTGCTTGAGCTCCCTCCAATCAACCAACATGATGCTTCTGCTCCCAGGGAGAGTTCTGTTCCTTGCTTCTGAGGAGAAGATCTTGGAGTGCCTGTGAACTGGTACTCAGGGAGAAATGGAAGGCCGGCCTGGTCAAGCCATGGGTGCTCACTGAGCAGTGAACCCTTTCAAGAGACAGGCTTCCCACTGTGGACTACACTCCAGTGTCATCTAACACAAAGTATAGCACAGAATCTGTGAACAAGGTTGGAAAAGAAAAACCACATCCTGTGTGCTTGTTGTTTCTAGCTGTGTTCATAGACTCTGATATCAAACACTTCATTCAACAGATCTTTTTTTATACAAATATTACAGAACGGAGGGCTACCAAGAACCACCCACTACTGTTGGTAGGGTGGGGAAAATACAATGAATTAACACTGCATTTAAGGAAAATGTGAATAGATGATCACCCACATCACAGCACTCTTTTTGAAATCTGTGCTAAAGAAGAAGAAATCTGTACAAGGTGAAAGAAAATGCTAGCATAATGTCAGCAAACAAATTTCTGCCAAAATCAATACAAAGTGCAATAGAATCATAAAAATAAGAAGAACTAACTTTCACTAAGCACTGTCTCAAATGAGACGCAGTACACAAGACGTCATATGTATTCCCTTGAATTGAATGCTCACATCTTTCAAGTGAGGCGGGCAGTGTCAGCCTGTTTCACCAAAGGCAGCAGGTAAGTGACAAGCTAGAATCCAAATGAGAGTTATTCATTCCAAACTTGGGCCCCTTAAAAGTCTTCCAAGCTAAGCTATATTAACTAAAGAATTGAGATCTTCTATGAATCTTTTTAACTTCTCCCTCTGACCTCTAGCTAGTCAAATAATTAGCATCAGTTCAAAATATCAAGGCCAGGTGTACTGACACATGCTTGTAATCTCAGCACTCAGGTGGCTGAGGCAGGAGTATTGCTTCGAGTTCAAGGCCACCCTGAGCTGCATAGTGAAACTCTGTCTCAAAAAGACAAAGAAAAAAATCAGAGACGTGAAATGGGCAGCCTACTTATTATCAAAATGCCCCCACTCCTTATATTATTATATGCTCTCGCAGTGTATTTGAGTAGACAATCATTATAAACAACTTGATCCGAACTGTATTTCCTTGTGCGTTTCTTCGCACAGGATCTCTTTGAAGTAGCAGAGGGTGTCGAGCAGAAAGAGGTGTTGAAGGAAGGGATAAAAATCAGCCCTTCATGTTTTCTACTCAGTCTTAATTTTCAAGTGCGTAGTGGAGAAGCTTAGACCTATTCATTATATTTTAATTTGAAGTCTCCAAATCTTTCTTATGGAAGCTCTTAAGTATTACTATGAATAAAACCTCAGACTTGTTTTATAGTTTTGAGATGATTTTTATGAGGCTGCCTCAATAGGCTAATTTACTTTTACTCAGGAGTTAGAATTGTTCAGTATTAAGTATGTCTCATGCAAATTTGCGATCGTGTTGCTCTGTGAGCCCTCTAAGTGGTGAGCACAGTGACCTTGTGGGAACACAGTGAGCTGCCTACCTCCTTTTCAGTATATAATTTTGTGACTCTCTCCATATGGCTTGTGCTGAAATTTTAATATATGTCCTAAAGGACAAATGTAACATAAACTAGATTATGATACTTGGCACATACTTTGCACTCATATGCTAAAGGAAAACTGTATTACAAACTTAATTTTGCTTTTTCATATTTTTCTAAACTGGTTTTACCCTCGTGAAATGTTTTTATGGATAGCCCCCTGGAAATTTTCTCTGCTGTTTTATTCCTGCGTAAATCAATCTGAATTTAGATGCTGTCCCTGGATAAATGGAAATACTGATACTGCTCTCCTTTAGCAGTTTCCGAATTAATGGAACAAGGGATTAGATTCAGCCCACATGGTGACTTTTTTCCTATAAAATTTCTTTAAATTTAGTACCAGTAGGCTCTACAAAAAGTAAAGACCTGGAGAGACTGTGGGGTCACCCCCAAGTTTCAGGTATCCCTGGCACTAGTGAGTAGTTCCCAGAATGTGGTCCTTAAGCCAGTAAGTATGACTATCAGAAATGCAAGTTCCCCAGCCACCCCAGGCCCACTGAGTCAGAATCCATAGGATGAAACCCAGCAATCTGTGTGTTACTCAGTCTGCAGGTGATTCGAAGCACCTTTCTAATCCACTGCTGTGTCATCTGATAGTGCTGAAATCACAGCTCAAGAATTTGCGAACGTTAAAACAATTTTGAGTCTCCACAAGGTGGCTATCAGATCTGTGGGTCAAGCCTGATAGCTCTGTTCAACAGCATCTTTATCTCCTGGTCTTTCACTCTGTCTGGCTGTTTGCAGATCATCTTTTTGA